>NC_141598.1:23973100-24308100 GCF_047967505.1 Dipteris shenzhenensis | reverse complement strand
CTCCCAAGGAAATCCAATGCTTGAAGCAAGAGATGACATCTACCTTAAGCTTCATGGGATATATCCAAGTGAACTTAGTGAAGTCATCTATAAAAGTAGCAAAGTATTAGTACCCCCCAAGTGATGCTATCCGCATCGGTTTGCACACATCACTATGTACGAGATGCAACTTCCTGGATGCACCAAGGGTCTTGTCCTTGGGAAATGGAAACCTATGCATTTTGCTCAACAAGCATCCCTCACATACATGTTTTTTAAGTGCATGCATGGGTGGAAGATCTATGACCATGTCACATGCATGCATCTTCACCAAACTATTGAAGTTGAGATGTCCCAATCTCTAATGCCATAGATGTGTATTAGAAATTACAAATTCAGCCATGCCATTAGCTTCTATAGCAGCATGTTGTGCATATATGTCAAGATTATTTAGCCCTCTATCAAGTGTTTAAATAAGTACAATATAGAGTTCTTGTGTTGGAGGGTCAAGGGCACGCACTGGGGGAGTAGTGGTAGATGAACAAGAAGTGGCAGTGGTGGCAACAGGTGCTTGTGATGAAGAGATAGGTCTAGTCTCCGATCTAGATACAATTTCCCAAAAGCTTTTAGACACCAACATGTGGCGCACCAAGTACGGCCACATGGGATAATTGGTGCCATCATGCTTGTCCTTACCAAATGAAAATGATTCACGGTTTGCCATTGCAAATGAAAATGACCAAAAAAATTAAAAATAAAAGTGCCCTATAAATGTCATAGTCTAAGGCTACAATGCAAAGAGCTGGTTGCCCAAGTATTTGACTGTTGACTACAAATGTCAGACCAAAAATGACAGCAAATGTCTACAAGTGTCAATGCCAATATGATTACTCAAACAATGAGCAAAATGCATAAGCTGTCCCCAAAAATAACTTGCAAGAGAATGTCTATCCAATCAAAGGACCCTCATACAAAGTGATTGCTCAAACAATGAGCAAATGCACAAGGTGCCCTGCAAAATCTGTCCCACAAAGAAGGTCCTACCAAAGGTGACCAGCCCAAATCAAAGGGCAAATAGTTGCAAATTTGTCCAATTTGAGAACAATTTGCTTGCAAATGGTGGCAAAAAGTCCCTGTAATGCAACTTCCAGGTCATGAGTGCGAAGTGGAGTGCATAGTGGGTAAAAGCCCTAAAATCTATAAGGTAGAATACCCAAATCAAAGGGCAAATGTAGGAAATCCCAAATCCAGTTGTACCGAGCAAAGGCCATTGCAAATAACAACTTTGCTACCAGCTGCAAAGTTTGAGAGGGCAAATATGCCAAAAGAGAGAAAATGTGGAAAAGCCCCAAATTTTGATGTAATCTTGCAAATGTGACCAAATCTACTGCAATTTCTTGCCAATGACACTGAAAAATACTAAATTTAAGATCGAAGCAGCCAAATGTCATTGTAATGAGTGCAAATGTGACAACATAACCTGCAAATATGAGAATATCTTAAACTCTACTAGCAATCGGGTAGATCTGACTCGAGAGGGAGAAAATCCCAGCCAAATGGTGCTAGAGTTATTTGGAGCAACTGGAGGAAGGCCCAATCGACAGAAAAAGTCAAAATTTGAGCAAAAAACCCCCAAAATGGCAGAAAAATGCTTGAAATCACCTACTGACAGTTGTACGGATTGCTGGTAGTATCGCACAGCTGTTCATATAGGTCTATACAACCATATAGACATCCATACAATTGTATGGATAGGTCATAAAAAACTAGCCCAAATGGTGTGAGATAGGGTTGTTTGTATGCAAGCAGCTCAAAATTTTCAATTAATGTCAAAATCGAATCTCAAAAAGGAAAAAACAATTGCCACCGTCGGACTATTTTTCTACTTAAAAAATAGGTCTTCTGGCAACAAAATGAGGTAGCGGACTGAGTTGGTGCAAAATGGCAAGTAGGAGCAATGGTTGAGCACGAGGTAGGGCCGGTAGGAGCAAGAGAATTGCTTTGATACCATTGTTGGGTACGAGAAGCAATGGAATGGGAGTGGAGCGCAAGGAGCAAACAACAAGCTAAAGAAACACGAAGTACTTGCCAATAGATAATGAGAAAGTACAAAGGGGTTGCCTATATGGCCCTGATGTCAACCATATGATTGACCAATGAAGTCAACCTAAGGGTCGATCGAGTCCTAAGACTAGCCTACAAGGCCATACTAGGGCTAAGTGATATTGAATATAACTCATTCAAACCTCATAGAAGAATTGAGTAAGGAAGTCAGAATCAATTTCTGAGTTTACTTCAAAGATTCTCAAAAACTGATACTTCTTTATGCAAGGTAAATGTATGGATTCCAAATCTCTTAGAAAGGGCAATACTACCATTTTGGATTTTGGCATTGGACTAAGAAGTATATTCTAAGAATCATTGATTCAACTTTCTTACCTTGATTTATGCCACCATAAATCTATTTTTAGGGTGGGAGAATGTTACGTCCATGACTGGGACTAACTAGGATCTAGGGTTCAAAGCGGAGGCTAGACTAACCCGAGATTTAGGATTGGATCTAAGGTTAAAGTGTTGTCTATTCCGAGGTTAGCAATAACCTAGGGTTGTGACCAGAGCTAGCATAGGTGACCACAAAGTAAAGTAGATGTACTTTGGGCATGCATGCTCATTGACTACAATTTGAATGGTGCCCCAACAGTGAAATTGAAAAAACTATTTCAAAACCACGACATGTGACAATTAGTTTTCGACACCACAACAATACACTGAACTACTATTGATCACATATGGATCGACTCTAGGCCAAGAGGACACAAAAAGTGGGACAAATTACATTTACTAGTCCGATCATTCATTGCTGTAGAGACAACAATACAGACATAAAAAGAAAAGTTAAACGAAAGAAGGCAAGCACATTGAGGTAACCGCATCTTGTGTAAAGTTTTTTTCCACCACTAACTCAAGAAGAAGGCAAGCCCATTGAGGTAACCGCATCTTGTGTAAAGCTTTCTCCCACCACTAACTCATGGACACTAAGAGACCCATGGCCAACTACAAGGGGCAAATGGATGGGAAGTTAAATGCCTTAGGTGAGAGAGAGTTGTATCGTTTGAGCTACCACCACAACAACTCAATAGGCGGAGATCAGGATCATGCTCCAACCTCTCCATGCATTGAGGGGGAAGGCCACAGAAGACATCCATAAGACATCCATGCTGCCCATACCGTGTCTTCCTTGAGTCAAATGCATTTCACTTCCACACAGAGGCCACTCCCCACATGCAGCTTGTGGTTTCCCCCACCCAAAGTCCATCACATATATGGCAAACTTGGGCAAATTCACTATACCAAGCCACACAGCTCTCGAGCCCCCTTCCAACTGCGTAGCTTGCATCTCCTGCTCCCCCATCAACATCACCACATCTTCCTCTTTCTTTCCAACTATGGCTTCATGGATTTTGTAGGCTATGGCACTCACCTCCCCACTGCTTATGTCTCCAGCCTTGCTCTTCAATAGCACAGAGCTCACACAATTTTTGAAGTAGCTCATCGGTATTGATAGAAATCTTCCCTTGTAGTTGATAGCTATCACTAAATAGATTGGATGCTTGTCGGGTAGCTCGCTAGCCCTCACCACTGCCCTCCACCAGTGCACGTAGAAGGATTCGAAGGTGGTGAATGGCACCGATTTCTCATCCTTCGTCGAATTGGCATGCATCTTAAACCTTTGGAGTTCCTCAGCAGTGATACCAAACACTTTCTTGACCAATTTGATGCGAGACAGTGGAATGTCATGTTAGTCGTGACACTACTGGCTTGCTAGTGCAGACAGGAGTACATCTTGTGGTGCTAGGTCTGGTGATGATACCAACTCCACAGCCCTTTGCATGTGCCGAGGAGGTTGGGATAAGGGCATGCCTCTACAAACTTCCACCCACGCCCTCACAAAGTCACAAAAGGACTGACCATCTACCACGCCATGGCTGATCGATATGCCCACAGCCAAACCATCACCTTGAAATTTCATCACCTAGCACACCAGTGATTCATCATAACATATTGTAGTGCACAAGCTATTCACAATGTCTTGCTGCTTCAATTTGAACTTACGATAACAAATTACATGTACGGTTGCCCTTTGATGTCACAAACAATAAACAAAAACTGCTATCGGTGCTACTGCTAATTCCACAGCACAAAATATCATTCGAGACTTATATGGAGGTGATCAGTAACTGCAGGTAATTGGAGCGCAATAATTCGGTCCTTGTCGTAAGCTCACAGAATAGTTTGCAATGCTGGAAGCCATCATGCTACAACTCACTGAAAGGCACATCGGCAATGGCCTCCACGGTTCATATGGAATTGCGAGGACGATGGTGGACATCTGTTCGATGGTCACAAGCCCGGAGGCATTCATCACCTGTTCTTGTGTACTCAACAATTAAGTAAAATACAGAAAGCTTACTCAAACAAGACAAAAATCAATGAGGCATAGGAGTAAAACTTTTGGGATTTTGATGAATAGATCCTCGTAGGATTGAAATGCAACCCTGGACGCAAGTAATGGTATCCACCATTCCATTGTTTCCACAGTATATTGAGGTTTGTCCGGACATTTAAACAATCTATGTGTTTCACACATGTAAAGGGATTCATCAGAGCATAACCAAGGTGAATGCTCATAAATCATTCATAAGGTGTGCCTGAGATATGAGATGTGCAACCTTGAATGCTCATAAATCATTCACAAGGCGTGCGTGAGATGTGAGATGTGTAGTGAGGGCGAAAAGTTGAGATAGAGATAGAGACAGAGACAAAGAGGGGAGAGAGAGAGAGAGAGAGAGAGAGAGAGAGAGAGAGAGATAGATAGATAGATAGTTTTTTAACGTCGTAGGAACAATCCCAAGGAGCCAGTTCTGACTCATCCGACGTCGATCCCTGAGAGAGAGAGAGAGAGAGAGAGAGAGAGAGAGAGAGAGAGAGAGAGAGAGAGAGAGAGAGAGAGAGAGAGAGAGAGAGGGGGGGGGGGGTTATGTCTAAGTTAAACTCTAGTTGCATGTGATGGCATTGGAATACGTCCAAATGTGGACTTAAGTAGTGGCTAAAGAATTTTGGGATATGAAAATTAGTAATTTCACTTTTGAAAACGAGTTTCACCACTAAGGCTACCTTTCAAGGAGGCCTACAAAAATGATTAAGGGGATCCTCTTCCACAATAACCACAAAGCGATGAAAATTGGAGGGGATGTGGATGATTCAACAGCTTTCAACACTGTGATTTTTCACGATTGATTGTGGCGTGATTGTGGTCCATTGGCAATAGAAATGAAGTGAGCTCATGGAGCTCTAATAACTCCTGGGAATTTAGCCTCTTCTACCTTTGCATGTACTCTCGGGTGGATTCAGCAATCATGTTTTCATATCTCATGACCATTAAAGTTGACAGCCCAACTCGCCATGCATTCTGCAACTATCACAAATTCCTTTCTCTTCCCTCCTTCATGGTGTAAAATTTTTCCAATGTATTGCTCTCAAAGGTTCATTTATATGCCTTCAAAGTTATGGTTCATTTGCTTAATGTGACATACATTTCCTTACATAGAGATGAAGCCCATATCTCCAAATACCAACCCAATCAAAAGGGGCAAGATTGTTTTTATTCGTGTCTCTTGGGATTACTTGATATATGGAATGGACCACTCTAAGCTGAGGTTTTTTTTTTGCAACAATGCAATTAGGAAATCATAATCATGTTCCATGTGTTGCAAGAGGCAGGCAAGAGGCCAGATAGGAAATCGTCAAAGGGAGAGGTGTATTTCTTTACCACTTCTCAATTAACAATTGAAAAAGCTTAGAAGCCATCAAGCTCCAAGAGAAATGGTGACAAAGGATTGGAGCTTCGAATAATGATAGAAGCACAACATGAATTGTAGAGGTTGGGATAGTGATGGTAGTAGTACATGCAAAACACATCTAACACAGTAGTAGAGCCTATTGTTTTCATCAAGTGGTGCATTGAGGATGGGGTTGATGCCTATCTCTACATTGGTGATGTTCAATTGGCACATTTTTAGGGGAATGCCTAGGTGTGTTAATTAGTTCTTAACTATAGGGTAGGTGAAGGTCAATTAAAAGATGGTCCAAGGTCTAGAAAAGAAAGCTTTTTGGATCTCCTCTCTTTGCATATACTTTTGGAGGTGGTACAAAAGGGAAGCATGGCCTTTTATAGATCTCTATTAACAATGTTGTGTTCAAACATGTAAATATTCACAATTAAAGGATAGCTTCTTATTAGATGGTGGTCTTGAAACATGTCCTATGTGAGGTACCAAGTCATAAAAATCAAGAATAAACACAAAAGAGTAAATGTAAAAAGAATGAAATATCATTATTTCAAAGTGAATCCCCCTTATAAGAGGAAACCTTCTAGAAGGCATAGTGAAGTACCACCCTGCCATTCCTATGCTTTACTCTACTGTCTTAATCCCAATCTCGAGTGCAATCATAATTTCAATCTTAATCTCAATCTCCTTCCGAGGTACCGCTATCTCAATATTGAAATCCATGCTTCAAAACTCGATCTCAAGACTCAATCCCAATCTGATTCTTCAATCTAGAACTCTTCCAAAGTGCCTCAAGGCCCTTGTGTCAATGTTATTAGAGTTATACATAGCCTAGAGCTATAGATAGCCTACCTTAAACCTATCCAAGGCTTCACCTATATAGTCTATGGAACATGATGAATACAACTCACTTCTGGAACCACACTTGTGTCTTCATCCTCTCTCTCTCTCCCTCTCCTCCATCACTCTCCTCTTGTAGGTAGTTCTCATCGTGGTATCGGAGCTTGGTTTCTCCCTTGAACAAGTTCCCTCCTGTAGATACGACAATATTTTAAAGCATGGCTATAACTAGTTCTAGCATGGCCATAGTTGTGTGAGTATCTTGGGGGCCATAGCCCTTGATAGTATGTTATGGCATGGCTATAACCAATTATGGCATAGCCATAACCTATGTGATGTGCTATGGCATGGCCATAGAAATCGGTCATCGAATCGATGTAACTTTCAAAGAATTTTTCTATTGCATGGTCACAACTCATGTTCGGAATGAGAAGTGTTCTCCTTACAATACTCCGTCTCTATGGATTGCAAAACCAATGGATGGTACTGAAAACAAGTGAAGGTTTCTTGATAATATATTTATCATCTTTAGTTCTCAATATTTGAAAGGATGTGCCTTATTTCTTTGTTCCTCTCAGAAGCATATCTACCTTTTTATGAGTATTGGTTTGTAGCAATAATTTATTGCTAGATCCTTGTTTTACAATTTTTGTAGGGTCATGAGGCTTTTGTACTAACTTTCTGAGCTACTCGTCCAAAAACTATGCGGCTTACATCTTGCTTGGTTTCGGGACATAGACGGGTACATTACTCACATTCCCTTGGAGGTGGTTCCTTCCAGCATCTAAAAACTATCTCTAGATGTCAATCTGGATCATCCCTTTGTCAAAGTAGATTTTGTAAGCTGGTTCGCTTGTATTGTGAACCATTGGCATTGAAAGCGCTTGGGCAGAGGGAACTGATTTGAGAATAAAGCAATCAATCTGCAAACATTGCTTCGATTCTACATAAGAGACATTTATGGAATCTACTCTGGTCGCTTGCAGTCACCATTGAAACTTTGCACTAATCGGGAGCTTCAATCCATAAGGTACATAGATCATCTTCATGCTCTAGCCTGCATGCGGTAGTTTTGAAAGTTGATGCCATTCACAAAGTAGGAGATCTCTGGGACTGTTTATCATATCAATGGTGCAATTGCCAACAATAGATGAGGAGTATATGGACTATTTTCCATGTACCTTAATCAAAAATGCTCAAAGGTGGTTCAATCAATTCTTGATTGGGTACTTCCCTGATTGGTATGCAATGTCCAAAGCATTCTTGTGAAGGTTCTAGCAGGAGATCAATGAGGAAGATGTGAGGATAAAGCTGAGTGAACTAAAGCAAATCATGGGAGATTCTATCCAATATTTTGTGCTTAGGATGCGAGTCCTAGTCATCAATCAATTGAGAATTATTCTAAATGACAAGTCTACGTGAGCCTGGTTAATCATAGGTTGTACCTAGGTAGATTTGCACAAGCTTGAGATAGTCAATTTGACTAGAACCTATGAGGAACCACTAGATTGAGCTGTTTCTTTGGAGAAGAGTGAAGGCTCAAAGAATAAGGTAAAGAAGAAATATGTTGATAGTGACACCAAAGAGACACTAGCTAAGAGGTTTATTTGCCAGATACAAGGATGTTCTTGCATGAGGTATACAGACTTATGGGGAGTTCCTCTTGAGTTGTGTCAATGCCAAATACCTTTGGTGCCAAATGCTAAGCCGATCTAACAACAAAGGTATAGAATGAATCCTAACTATGCCAAATAGGTAAAATTCGAGTTCGATCAACTCCTACATGCTAGGTTCATCTATGCCATTGATCGTAGTGATTGATTGTTTCCTATCGTGGTTGTACCTAAGAAAAATGGAATACTTTGATTCCATGTGGACTTAGGAAGTTAAATGCCCAAACAATTCTTGATCCCCTTTACTGATGGATCAAGTTGTAGGACATGAGGTATACTCATTTATGGATGGCTACAGTGATTATAAAACCAGATCACAACAGTGGCTCCGGAAGATCATTCCAAGACTGCCTTTATTACAGAATGGGGTGCTTATGCAACCAAAGTTATGCCTTTTAGATTGAGAAATGCCCCATCATCCTTCCAAAAGTTTATGGCTGAAACTTTCCAAGATTACCTTACTAAGCTCATTGCCATTTATCTAGATGACTTATGTGTCTATTCCTTAGATATAGATCATCTTGGATACCTGGAGGAGGTTTTTTTGAGATGCAGACAAGCAGGTATCTCATTGAATCTAGCTAAAAGTGTATTTTGTGTTTGAGTCGGGATACTACTCGGCCATGTTATTTTCAAAGATGGCATAAGAACCAAGCCAGGTAAAATCAAAGATATACAACAAATGCCTGAGCCTCAGAATCTAAGTCAATTTCATTCTTTTGTATCATATTCTATCGAAGGTTCATCAAAGAATTTGCCAGGATTGCAGTGCCTTTGTATGAGTTGACAAAGAGAGATGCTAAGTTTGAATGGAATGCCAAGTTAGCTATAGTTTTCCATGAGTTCAAGAACTGAGCAATGGCTACTCCTATTCTAAGGCAACCAAAATGGGATGTCATCTTCCATGTGCATGTGGATGCTTCTGGCTATGCCTTAGGCATTATTTTGAAGCTTTGTATTGAGCCCTACAAGCCCGGTTATGCTATGAGCATATGTTAGTAAAAGGCCTCATGTCTGTATATCTGCAAATTGCATATATTAGTAGTCAGTGCTACCACTCAGACCAACATGCGTTCACTTTGTAGGCATATACTAACTAAACTTTTCCTTTTTAGTGAAAGAAGACATCATTTATAAGATTCTGACCCTTGATGTAATAAAGTGTAGCAAGAGCCTTAAGTTAGAACACATAATTGGGTTTCACAAATATATTTCACTAGTTCTTAAATGGATTGTATCTTGGTTAGAATGTCAATTATTAGTAATGGTATTTAAGCTTAATGGAGAAGTAAATTGATTGCATGCAAGTAAAATTTAACCACTATGCAATGATTAAATGTTCTTTTTCCCAAACCCTAACGATCCATGGAACCTAAGGGAGAGTAAAGTGCAACTGGGATTGAGGAAAGATTACTTAATGAGTCCTTGTAGAGAAAAATGATGCTCTCAATTGAGACAATTTAATCAAGGGAATTCTATACCATAAATCCTTAAAAAATTATTGCACCACATGCCTAAACTGTTCTACTATTAGATCGCATATGACAAGTGGGTGGCATTCAAGATTTTTCCTCATACTCAAAAGTAGTGGATGTTATTCAAGTATTTTGACATAAAAGTAGGGCACAAAAAACTAGAGGCATGCAGTGCAACACAAAAAGCAACCAAGAAAAAATCACCGTGTGAGAATTGAATGGGAGCACCTTTACCCTTTAACTAAAACTACTTCGATTATCAAGTGCTAATAACAATATGTGATAGGCCCTTTCAAGATGAGGATCCAGAGAAAGCCCTTTCTTTCACAATTGATGGGTCCTTTTCAATTGGTAAGTGTTCCTAATGTGGCGACTAAAAAAAAAGTGTGAGCATCTTAGAAAATTGTTTAATGAATGGCCCGAGATACACATCGCCTAATCCCACCCAATATGTGCCCAATGTAGAGGTGGTAGTCTTCAATGGGCAAAGTATATACACAACCACCCAAGCAAGAATCTTTGTAAAAATGCATTATTGACAATTTTTAATGGAGGACTGAAACTCTACTTGAGTTTGATTGGTTGGTAAGTGGGTGCCCAAATTTGGGAAGCCAACTATGACCGCCTAAGAAGCTACTTATCATGAGCACCAGTTAGTTACCACCTCAATGTAAGAGGTGTGGCGATGTGTAGAGGGTTCCTACCAACAAGGTTTTTAAAACTTTGCTTGGGCCACATCAACCCTAGCTTTGGGTAGCTTGGTGTGTATCGAGCCCAAGGGGGGTTTCACATTTGTCAAGATGGGTAAAGTGAGCCTCCTTGTCCGAACACGTATTTCATTCACACTTAGGTGGACGGAGGTGAACAAATGTAGAGGTAAACCCACCATTTCTTTAATTGCATGTGCAACAGGCAGCCCATTGACGTCGGATGGGATTCTACACAACGGACAAGTATTGCACTTCTCCAGATACAAAATGGGATCCTGCCATAGTAGGAAGATGCCCTTGCAAAAATAAGCACTCGTCCAGACGAGTGTGAAACTAACCTGAGGCTGGATTCACAAACGGGCACCCATGGGCAAGGAAGAGGGGCATACTTTCACATGTTGAGCAAAAAGTTTTCTTTGGTCCAAGACATAATTCGATGGGCGGCCGGCCACCCAAAGTACGGACGATCGCACAAACACTGATGTAGGTGGTCCTAGCCAACCAGCAGCAGCAACCATTTCGATCGAGCAATGCATTTTGGTGCGGTGGGCGATTGAGAATGCAAAAGCCGTGAGTGGTTGTGTTTGGACATTGTCCGGCGGTCGGTGTGCGAAGGTAGAAGCCAACCTTGGAGTATGGGAGGGATTGACAAGGTCAATGCTTCCAAGGTCAAAGGCCCCTCGAGGGGTAAGGGGAGGGGTGTGGGTTAAGACGTAGTACTCTAGTGCTCATCCAGTGCCGTGTGTAAGTGTCTCTTCATTGATTTCATGCCCGTGCCATCCATCCTTTCTCAATCTGCCATTTCAGCTCTGCTCCATCGCTGCCCAAATGCTTTGCTGAGTGGCTTTCCTTCTCTTGCCCTCTATTCTTTGCCTTTCTCTTCGTTGTGCACTCTACCTTGACATCAGTAGAAATTATTTCCCGACTTTCTCTCTTGCAGCTGTTTGCACACAGGTTTTTTTCGTCGATAGACGTAATGGGCGGTGGCAACGGTCAGAAAGCGAAGATGGCCCGTGAACGAGCTCAAGAAAAGGCTAGAGCCAGTGCTGGCAAAGGTTCTTTCAAGCTTTTATGTGTCGGCGCGTTTCTAAGTTTAATTATGCACCCATGCCGCGGGCATTTACAAAATTTTTATCCTTGCGCCAGGAGCATAGTTTTGGTAGTGAAGTGTCAATGTTGTTTTGTTGCTTTTTTCGTTAAGAAAGCGGAACCTTATCCCCGCTTTGGCATCAATTTTTCGTGCATGTGTCTCCCTGACGCCTTGGAGTAGAGCGGTTTTACTGAGCTGCCTCTGTGGGTGTGCATTCATATAACAACCGTCTTGTTTCCATCAAGATGTTTGTCAGTTTTCAACGAATGGCCTTTTTTTGGCGCTGTTGTTAAGACTTTCTGCAGTTCAAATTTTTATGTGCACACATTTATTGGCACGAACTGGCCTAGAGGGGTGCTTTAACAGCATCAGGATTGGGGTGATGAGAGCTACAATGACGATGCTAACAGAACCCTGCCTACACTTTGTCCTAATCGGACTGCTGACGCACACTCTTTCCTTTCTTCAATCATGGCCCAATAATTGGAGTGTACTACATAGGATTGGAATCTGATGACAAGGTTCAGCACCTAATGCCAGCGGAAAGAGGCCAGCATTAGAGACCATGTAGTGGCCAAGGCTGGGGCAGAGGTGAGCCCTAAGTAAGGGAGGGGCTGGGGGCATTTATAACCTCAGATTTGGTAGGCGAGGTTATAGGCCTGGTTTGCTGGCCAGTTGGCAATATTTTTGGTCGGCCCTGCTAGAGGCTGGTCAGCCAGCTAGTTGGGGGGGACAGAACCTGAGGTCCCCTCTGCCTATATAAAGGTCTGATGGGGTGCTGGAAAAGAAAGCTACTGAAGCCCACATAGGGAGCATGCAACCAGAACATTGTTTAAGGCAGAGGTAGGCGCAGGAAAAAGAGCTCTCCATAGAGAATCCCGGGCAGCATTTTTTTGCAGGTAGAAGGATCCTGAGGGAACTAGATGTGGACATGTTTTGGCTATTTTTGAGCTGCAGTATGTGGGGCTGCCGACCAGGGTAGTCTCTGCAAGCTATAAATGGTGTGCTGCTGGTGCCATTTCCTGCCCACCAGGGCCTGCACCAGCCAGCATACCTGCCCCAATCCAGGGCCTGTGCCAGCTATAACTGCTGGACTGGGTAGCTAAATTGGCTGCTGTAAAATAAACTCAAAAATAATCTTCTGTTTGCTGCGCATGTGGCAGTTCACAAACCGATCATAGGTGTCAAGATGGGGAGGTGACCTTTCCAACAGTAAACATATGCACATTGAAAAACAAAGAAATGGAAGTGAAATATCCATGAATAATCCATAAATAATTTGTAGGTTTATTACACTCATCTCGTTGCATTATGAGGTCACTCTTGATTGTCAAATAGGAGCTTGACATATCTAATTACATTCACGAAATTTCAATTGTGGACTAATTCTCAGTCAACCTTTTCCTATTCCTATCTA
Organism: Dipteris shenzhenensis; assembly: GCF_047967505.1. NCBI lineage: Eukaryota > Viridiplantae > Streptophyta > Polypodiopsida > Gleicheniales > Dipteridaceae > Dipteris > Dipteris shenzhenensis. The sequence continues at coordinate 24,295,067 of NC_141598.1, read as the reverse complement.
TCATCACAATTTAAATTTGCCCTTTACCTCCCGACTTCTAACAAGACTCAGTACAAGGGTGGTATACTTTTGTACAAATGGGTGCTTATGTGTGTGGGTGTGTTCATACTTGCGCTCCACCATCCAGATAAAGACTTCACCCACCTCCAGCCCTCCATCTAGCCTTTCTGTATAGCTTTTACCAGGTCTTTCATATACCCCGACTAGTCGTGATCGACACTGACCGATACTCTCCATCCTACTTCACACCTATTCTCACTATTGGGCTACTTCATCTTGATGATTTTATTGCCGGGCTTGATGGGATACGGGACCGGGAGGGCTATTTCATGTCGCTTGCTTCCTGCATGTGTGTGTAAGGGCGTTTTACTTTTACAATGGTCTACACGCACGGTTGGGTGCAGGGAGATCATAGTAGCTAGTTCCAGAGGGAGTAAATGGTTTTAGGTTAAAGCTACACCGTTTTGTTTCGTTTTTTGCGCACATTCCCTGATTCATCTAGGTATATTTTATATATTCTTAGATAGTGTTGGGATGTTGTTCATCTTTGTTGATGTACCAAAGAATTTGACTCGATTTTGAGATTTTTTGAAAATAGAGGTGGCCTTGAGCTCTTGATTATAGCTAGCAGACAATCAATGCTCAAGTGTCTACAAATGAAAGAAATGGCAAAATAGAAAAGACCGTTGGAAGTAAGGAGCGCAATGCTGTGTCTCAGCATTTCTAGCAGTCAGCTAGGCAAGCAGTCAAGCACAAGAGTAATTTTTATAAATGAGTAGGCTATGGTATTTCAGACGTAATTACCCGTAATATCATTTTGTAAAGAGCCAATGTTACACTGTTGGGGGCAAGATTGTGGTGAGGTTGGAGAGCTGCAGAGTTCGGGGCAGGATTTTGGTGATCTGAGCTGCAGACCTGACAAATTTAAAGGGAATATGAATTATTTGCAATAGGCAGAATTGCACTTTATGCACCCGAAGGTAGCAGAGAGTATATTCTACTATCATACAAGCTGCCAATATTGCAAAAATGCACATTCTGGGTGTGATTTAGGCAAGGACATGAAGATGAATTTTCGAGGGTCATCTGTGTAGAGTAATGCGACATGATGGTGTGATGCATGAGAACGGTACAATGTGCTGTAGCTGGAGGGAGTTGTGTTGAAGAATGAAGGAAAATGGAGGAGTTACGCGGTCAAAAGTCCTGGATGAGATCTTAGGAGCACCAGCATGGTGGCTGCGTGAATGATAAACCCTGGCAGTAAGGTAGCAGGGAGAAAAAGATCAAATGCCTTGTAACAGTGAAGTATATGGAATGGAAGGGCATCCTATGTGCTGTCTGGGGAAATTGATGGAGTAATGTGCAGGTTGGAGACACGGTTATAGGAGGTCAAACTACTGCTTCAAAGGGAATCATACAGCCACAGGTTGACCAGAGGGGGGGTTTGGGCAGCAAAGGGATGGCAATGTCTTAGAAATGGTGGACAGGGATATGGGAAAGTGGAGAAATGGAAAGCAGCTTATTGGGAATAGCAAGGTAAATTGGTGCATCTGCTTTAGGTAGTAAGGTGGAGTAGACAGGTGGCTTAGTGTATTCTGTTGTGTGTGCTAGGTATTTGAGCAGTGCATTAGTTGGCATGTGTGTGCTAGGAATTTGAGCAGTTGATTAGTTGGCATGTGATTGGAGTTGAAGTAGGTGATCACCATCCAGGTGGTCTACACAGGAAAGCTGACCAGCTAATGGGTTCAAAGGGAAATCATAGATAGGGCTTGGCTCGGACAGTTGAGAGGATGCTACAAGAGCCATGGTTGAGGAGTATAGTCAGAGATGAAAATACAAAGATTAAGAAAAGCAACTTAGACTTGCTAGGAGCAGCATCGTGACCTGGTGCACATCATTTTTTGGGGCACTCCAAGAGACAGGAGTTCATATGGATCTGTGGAGGAAGCGAATGCAGAGAAGCTGTACAATGTGACAAAGTCCCACCAGTAGGAAGGCCATGCTTGATGGGGCTTTTTATACATATTGAGGTGGGACGCCACTGGGGTATTTGCCTTTGACGAGTTCTCTAGTGAGCTTCCCCTCTCTGGTCTTTGACTTCTACTGTGGCAGAACTAATAGGAGATGGAGAAGCAGGAGTAGATCTAATATCCACAGACATCTGTAACCGAATCGAAATGAAATGTCCTCTTAATGCCCTAAGGAGGCCCACATACAAGACCTACCAAGCAAAGCGAAACAAAAGTATAACAAGCAATCACTTGTTTGGAATGTCAAATAGCTGCTCACTGCATGCATAGGCCAGATGTCATTTCCCTTGTTTTCCTCCTGGTAAAATTTCCGTTGTTCCTTTCTTTGCTTCCAAATCTCCACAAGGTATCTACTAATATGTTTGCAGGATAATCGGAAATATCTCAGTGTAAGATTGGATATGTTGTCTTATTTGCGTTTGTATACTATAAAAGGCAGCATGGGGACTACAATTCTGAATGTCAAATATCTTTCGAATGTGCTTGTAGTGTTTTGCAGTATTAGCAATACATGAGCCTTGCCTCTACAGTTTCCCTTGGGTTTTGATAGACTACTGCCTTGGGAAAAGTGGGAATGTGTCACGCTAGGCCTAATCAGTAGATCTGTATTCACATACTGCACTACAGGAAGCGAAAATGGAGTGCATCAGAGCCTATCCATCTTGATTAATAGGTTTCAACTTTCTCACTTTGCTTTGCAGTGTTCCTATTTCTATATCGTCTATTAATCTTTTGCCATGCTTTATGTCACTGTCCAAGCTTGCTTGGTGGATGATCTTTTCCTTGAGAAGATCCTTGGATAATGGATTACAAAAGCAATGTTGGTTGCAACTTCTATTTACCACTTGTACAAGAACCATGGAGTTATCCATTCAAAAAAAAGGTGTAGCTTTGCTTGCTACCCTTTTTTTTCTTTTAGTCTTGTTTCAAGTCTTTTACAGACCCCCTTCTGAAACCAGGTAACAAATCAACCCTATGTTGTATCAGACCTAATAATACCAACTACAATACTCAGTATTGAGGGCCCCAAAGCTTCCTGATATATTGGCATACTTGAAAGATGAGCAAGATAAGCACCTGCTTTCCCTTTGGCTGGCTTGGCAGTTGTTATGGTTTATTTCCGTTGGTTATTGTCCGAGTCTCCTACACATGCAATCTGATTTCTAAATTATTGATAGTTTTAACATTATTGAATGCCAACATCTTGTACTATTCAACATCCACCTTGCATATTAATGTATGTTACAAAATGAAATCGACTTTTGGAATATTTGAGTGTAGAAGCTCTACATATTTGTCAATCTAAAAAAATGAGGCAAGTTATTGGCAATCAAATTTTTGCTAAAGTTTTCTGAAGGTTGATTCTTTGTTGGCAGGTAGCCAGTTAGAGTCCAATAAAAAGGCTATGACAATTCAGGTAAGTTGGGCATGTCCAGCAAGGAATTACAATACGGAATTGAGAATTTTGATTTGCTAATGAATTTCAAACTTTAAGGCACTTTCATTAAATCTTGTCTTGCTTTGATCACATTTCTCTACTAGCCTTTATAACTGGGGTCTGTATGTGTGGATTTCGTAGTGCAAAGTGTGTATGCAGACCTTTATCTGTACAACGAGTGAGGTGAAATGCCGTGAGCATGCTGAGGCAAAACATCCTAAAAGTGAGATTTCTCAGTGTTTCCCACACCTTCAAAAGTAGCATCAACAACATTGTGTGGACGCCTGCCTTAAGCAAATGTTATAGACAAAGGAATCTCTGTATTGTATTGACAGAAGGAGACTTGTATATATATATTTGTGGCTTATCCACTGCAAAATTGTAGTATTATGTTTTCTATAGTTGAGCTCATAGGATTATCACTGCACAGCTAAAGCAGAACCTTGCAATAAAATAAATGTGCTTGGAATAATTGTGGTATTTTTGGATGCTGATGTCCGAGTAACTGGGCACTAAAAGCTTGTTTCGTCTGACTACATGACTTCTGTGTGGCCTTCACAGTTGGATAATTCATTGTATTTTTCTAAATTGTGCACAAGTTACCCCACATCATTTACATTTTTAAGGCTGTAAAACTGGCATTGGCTCTATGCTGCTGCTTTGGAATATTTTTTGGGGAGGGTTGGCGGAGGGGGGGGGGGGGGGGTGGATAGTATTTTTCTCATATTGTAGAGGTTCTATAAAGGATGAGGATTCTCTGAATCTGATGTATCAAGGTTGAGGTTGTTGATGATGAATGTTATCTTGTGAAATATGTCAAGCCAAATATCTGCTGATTAAGTTTTTTCTTGCCTAGAAACAAATAGAAAGAAAGACATTTGAGAAAGAGAATCCCCTCAAGGACCCTCATAATTCAATCAGCAATAACAATAAGACAAATAGCACCCCTGAGCACAAATTCAAGCCCATGCCTTAGCGTTTGCAATCAATACCACTAGAACCAGTTCCCAAGGAACCTTTGGCACAGCATCTTGTGATCTATTGTGCAGATCACAGGAGCCTTGGCTCTCGATCTAGACTAGGTGATCCAATGGTCACTAAATGAAGCCACAATAGCTTGGGGCAGTCTTATATAGAAGAGCATCATGCTATAATAGTATCCATGGCTAAATATATCCAAATGGCCCTTGGCTTTTGTGGAAGTCCTCTAGATCCATGTTAGCTTGCTTTTCTTAACCCTATTGAATTAAGTCCAATTTGAAAATTAGCATCTAAGTATATATAACATTCTTCCCCTCTTCAAGCATTTCACACTTAAATGAAATTAAAAGCAATGACATTAGAGGGTATATGCAACAGAAGACAATTAAGCCCAGGAACTCACACAGTGGTGTACTATATGGAATCTAGACTTCTTTTCTTATGTGTACTTGAGATACATGTAGATGTGTAGCAAGTAAATGGACAATGCACAAGAGAGATGTAGAATCAATAAAACGATAGTCAACCTAGGATGAGGACACCTTTTGGGCTGTTTGCGGCACTTAGCCTTTTCCTTGTAGCTCTTGGTTCTTTTGGATGATGGCCCAAGTTTTGAATGATCTGTTGGTCCAAGGATTGTTTTCGGTGATTAGTATGTGTTCAGGACTGTTATTTTATTGTTTTTTTTGTTTGTTTGAAAGACTAGAAACATGCATTCACTACCTTCATTATACACCTCATTTGTTGTATCAGGATTAGCTCTGCTCGAAAAAAAGTCACCAACCCTAGTCCTTTCGTTGTGGATACTTTGATAAAAAAGGGGAAGCCATTTCTGGACTACGTTTGCATGTGTTTCTTGCAAGCACAAGATGGTTGCAGCAAGGATGCTTTTGGAGCTTATTATGTCCTCTTGGTGAAGCTAAAATGATTGTGTGTTCAGGCTTTGTAATGTTTTTTGATGGCTGTCTTTTGAACCAAAGTCCATTTGTCTGAGCGGCCGATTAGATTCTTCACGCAACCTTGACTGTTCTTCACACAACCTTGATTGAGCGATCGATTAGATTCTTCATGCAACCTTGACTGACTGTTCTTGCAAGACGTTTGCATCAGTTCTTATTTTCTTATTTGGAAAGGAAATGGAGGTTTGTCGGGTTGCGCACTCTTGATAATGTTGTGTAGACCAAGCCATGCGTCCTTATTCCTATATGATCAAATGCAAGCAATTCCAACGTTCGTCCTTGGGACCGATGGATTGTTTTGCAGGCTGTATTGAAAATTGCTTCTTGATGATTGTGTTGAGGTGGTTGTTTCTAATCTGGACCTCAGGGGTGATGCGTAGTATCAGTGTCCACACTATTGGCTTGTCTCGTCATCGTACAATTGCATGTATTCGTAGCACGCTCTTGCACTTGCCCTGTAATCATTCAGCTCTATCCAAACAATAGATCGTTTTTGCGAGATGTCTGAGCCTTTGAAGATACCGTCAGCACCATTCATAATGCCATCACTGATGTCAAGATTTCGTGAGCATATTTCAATGATCATTCCAGGTTTCAGGTGTAGTTGACTGTGCAAGCCAGCTATTTTCCTGAGGTCTTCGGGCATAGTTATTGTTTTGTTGCACGTCTTATGCCTAACATCAGTTGCCTCGAGAATGTGGCCCAGGCCATTTATGCTTTCAAACACAGCCGCATTGCATTTGTCCTTGGCGTTGTTGGTGTAAAATAAATGCAGGACGTTGTTCTTGTCCGGAGGGCCTCGAAAATGATTTGTATTAGGCTTTGGATGTCTTCGCTTGTCTGTGTTCTAGTCCTTATTTTGTTGAGTACTCCCAGAAACATGGAATTTTCTTCCCGCATTGACTAATGTAGCTCGTAGTATTTAACATGATTTCTCCAAAACGATCCCAACATAGATGTTGCCACGTGCTCAACAAAAATCCAGGAGTCTTTGATTGGGCTTACTTGGAAAAGATCTCCACAAAGCAAGACATCCACGCCCCCAAATGGTTTGTCCAGGTTGTGCTTTATCGCTCTCATTTGCATGTTCGCTACTGCAAGGAATGTATTTATTCCAACCAAAGATATCTCATCTATCAAAATTGCCTCAACATCTTTATATTGTATAGCCAACATTTGCAACTTCTCTATCGACAAGCATGTGTACAAACTCCTTAACAATGGCAAATGGAGGGATGCATGTATGGTGCTTTCGCCGATTGCCCGTGCCGCTTTGCCAGTGTACGCAAGTAGTAGGACTTTTTGCCAAAAGTCTTACTGTTGTAGATTTGTGCGAGTAGTGATGGCGCAATGCCTCCACTATTGCTATTGTGACAAATGTTCTCCCCGCCCGATATGAACAGGTGAAGCTACTCTTTAGGGTTTGTTCTTTTCCTTAGCATGATGTCGTCTAAAATGATTCATTGCCGGCGTTCATTTTTCTCAACATCTCATTGTATCTGTCATTGTGAAAGTCTTTTGGTTGTAGTGTTGGAGTCCATTGTAGTTTTTTCGTATTCCTGCAAGAGTTCATGTCGACTCCGAAATCGTATTTATCGCTCGAAGGTACATGCCTGTCATTGGAGTAATTGTTGTTCGTACATGTCTTTCCAAGTATCATCCAAAGTGTGCTCATCTTTTAGGAATGGTAAGTATAGCAAGCACAGTTCTCTATAATGATTTGCTTGTTCTTTCACTTGTTGTAATTATTGAACCATTTTATTTTCTCTCTTTTTCTTTTCTTGGTGTTTCCCTTTGCCACCGTATAGTTGCTTGCAAATGAAGCCAAGCATACATCGTGCAAGTTAGCTTGCCTTTTGGCATATTTTGTGATAATTTCACAAAAAAAGATGTCGATGCTTTTCAGTTTAGCAACTCCAGTTGAGCACGGTGCTTCAACAGAAGCATCCTCTCCTCGATCGGGTTCGTGTTTATGTATATAAATTCTCTTGTTGAAGTTGTCAGGGGAAGTGAAAGGCATAGGTATACAGCCTATTGGGCACTGATGTAATGTGTGTTTAGAATCACATTGTTGACTTTGTGGACACGCTCATCCGGGAGTGCATTTTCCATGATGCTTTGACCCATTGCTGACTTTACAACAATGATTGTTTCTTTGTCGACCTTTGTCATATTGGATGTACAATAATGACTTTGCGGACACGCTCATCTGCGGGTGCATTTTCCTTGATGCTTTGACCCATTGTTGACTTTACAACGATGAATGTTTCTTTGTCGACCTTTGTCATATTGGACGTACAATAAGATGCTGCGTCAAGATGAATTGGATATCAGTGTTTGCACCCCAAATCTTTGTCAAAGTTGGATTGAAATTGTTTGTGCAAGTGTCCTTTAGGTCTCTTTTCATGAGGACTTTTGCTTCGGAGAGGCTGCTCCTAATAGTGAGTTCGTAGTCCTCAACGGTTATTGGTATTGCCTAGAGGAAACCATCCAACATGAGTGCAGTAACTATTTTGTCTTGTAAAGCTTTTTTGAATTTCAAGTAGTTTGCTTTGTGCAAGCTCTTATTCATGTCGTCGGGTAAAGGTCTTAGGATTTTTGTTTGGTGCATAGGTGACCTCGAGAAGTCGAATCTGCATTTCTTTTTTTTTCTTTTGCATGTTTGTCTATGTCTGTGCGTTTGCAAATCCCTTTGGTCGATATCAAGTTTGGCATTATTTGTTGTGATGGATCTGCTCGGGGGACTCACAAGGGAAAACTTATGATATCACGTGAGTGTACAATAGGGGGGATTTTTCAGATGAGGCATAAGCTTATACATTAGGGGTGGGGGCCCTTTTTACTTTTTCCCAATCTTAAATTTAAGTTAAGGGGGACTTGACACCTTTGGGAGGGGAGAGGGAAGGGTGTATGGAAATAGAAGTTTGTACTCCCTAAACGTAAAAAGTACACACACATACACATTTGAATAGTGACAATGAGTCATGTACCGAGTCTGCATGAGCTAAGCCCAATCTATGGCTAGTTTTAGGCCATGGTACGGAAACAAATGAATATTACCCATTGGTGAATATTTGAAGAAGGTTTAATCTACATCATCTAAATTTTATTATGGTCTTATCTATATAATCAAGAAAGAATGTAGATTTAAGGGAAGGGGGACATAGTGTGCTTTTGGTGGTATCCTTATAAGCTTAAATAGGGGTGTTTTATTATGCTACATGGTTCACATTTGTTGTAACTGGGTGCGTCGTCTAACCATATTAAGCCATGATCATGTTCGCTCCCTCTGTTTTGAAATTCTGTCACAAAGAAGAAATCCAGTCTTGTCCCTAGAATGCTTTCATCTTGTTGTAACAAAGTCTTCAAAGCCCAGAACTTATGCACGGAATATTGTGCTCTTGTGATGGGGTCGGATCTAGTCAATTCTTCAGTTCTTGGACGTCGCAAGTCATTGTTAGTCTTTTCCAAGAAGCTACTCTTCCTCAACTCCCAGAGGCATTGCACCAGTGGCTCCCATTGTTTCTTGGCTGCGCGAAAAGCATGATAAAGTATGTCGGTGCTCCAAGCTACCTCACCATAGTAAACACATTTTGTTTTAATTGTTGCTTGTAATCCGCTGGGACGTCCTGAGTTATACAAAATCACAAAAGCCAATTCTAGATTGTAGTAGCCTCTTGATGTTTGTGTCCAACTTTGCTATCCTTGCCTCGAGTGTCCTCCCTTGTAATTGCGCCTTTCTCATGCGCACCCATGTAGATGATAGCAATTGCTGCACTAGGACTTTCATTGTCTTGAAGAATAGGTTCTCCATGAACAATGCAAATTGTCAATCCTCATTGCACAGCTCCCACTTGACTATGTCTTGATATCTTGTTTGGCCCATTCTCAAAGTCAACAACTTGTTGGGACGTGTAAATGCCATGTACAAGAGTGTCTGTTGCACCGTCAATTTCCATGGGCTTGTCATCCTTGTTTGTTTCCATTATTGGGGGTTCTTCTTCAACACATTGGAGACTGCGAATGTGGTCTAGCCATGTTTGATTCAATTACACATTGTTTTTCAAATAAAGAGGTGTGCTCAGGATTTCGTGCAGTGCATGCATCGTCAATGTTTGATGCACCAAGCCACTGCTATAGTTATGCTTATGCTGCATATGCCGTTTGATTGTGACAGTGATTGTTGCACTGTCAGACAAGAAGTGAGGTAGCACTTGTTGGGCCCTGTCAACGTCGGTAAAAAAATTCACGACACTCCCATGAAGGACAAGTTGCCCTTCATATGTTAGTTGCTTGATTTGTGCAAAAGGTATTCTTATTGAAATGCTTCCACTTTATTGAGTGTAGTAGTACTATTTTGTGCTATGGACATTTGCATTTTTGCTTTCGATAGCATGGGTGTTTTGTTTTTTCGAAGTTAACCATAATACATTGGGCACACCAGTTTCTTTAACCCCACTATTGGGCTTGAGGTGACATCGTTCTTTGCTTTCGATAAAATCTCAAGGTTTGTTGATGTCACTTTTGCCTTGAAAATCAAGCACCCATAGGAGCTACAAGCGGAACCTGGCGTGTCATCAATTTTTTGAAGGTATGCTCTTTGCGCTTTTGCATTATTTCTTTTTCGCTTCAATTGTTTTTTTAAAGTGGCATCGCATGTAAGTGGATGAGCAGGTGACTTGTTGCTGCCTTCTCGTCTTGGGCGGTTGTGGGCATTCTTGTCATCAAAGCTGCATCGTTTGCTCGGTATATCGCAGCTTTGAGCTTGTAGATCTTATTGTTGAGATATCGAGCTCCACTCGTGATATGCCAGGGTGACCGTTGTGCATTTATGTCACCGACTTGTTAGTTGCAGATGCGGTTGGTACACCGCCCATGAATAATAGCTGGATGACAACTATCCTTACATACTCTAGTTCATGGCTCAGTTAGTATGCCACCTTAGTTCGTTGAGTTTGGTTTGAGACCCACATATAGGGTTCTTCTATTTCTTTGTACTAGAGTTCTTTTGGCTTTCACAACTAAGAAGAGGAAAACTATTTTCAGCCTCCACCTTTGTGTGTATTCCCCCATTATGTATGTGAGAAAGCTGCAAGTGAGACTCCTTCCTTCTCTCCCACTATCTTCACATGGTATCAGAGCCTTGTTCGTGGTAAGGAGCTCAAGAAAGCAAACCAAGTTCACGGTGTCCGGTAAGAGGACCAGTGTTGCTTTCCTTTTTCGAGTTTGGGAGCAAATCTTTGCAGGTAGCATAGCCGGAAAGTACAAGAGTGCATTGTCTCAGGTTGAGATGCCCTTCGTGGTGTGGTGAGAGGGCAATATATGCTGTGGGATAGGGCAAAGCCCTTGGCGACTTTATTTTTCTGTTTTGAGGCCATTTCGGAGCCCATTTTGGAGGCGCAAGTTCTTCGCAGGCACTGAGAAAAAGGCCCTGTTTTTGCTGTGCGACCACTTCTCTGCAGGTTGGTGAAAAGTTGCCGCAGAAATTGCATCGTATGCCTGTGCGCAAAGATACTAGGAGTTATAGAATCATCCTTATTGCCTATTGATGCAAAATCGTCACTAGGAAGTGACTATGTGGTCAAATACCACTTTCATCGGTTTTGCATATTTGCTTATGTGAGGCAGAAGCTGTGTTTTTTGCAGTGATAGAATTTTTTACAGTGTTCTGTAATGGTGTCTGATTCTCTTTCACAGATTGTCATTGAAAAGCTTCACAAGAATAACTTCCAAGCATGGAAGTTAGAATGACGAATTTCCTTATGGGAAAAGGCTATTGGGAGTTCATTACAGGAAATAAAGAAGAACCAGTTCTTCCTAATGTTCCGAATCAATAGGAAATGCAGGCATTTAAAGGATGGCATGAGAGAGCCAGAAAAGTTATGTATTGGTTGTTTATCAGTATTTCGGATTCTATGATTGTGCATATTAAAGATGCAAGTATGCTAAAGGAGGCATGGGATACTTTGGCAAAAATGTATAGCACAAATACGCAAGCTAGGAAAATGCAGCTCAAGCAGGAGTTGCACAATGTGCAGAGAGAAAATGAGCATCAATGACTACCACATAAAGGTGAAGAAAATTGCAGATGCACTTGCTTCCATTGGGTCGCCAGTGGAAGATGATGATCTAGTTTCTATGACCTTGAATGGTCTAGGAAAGGATTATGCACAGTTCCGGACATCCATTGCCATTCGTGAAAAATTTCCTGATTTTGAGGAGTTGTTTGCTCTTCTAATTTCTGAAGAGTAGAGAAATGGTGGTGCATCTTCTTCAGGAGGAACTTAAAAAGAAACTGTCTTCTACTCAAATGCTGGAAGAGGTAGAGGCAGAGGTAGAGGAGGCTAATCTGGAGGCCATGGTAGAAATCAGAATATCCAGCAAACTTAAGAAAACCAGTCCTTTGGAGGAGGACGTGGTAACTCTAGAGGCAGGGGGAGCCAAAGGGGTCATGGTGGATGGCAGAGAGGCCAAAATGCAAATAGCAATGTTGAATGCTACTATTGTGGTAAAATGGGTCATATGGCTAACGACTGCTACAAAAAGCAGAATGACATTATGAATGGAAAATTGCAGCAAGGCAATTATGCATCTTCTAGTAGACAGGGTGATGACAAAAATGAGCATCTATTTATGGTGCAGCACATGACCAATTCTGTGACAAGTGCAGAAGAATGAAATGATGTGTGGTATGTTGACTCAGGTGCATTAATCCACATGACAGGTCATGCAGATTGGATGCAGGAGTTGTGGAGACTGGTGATGATACTGCACATCCTATTGTGCAGATTGGTAAAATTCCTTTGTCTATGCAGGATGGGAAAGAGAAATACCTGTCTGATGTATTTCATGTCGCGAACATCACCAAGAACCTGGTTTCTGTGGGTCAAATGGTTGAGCAGGGCTTGCAAGTCAGATTTAATCCTCATGGATGCTTTGTTGAGGATATGAAAAATAATGGTCGCCTGATAGCAAAAGGAAATAAGAAAGGTAGGATGTTTACGTTGGATGCAGACATGCCTGAATTGAGTGCAGCAATGTTTGCACATGGGACTGATGTTGTTGCAGATATTGATATCTGGCATAAACGCATTGGTCATGTTAATGTACAGTGACTTAAATCAATGCAGGCCCAAAATATTGTTGCAGGATTGGCTAAATTCAAGGTTGCAGAAATGCATAAAGTATGTGAAGCCTATCAATTTGGAAAATAGGCAAGGAAACCATTTCCTAGGCATGTTCAAGAGAGTAAGAAGCCATTGGAACTAATCCACTCTGATGTGTGGACTACTAAAGCTGCATCTATTAGAGGCTATCATTATTTTGTTACTTTTATTAATGACTATAGCAGAAAGGTTTGCAGATGGTTCTGTGAACAGATACAAGGCAAGATTAGTTATCAAGGGGTATGCATAGACATATGGCATTGATTATGAAGAAATATTTAGTCCGGTTGCAAGGATGGCAACCGTAAGAGAAGTCATTGCTATGGCTGCATCAAAGCGATGGTCTTAACATCAGATGGATGTAAAGAATGCCTTCTTGCATGATGATTTGCAAGAAGAGGTCTTTATGGAGCAGCCACCAGGTTATGTTCATGCTGCTCATCCTGAGTTTGTTTGCAGGTTGAAGAAAGCCTTGTATGGCTTGAAGCAAGCACCTAGAGCATGGTCTAACAAGATAGAACAGTATCTTGTCACTATTGGCTTTCAGATTTCCAAGGCAGATTTCTCACTTTCTGTGAGAAAAACAGAGAAAGGTATTATGCTGCTTGTCATTTATGTTGATGATTTGATCATCATAGGTGATAGTGATGAAGATATCCTTCATGTGAAAATGCTATTGAAGTAGAATTTCAAGATGAAGAATTTGGGAGAGCTGTGTTATTTCTTGGGCATTGAGGTGATTAGATCACCAAGTGGGATACACCTCTTGCAGAGGCAGTATGGATTGGACATGCTATCGAAATATGGGATGACATGCTGTAAGCCTATTTCAGTTTCTTTGGAGCAGAATGTGAAGTTGAGCACAGATGCAGGTGAGCTTCTGGAAGGCCCTACTATGTGTAGACACATAGTAGGAAGTTTGATTTATATGACTATTACCAGGCCAGATTTGAGCTATGCTATTGGATTGGTAAGTCAGTTTATGCAGGCTCCAAGGAAACCCCATTTGGATGCAATTAGACGCATACTCAGGTATGTGAAGTCCACATTGCAGTATGGACTATTTTATGAGGTTAGGGTTCAGATACAGTTGCATGGATACACTGATGCTGATTGGGCTGGTAGTATTTCAGATAGATGATCTACCAGTGGATATGTATTCTCTTTTGGGAGTGCTGCAGTCACTTGGAGCAGCAAGAAATAGCCTACAGTTGCCTTGTCGAGCACAGAGGCTAAGTACAGGGGTGCAGCAATGGCTGCATGTGAGATAGCTTGGTTGCATAAGCTACTATATGATGTGCATCAGTCTACAGATGGGCCAGTTGTCATTTATTGTGACAACATGAGCAGTATACACTTGGCAAATAAACCAGTCTATCATGCTAGAACAAAGCACATTGAGGTGCATTATCACTATGTGCGGGAGAAGGTTGTACTAGGTCTTATTGATCTAGTTTATGTTAGTAGAGAGGATCAAGTAGCTGACATATTCACAAAGGCATTGGGTGCAAAGAAGCTGCGCAAGTTCAAAGACCTGCTTGGTGTGCAAGAATTGGGATTGAGCTCGAGGGGAAGTGTTGAGATATCGAGCTCCACTTGTGATATGCTAGGGTGACCATTGTGCACTTATGTCACTGACTTGTTAGCTGCAGATGCGGTTGGTACACCGCCCATGAATAATAGCTGGATGATAGCTATCCTTACATACTCTAGTTCGTGGCTCAGTTAGTATGCCACCTTAGTTAGTTGAGTTTGGTTTGAGACCCACATATAGGGTTCTTCTATTTCTTTGTACTAGAGTTCTTTTGGCTTTCACAACTAAGAAGAGGAAAACAATTTTCAGCCTCCACCTTTGTGTGTATTCCCCCATTGTGTATGTGAGAAAGCCACAAGTGAGACTCCTTCCTTCTCTCCCACTATCTTCACACTTATTGCATGTAGCCTTCAAATTATGGCCATTCCCTTGTGGGTTTCTTCATAGGTTTTGGCTATGTCCTTTGCTAGTATGTCCATGTTTCCTTGAAGGAGGTGCTTCAAATAAAGCTCATCTTCCTCTCTCCAAATGTTATATGCCCTCTTTATTTGTACATCATTTTTTATTGGTGAAAGTATCTACAGTGGATGTTTTTCAACGGGTTTGGCCTACAATGTGCATTGCAATCTCAAGGCAAAACATATGCACAAAAGTAGGAAAAGAACCATGGCAAAGGAAGCTTGCAGTAAAGTGGAACAAAGGATCGAAAAGAAATAACTTGTGGCATATGCACAATGTGTGGTGGCACGTGGGAAAGCCCATCGCTATGCAGCCTCTGTGAATGATGTCATGCACCTTGAGCTGTTGATCATAAATTCATCTTTGGGCCTCTTCTCAAGCAGCATGGACCTGGTTGCAACTACATTGCGGTTGTAGAAGTCTAGAAAAGGGCAATGAAATCCAAGCACCTTGTCAACGTGAGGCCCTTGAAGCTGGATAGTGACCTGATTGCCATCATGCAGAAGAAAGCATCCTTTCAGTGAAGGGATTTGAGAAATGGCCTGGATACTATCGCAGCTATAGTAGTAGGGGCATGCTAGATCTCTATTGACTTGAGTCCCACTGCATGCTCACAATGGTACTCAACGAAAGAATTATTCAAGCTGATTAGATGCAGAACACCTACAACCTGCAAGAGGAGGATATCTGATCGATTTGCGTAAAGACAAGCATTGAAGGGCATTCGTGTACGTTCAGAGGAAGCATTACCTTTTTCCTGTAACCTAATTGGGACACTTGGCATGCAAATACTTCTTGCAGGCTCGCTGAAAGGCTCCCTTCAAGAATTTCTCCCAAGATCGTGAAATCAAACATGCATATTGTGTGCCTTGCATGCATGTAGGACATGTTCTTTGTATTGTACATCACCACACCTTCATCAATGAGCTCTTCTATTAGGCGGGCAAGTGTGACCCTTCTGTTAGCAACAACGAAAGATAGCTACCACAAAAAAGAACATGAAGTGGGGGGGGGGCAATGAGCATATTAAAATGTAAAGTTAATTTGTTCTTATTGTGGCATGGTCCTCCGGATTTAGCCTGTTCAGCGATGATGACTTGGTCTATTGAAAACCAATGGAGATCTACTTTTACAACTACTAAGGCCAAAGTGTCAATAATTGAAGTAAAGGGTGCCCTCATGTTATCAATTTGGTTTGCAACACTTGATCACATTATCTGGAACAAAGGAAATCTCTCCATCAAATGGCTCCCCCTTAAAGACTGTGGTTGTGCCATCAACTCATAAAGAGAAAGATGATGTCCCTCCCTCACCAAAGGCACACTTGATAATGGTTGGCCCTTCCACTTTGATGAAATCATCTACTTGGAAAACGCCTTTGAGGTCTATAACATATGCATGGGGAACATGCAATTTGATCATCTCGAAAAACACAGAATTTGTCATGTCAACGCACATGTACACAGGATATGGAACATCCTTTTCTTTGAAAGTCCCATAATTTGCCAAGACTTTTCCCCAAAACAATGCTAAACAAACTCTGATAGGGCGCTTATCGAGAGCACTGGCAAGGCATGCAAATTTTGGGGGTTTGAGCTTATGGGCACATGTGTTTTGCTAGGACCACTGCCATCTTCCATCCAATGCATGCGATTGGCTTGAGGGACGCTCTTTGGATTGACTTTGGTAAAACTTTTGATGGGGGCTCACGCATCGCGTTCGAGCTAGTTGGCAAATGGCATAGCGCAAGGGCATATGCAGCAATCAGGTTTTTCCTAGGAATAAAGGCAAATGAGACTCACGCAAAGATTCTTGTTTCTCCATTTCATATGAATTGTTAAAACCCAAATGTAGTGAATGTTGTCCAAGTAATTCCACATGAGCATAGTGGCCATTTCTTGAGGATATTTAGTTCATCTTCCTTTTCACCATTAGGGGAGAATTGGGGTCTCAAAAGGGCCTCATAAGGAATGGATTAAGAAATGGATTAGTCCTAATGAAAGGGCCAAGGTAGGTCCCAAAAAGTCCTGACCCCCCCTCACCTAGGTGTGTTAAGCCCAAAAGTGACCCCACCTCTTACACCTCCTACACAACTCTTACTCCTGGGTGGGAACCAAAAAATTTAAAATTCAAAATTATAATTTTGAATTCCCTCCCTCCTCTCTCCTCCCTCCCTCCCTCCTCCCTCCCCCTCCCTCACTCCCCCTCCTCACTCCCTGCTCCCCCTCCCTCCTCCTCCCCCTCCTTCCCTCCCTACTCCCCCTCCCCCCTCCTCACTCCCTCCTCCCCCTTCCTCCTCCTCCCCCTCCCTCCCTCCCTCCTCCACGCCTGCTCCTCCTGCTCTCCCCCTCCCTCCCTCCTCCATGCATGTTCCTCCTCCCCTCCCCCTCCCTCCTCCTCCATTGCTACTCCTCCTCCCCCCTCCCTCCTGCTCCTCCCTCCTCTCTCCCTCCTCCTCCACGCCTACTCCTCCTCACCCTCCACACCTGCTGGTTTGCCCCCCTTTCCTCCTCTTCAACTATTGGTCCTCCCTCCCTCGTCCCTCCTCCTCCTCGCCCTCCCTCTTCATGCGTGCTGCTCCTTCAAGCCTGCATATCCACACCTTCTCCTTCTCTACACTCCTTTAGTCATGGCACCATTCGAGGACGTCTCCAACAAGTACCAGGTTCACTTAGAGTTGGAGGTTGAATATGCAAGCACACATAGTCTGGGATTGAGGGGAGATTCCAAAATCCACAGTCTTCATTTGCAAAAGGAAAGAAGCATCTTGACCTTTGGGTAGAAGGATCCTTGTATCCTTTAGATCCTGCCTACCAAAAGAGTCCTCCTTTCCATACAATGCATGAGCTAGTTCAGTTTGTTGGAAATGGACATGTGGGGTTGCTTGGTTATTGCAATTGGTTAAACAATGCTCAGTCAATGGCTATGCAAGCAAGCGAGATGGGCAGAGCCCAAACAGAGATGCTATCACATTTAGGAAATAGCACCATTGTTGCAATGCATACCTCTATGCAGGATCTTCAAAGGAAGAACCAAGATCTTCATGATAAAGCCAAAGCATTGGACTTGGAGTGAAATGCATTGGACTTTGAGTGACATGAGTTAGAAGAGTCACTCTGTAAGCTAGCTGAGTCCAAAAAAGGCTTGGAGAGATCTATATACAATCAAATTCGATGAGCCATAGAGAAGGAACGAGAGAAGGCAGAATAACAAGTGCAAAAGATGAAAGAAACACCTTTGGGATTGAAGGAGAGGAAAAAAAGGTACTTACATAACATGGATGCATTGGCACCCATTGGTGGTGCTAGAAAGAGGAGAGTCTGGGCTACAAGGTTGGTTATCAAATGTTCGAATGAAATTACACTCTTTTGTGCTACACTGTTTGTGACTAAGTTTTCTTGTATTCTTCTTTAATTTTGTTGCAAGTTGCTTAGATTATGTGTCTCACCATAGGAATCTTTGCATGTATAATGCCACAATTTGTTGAGCAGACAGACAAGAGGCATTAGCAACGACTTTTGATAAATGAGCCTCATCATATCTTGTCCATATCATGTACATGCATTTCATAATAATGGGTACCAATGGAGTGAAGGTAATCGGCAATGTGAAATCATTCATGAAGATGACATGGTTGTTTTGTGGGTTGCAAATATAGGCCTTGTATAGCTTCACCTCTTCCATTTAATTGGTGCTCAATACATTGAATGAGTCAATGAATGTGCATGATAGTCGTCTCAAGTAATCCAAGATTAATGCTCTAGAGTTGAATGAATTTAGCAAGAGCTTAGCTACATCTTCTTTCATCAATAGTGTGTCCTAAATATTCCTAGAGGATGTAAGCACCGTGTGCCAAGTTGTTCTCTCCACTATCATGGTAGTGAAGGTATGCCAAACCACCATATCAAGTAGGCACTCATAGTTGTATGATGGATGAAGCTCATTCAAGCAAGTGAGGATGTTAGTGTTGGAGGGTTTTGGACATTGAACTCATTGTTCCACTACACATTGTATGTGTCAAAGTTGATGTCTATATCTATTTCTATCTTTTAAAATTGTCTCTTCTATTTTCTAGAAAGTGTTATGCAAGCAAATCACCAGGCAAGTCAATGCATCCACGATAATCCTTCTTGATAAGCCACCTTCTTTGCAATCAGTACTGTGTTCAATGCACTGTTCATGGAGCAATTTCCCGGGGCACGTCATGGGAGTCATACAAGAACATTCTTTACTCATCAAAATGTTGTCATTTGCTTATTTTCCATACTTGCAACCATGTAGTCAATCATTATAATGAAATTCACCTATGTCAACATTGCAAAAAAGGGTTCAACAACTACAAGAAATCAAAATGAAGATGATTTATTTCAAGAGGGCAAGAAGACACCATATAATCTAAGATTCATATGACAAATTAGTGCCATGAATACAAATGGAAAACATGAACCGAATCTATGCAATCTCCTCAAAAGCGATAATGAAGCCCAAACTTTTTATCATGAAAGTGCATGTAAGTTAATGAGCTGACAATGGAGACCCAACAAGTCATTATGTGGCTCCCTTTGACTTGGATAGCAACGTGTGAACCATCACATAGCAAGACATGACCCTTCAAATTCAAAGAGGGCATGCAAACAATCTCCTGCTCAGCATTCCAAGTGTAGCAAAACGGACGAATGGGGTCACGAGTAACTCAAGATCCTCCATAAGATGCACATTGAAACTCCACTAGCAGTGCTCCTATGCAAAACATTTGCAATGTGTTGTAAGTACGTGATAGTCATAGTAATGAAATGTGAAAAAGGTATCACAACTACCTTCTGTCCATAGCAAAGATCAGAGACTTGGTGCGTGAATGCCTCCTTCAATGTATCTCGAAGACTATCCTCAAGAACCACTCCCAAGATGGCGAAATCAAAGACCCGCAAGGAATGCCCTGCACTCATGAAGGAGAGATTCTTTGCAACATACATGACAACTCCATTTTCAATGAACGCTTGCACCAAAGGAGATAATGTGTTCCTTCATTCACCTACGAAGGATAGCTGCATGCAGTAAAGTTTGCTCAGTGAGCGTCCACATGGTTTGCAAAGGAGATTAGTAGATCAACCTTTTGGTTAAGGCACTCACCATAGCATGATCCTTAGGGTTTGGGTCGTCTACAACAATAATTTGATAAGTTGATATAGGCCCATCAAGATCCACCTTGATGATGACAAAGAAAATAGAGTCCATCGCGGTCGTAAAACTTACTCTCAGAATACACACATTGATTGGTATGTCATGGGGGAAGCATATATCACTATCAAAGGGCTCTCCTTTTAGAACACTAGTGGTTGGATCAACATGTAGTGACACATAGGAAGTGCCACCCTCTCCATTTTTCATCAAATGAAATCACTATCAAAGGGCTCTCCTTTTAGAACACTAGTGGTTGCATCAACATGTAGTGACACATAGGAAGTGCCACCCTCTTCATGTTTCATTAAATGAAATCTTTCAGTTTCTATGTTGGTAAAGCACCCAAATTGGAGTGATGTTCAAAAGTACGAGTTATTTCAGGCCATCATAAGGACTACAAGCTATTTTAGCCCACAACAACTGGGCAGGCAGCTACTATGTAGAGGAAGTAAATGGTGAGTGGATGTTTGATGGTTACGCGTAGTAGTATGATGTTTGCAAACCTGAGAGGTAGTAATGTTGAAATATCGAAGTGGACGAGAAGTGGACAAGAAGAGTTGGAATACATGATCAACACTGAAGTGGAGTTTCAATAGTATTAATACTGGACCAATATTATAACAGCAATAAAAGTTGTAAAAGTTTTACGAATACAAAGACTTCAGAAGCATTCTTGCTTTGATATTCCAAAAATGGTCATAAATCTTTTCATTCGTATCAAAATTCAGTAGTCCTGAGGTGAACAATAATAGCAAAAAATACTTGATCTACATTGAAGTGGACTTTTGATACCAATAATGTTGTAGCAATATTATAATCACATCAAAGTTTAGAAAAGTTTCACGAATACAAAAAAAGAAGAGGTCCTACCTTAATGAATACAAAATTCAGGACTCCTGCAAAGGTATGACTTAACAGTAGTTCAAAATTAGAAGTCCTGTCCATGTATCAAAAATGGACCTCCATGCAAGTAGTCTATACTATGTCCCTATTTTTATGGAAGTAGTATTTTCTTGCAAATGATGGATTTGCATGGAGATTGTTGTAGCCACTTGTCGAGTCAGTTGTGTTGAAATATTTTATGAATTTTTATTCGAGTGTGTCTGCCTTACTTTTTTAGTCTATTGTCGCTAGGACTTCTGCTTTCTGTAAAATTTTACAAAATTTATAAAGCCCATAATGTTTTTTAAAAAAATATCCTAAAGGAAATTTAAAAGTCCTTATCTAAGAGATTTTTTACTATTTTGGTGTAACTTTGGAGGCCATATGAGAGGCTTTTGATGTAAGATAAGGCAAACTTGTCAGAACAAAGATTGAGGATCATGAAGGACAAAGACAATGAGATTTCTTTTTAGGGTGATCTCATGGAGCACGATAAATTATAATGCTACATCCTTATCACTAGGGCCCCAAGGTATACTAATGCAATTAATTCCTTGATGCATGTAAGCAACATGTAAGTCTCCCTATTAAAAATACACCCCTCTATGCACTACCATGCTATGTTACATGTTAGCATGTATCCTCTAGGGGATGTCCTATGTGAGGTTTGGAGGGGGTGGTAGTCCTTGAAATTATACATGCAAGAAAAGACATGATGATTCGCTGGCACACCAAGGTGACTACTTGGCAAGACTAGTTGGATGGCATGATTTCATTCATGAAGGAGGTTGCGCTTGTATTTTCATGGCTCTTGACCTTTCGAGTTCTTTTAGGACTGCACATGTCTTGGTAGAAGAATGTAGAGGCTTCCCATGTCAAACTGATACTATTCACCATGATGTAGTCTATGACTTCCTTACTAGTAGCTTTGTTGGTTCTTTGACCTGCCTGACAAGTGATTGGGTCCATAGTTGTGTTAGAGTCCTTGTACCACCAAAAAACCCATTAGGGGTGATGCGTGTCTATCCAGAGTCATTTTCTATGTTCAAATAAGAAGAAAGTGATATCTTTGGTCACTAGTGCTTTTTTTTCCCCAAGAAAAGAGGGTGTATTATATTATATTAGAATATAAGTTTTTGCATCATGTATCTCTACCCCATTAGAGAACAAAATCAGGGAGAATTAGCAAGTCCAGTCAACATAACAAGCGAGGTAGATCCTCTGCCTGTTGCAATCAAAAAGGAGAAATTTCCACCATTGATATTGCTATCAATCCGTTTCCTCTCTAAGAAAAAGTTGAGGGTGATAGATGACACTAACAACCATTGGGTCAACAATAGCATCTAAGAGCCTGTATTCCCTCCTCTCTTTATTCAACACAAATTGTATGGCGAACCACCATGACTTGGTCTCTGCAACTGAAACCTACACCTTTTGGGGTGGGAAGTGTTGGGGAAACTTGGATCAATGGGTCAACACCTTCCTTTTCCACCTAATTTATACTGCCTGCCCTACCTACACAATATGCAATCTATGATGACCTAGCCTCTTGTAGAAAATTTGGGAATCTTCCCATTTGGAGTAATAGGAGAGGATACCAAAACACCAAGGCTAGATGGTCCAAGGTAAAATGATGGTTTAATGCGGGGGGGGGGGGGGGGGGAGAAACTTTGAATGTAGGGACTTGCAAATCAGATTGAGGGGCAAGGAGGGGCTCACCATGCCTCTCCTCATATGATTCTTGGGCAACAAGGGTAGTGGAAAGTAACCCAAAAATGGACGAAATGCTCCAAGGGGGGGTTCTTTCTTCTCCCTTTCCTGCACAGGTGACTCCTTTTGTCCATCTTCATCTCTATCAAATGCTTCAGCAATTTGATCCAAATTTCTACAAATAAATTAATAAAGGCAACATCTTTTTCTAGGTAGCTATGAATTTGCTATACCAACAAATCCACCTTCTTCAAGTTCTTAGCATGGGTTTGAAGTCAACCACAATTTAGTAAAGCATATCCTACATCTACATATTCCCCTCTAAAATAATTAGAATATATTTGAACCCAAATGCTCGACAAGACATTGCTCCTAAGACAGAGTCCAGTCAACAAGTACTCTTAAGGGAAAATCCCCCAAAAGGATGTAGGCATAATAGAAGTGGGAAAGAGAAAAATTTTTCCTAACCATATCCCAGACTCTTAAGGGAAAATCGCCCAAAAGGATGTAGGCATAATAGAAGTGGAAAGGAGGAATATTACTCCTAACCATATCCCAGACTTTAACAGACTATGAACAATTCCTAAAAATATGGGGCATGTCCTCCAGTGATCTCTGATATTGTAGGCATTTGCCATCACGATGGCCAATCCTCCTTGCTCTACTAGTAGCTATCCATACCACTTTGTGGAGTATTAGCCATAGAAAATAGTCTTTTTCTCAGGTATGTCTCTCTGCCACACTCTATCAAATCTTTTAAGCCAGGTTAGGGTATTGTCTCTCCTGTGCCACCTTCCATTTACGTCCTCGAGCAATTCTCCTAATTGTCCATTATGACTAGAATTAGGAGGGGGGAGTTTTTACCTAAACCCTTTCATAAAGATAAGTTGAGAGAGGATTTTCAATGTCACCCCCCTATTAAGTAAAAGTTGTAAGAAGGATCGCGGTTATCAAGAATTCAAGTCTGAACCTAAAGTTTTGGGGTCTTAGACTATGTAATGCAAGCCATATTTGTTAGCATAAGAAAATAGTTATGTTTATAATACTGGTGATGTACAAGCTACTTCTCTGTACGCTCTAGTTTACATCCTTTGACAACCAACATATTGTTGTCAAGAATGAACATTTTCATGTTTTTGCCTATGCATCCTCTCTTTTAGTTCAAAAAATACCTCAGTGGCCTTCTAGTCATGCAAATTTGACCCGATGACCATGATACTTTGCAAGGGAACTACACTCAATTAGATTGAGGCCTGTACAAAACACCATAAAAATCGTATCCCATTTGCATGATCAAGCATGAACATTTTCATGTTTTTTCCCATGCCTCCTCTTTTCTAGTTCAAAAAAATACCCCGGTAGCCTTTTAGTCATGCAAATGGGACCCGATGGCCATGATACTTGGAAAGGGAATAAAAATCACCTAGATTGACGCCCATGAAAAATATGACAGCCCCATCAGATCCCATTTGCATGGTCAAGAATGAACATTTCCATGTTTTTGCCCATGCATCATATCTTGTGGTTCACAAAAAAGCATCGATGGTCTTCTAGTCATGAAAATGGGATCCAATGGCCATGATACTTTTCAAGGGACTTAAACTCACCTAGATATGAGGCCCATGCAAAATAACATGGGCATCGAATCCCATTTACATGGTCAAGAAATAAAATTTCCATGTTTTTTCCCATGCATCCTCCCTTCTCGTTCAAAAAAATGCACTAGTTTTAGTCATGCAAATGGTATTTGATGACCATGATACTTTGCAAGGGACTTAAATGCATCTAGATTGAGGCACATGCAAAATGTCATGGGCATCAGATTCCATTTTCATGGTCAAGAATGAACTTTTCCATGTTTTTGCCCATGCATCCTCTCTTTAAGTTCAAAGAAATTCGACGGTGGTCTTTGAGTCATGAGAATGGGACATGATGGCCACGATTCTTTGCATGGGACTTAAACTCACCTATATTGAGGCCCGTGCAAAATATCATAGTCATCAGATTCCATTTGCATGGTCAAAAATGAACATTCCATGTTTTGGCCCATGCATCCTTCTGGCTCAAACAAAGTCCCATTAAAAATATCATGGCCATCGTATCCCATTTGCATGGTTAAGAATGAACATTTTCCATGTTTTAGCCCATGCGTCCTCTCTTCTAGTTCAAAAAATGCACCAGTGGTCTTCTAGTCTTGCAAATGGAATTAGATGGCCATGATAATTTTCAAGGGACTTAAACTTAACTAGATTTAGTCCCTTGCAAAAAATCATGTCCATCGAGTCCCATTTGCATGATTTTTTTCAACTAAATCTAGTGTACAGTTAGTCATTTGTGGTGTGCTCTCTAGCTGTGCCCTCTCTCCTCATCTCCACTCTTCTCCTCTCCCCTCTTCATATTTTGTTATGGTATCAGAGCTCCCTTGCCTTCCGCTGAGGCATTGCGATTCTTGAGAGTGTGAGAGAGATTGTGAGATTGAGAGTTCTCTTGAGTGTTCTCCGTGAGAGTCCACTTCCGCTGAGAGATCTTCATCGGTCCATTTGAGAGAAAATTTCCATCATTGCTTAAGAGATTTCCGTTCATTTCTTGAGATTTCCTTGTGAGGATTTCAATTCATTTTGTGGTTCATTCTTATTCTGTGCGAGAGATTTCATTGAGATAGGAATCCATTGCTTGTGATAGAGATTTGGAGAGAAAAACCATTCAGGATTATTGAGAAGGCTTGCGAGTGAAAGCGGAGGAAGTTCAAAGCTCAAAGCATCTGCAGCAGCACACGTAAGCCTACGAGCAGCCTCAAGTGACCTCTCCAAATGAAGCTCAACGCCTCCAAAGCTTCATCAACCACCAGGCTTTCAGCCTCTTTCGGAATAATGGCGGGTGCTATGGGCGTTATTCTCCAAGCCCATATTTCATTTATAATTAGGCCTCTCAAATCCCATCTTCCCTTATCATCGCCCAACTCTCATCCTTCCCCATGGCTTCTCCGCAGCTCTGACTCCTCATCCTTGCTCTTGTATCTGCCCTCCTCCTGTAGCGTAAAAGGGTGTGGAAGCAGCTGCACAAGTCACGGGCACACTAGCCTGCCTGGGTGGCAAATATGCTGTTGATCCAGGCATTGGGACGCACATTTGCAGGAATGGCAGTCCGAAAATGACTCCTCCAGGTCCATTTGCAGCCATGCCACCCATGCCTCCCTCTGATTGCACTTTTTCGTCTCCCTTGATATACGTTTTCGTATCCTGAGGACTTGAATTGCTTTGTCTTTGTCTATTTCACGAGCGATGCCTTTTGCTTTCTCTTAATCTGGTTCGCAACAAGCAACCTTGTTTCTCCATTGAGTAGCTCGACATAGTGTTTTGCATCTTCAAGAATTAGTGTAGCAAGCATGGAATTTGCAAAATTTTCACGTTTTGCGCTTGGTTGCTTCTCACCAATAACCCTGAGCAAACGTTTCTCTGGTTGAATTCTTTGTATTAGGGGCGACCTTACAACCTTCACACAGACAACACTTTGCAAGTTCTTTTGCAGCATAACCGGAGAAGAAGCACTCTCTCCTTGCGCCACCTGACGGCTAGGATTCTCTGGTTGAATTCTTCGCATCAAGGGCGACCTTACCTTCACACAGACAACGCTTTGCAAGTTTTTTTGAGCATAACCGGAGAAGAAGCACTCTCTCCTTGCACCACCTAACGGCTAGGATTTGAAGTGGCTGATGAGCATAGCGTCGAAGTAAGAAAGAAGGATTTTGTGCGCAATATACCTCTCTATGCCTCTCTATTCTCTGCAAATGCGTGTGAAATTGAATCCTTGTTGCGCATTCGCTCCCTCCCTATCTTTCTGTGGGTCTTTGACTCAATAACAGAGGATGGTAGAGACAATCTCTCTTTGCCATATCAATTTCGTAGTTCTACTATAAATCATTATGATAAGAGATTGATTTCTAGAGCTTTGGATTATACAACGAATCACAAGACTATAGCTCTCATCTCATTTAAAGAAAATGGATTTATGACAGAGGAAGAAGACCGTGCCATTCAGGCGCATCTTTGTTCGTAGAGCTAGCGTAGTCCCCTCAACTGAATTGGAGGGGAAGAAAACCAGCAATGCTAGTATTCCTTCTAGCCGTATTCCCGCCAGCCTTTCAGCCTGATTTCAAGCCCCAGGTCAAGGGAAATGGGTTTCCCGGCTTCAGGGTCGGATTCGACTCGGAGTCTGTAGGAATTTCTTTATATCCAGGTGGAGATGGAAAAAATAGAAGCACGACACAAAACTCTGACTCTGTGTCGGATTGAAATCTAGACCTCTGAGCTTCACTTAATTGAGTTCTCGAAGGTCCTCAACAACGTCCTGGGACCTAGACTAAATGTTCATGTCACGCTCCCTAGCAATCCTCAAATACAGACAGTTGTGGGGATCCAGTACCGTGGAAACTAAAGAAGCAATTTCAACAGCAAAAACTCTAAGCTGACGATCTAGTGGTAGCAGCCA
The DNA here is from genome assembly GCF_047967505.1 of Dipteris shenzhenensis. Classification (NCBI taxonomy): domain Eukaryota; kingdom Viridiplantae; phylum Streptophyta; class Polypodiopsida; order Gleicheniales; family Dipteridaceae; genus Dipteris; species Dipteris shenzhenensis. Next base: position 24,268,239 of record NC_141598.1, on the reverse strand, counting down.
GTAGACTCCTTAATACTAGGCAAGAACAGAGTGTGAACGGTGAAGACCGTAAGCTGACGATATGGAAGCGCTTCTGCTTGACGATCCTTTCGACTTTAGGTAATCTACAAGGATTTAGCACGATGGATGAGGGACGTGAACTACGCGCAAGATCTCCACTCTCATAGGCAACCACAATCATGCAATACCGCTATGCAAAAAGCAAACCATCCTTTTAGGATCACGGCTCCACAATCATGCAATACCACGATGCAAAAAGCAAACCATCCTTTTAGGATCACGGCTTGAATTAGAATGACACGTGGCTCACAGCTTAAATTAGGTTGCCACGTGGCTCAACTAAAAACACCTCATTTCACAATTGCATGGAAGCAGTGGAACTATGAAAAGAAGACTCAAACATTCCATAGAGGAGAGCATGAATGCAAAAACCAAGTCCTTTCCTAGAACAACTGAGTGCGCAACACAATTCAAGGAGTTGCGAATTGCTAGTGTGTTGTCCTTGGTGATGGTCTCCATGGAAGCAAGCCGGTTTGCTCCCATCTTCACGACGTGGAGTCGATGCGCGTCCTCCCTCTCCCTGCGTTCTACCTCTCTCGTCTCTTGCGAAGTTTCAACAACGGCAAAATGAGTGCCTCTCTCAGTCACCTGCTTCTCGAACACAACACTTCACAATTTCAAAGTCTTATGAACTTCTCTGCTCCCGTTGGAGAGCTGACGTGCCCTCTTCTAGAGGATTGAAGTCCTCGAATCATGCTTGCAAGATTCTTCTGCAAATGCATCCTTGGCGGTCGCCGATGGAGTGCTGTGAGGGTCTTGGCTCTCCTCCTCGGTTGCAATGGTATGGAACGAAAGTCAGTACGAGAAAATGTGGAAGACATACCATGCAACTAAGAAACTGAGAACTCGTAGAGCAACCGTTCAAGCTATCCACGACGATTTTCCCAGGATTTATTTGTCGATGAAGCCAAAAAAAATAGTGAGCCGGTCGTGATAATTCAATGGGGCTCGTAAGCGGGGGGACTCATAGTTGAGTCTAGATAAGAGGGCCTCCCCGAGAGAACCCCACTAGCACTCTAGATGAGCAGCCCCGCATTCAATGCTCTGTTGACAGATCCTCCTCCCCAGCGCTGCAATGCTCTCCCAGTATTTCGATATCATGGCTTGCTAGCCCAGCAGCGCACTGTTGAAAGATTTTGATTGGACTTTGTTCTGTGTGTGATTGGCTCAAATAGCCTAAAATATCATTGTCAGAAGTCAATAATACTTCCGACACAGCAGGGCTTGCTTCATGGGAGCACGATTTCACACTGCTAGTCGAGCAGCTGCAATGCCAACCCTTCCGCCCTAGTAGTCGCGCGGGGAGGCCCTCTAATCAAACGAATGGAGTCTGCCAGTCAATGGGGACCGACTCTAAGGGCCTTATGTCATGGAAGGGAAATACGTAAGAAATAGCTATTTCTGTTATGCTATGCAAATGCACCATGGGAAATAGAAGGGAAATAGGGTGGGACCATGGGAAATAGCACTCCATGCTCTAGACCTCAAGCTACTATTTCCCACACACTTGAGAACCATTGATGTGGCATTTCCTTTATAGCATATCTCATTTTCCCTTGGATCATTATGTCATGCATCATAGGAAAAACACCAGAATTAGGCTCTTCCAAGGGAAAAGCATCCAAAATAGCCATCATTATTTCCCCCCTTTTTCCCCTCCATGACATAAGTCCATAAGAGAACGTTCCTGCGATGCCAAGATGATCGTTTCAATATTCACAATTAGCTAAATATTGTACTTTGCAAAGTTTCGCCATAGTTTGAGGACCTCGCGCTAACTTCAGAGATTTGAGGTGAAATTAGTGTGCAATGCGGTTTTCTAATTCTTTTGGGACATTGCAGTGAATTAGACAATTTAATTTCATCGGATTGATTGCTACCAACATCAGATATTTCCCAACAAAAGGAAATTTCTTCCGTTCTCATGTATCTTTCGAATGTGCAACGTAGAAAATATGAGAGGTTGATCTGGGCATCGTGAGAATGCCCTCTAAGGGCCGTAGCACATGGATGGGGCTAGCATGGATATCGGATGGGAATCTTTTTGTCATCATTACTCCCATCCTAAACCCATCACTTTTTGGACCATGGCCTCAAGCCCCTAGTAGCTAGAATGGGATCCCTTTTTTCAAGGATTTAGAAGCATGGAATGATGACTCCCCACCTCCTAGACATATGAAATGCTATGCCATGTGTTCTCTCCGACCTAACCCATTCTGGAAGGTAATTAGGAAATACATCTGATCATGGTTTGGACCACTTTTTCCCATTCCCATGGTATTTCCTCCCATGTACATAAGACCATAAGGCAAGGTTCACACCATGCGCCTGGACATGGAGAAAAAGTGGAGGACAGGTTCCTAGGACCAATAGGTGAGACGGTGAAGGAAAAGAAACAGTGTCTCGCTACGGCAGGCCGCCCAACTCCTTGGCTAAAGAAACAAAAAGGGCGGGAAATGTAGTGGTTGGTGTGCCATTTGGACCTACAAGATTCCTTCAACCATTAGGCGAATCATCTTTTAGCCTTGAATCACATCTCCAGCCATCCTCCTCTCTATCAACGATGGCAGTCAGTGGAGGATGCATCTCGATCGTTGATTTGGGGCTGAATGGTAATTAATGATACCGGCTCCCTTCCAAGAACCACCGACACAACCGATCAGAGCATGTGCAAGTTGTGTGAAAGCGAGGGACAAGTGGCATCGTGCTGTGAGCTCGCCACCCTTGGCCGTCTGTGGACAAAATGTTGCTTTTGACCACCTAGAGTTTGGACCATCGAAGCGTTGACATAGTGACGAATGTACAACTGGCATGTGCCATATCGACACACGTCCTCGTTCGACAGCCGGGAATGTGATTCTGGGCGTCGGTTCCCGGTCGGGAAGCGGCTCCTGCTGGCCAATGGCTGGTGGAGCCATTCCTCCCGGGAATGGGCTCACTAAATACCATTTTCTTCCTTCATGAGGGGAGGTGAAGGCTTTGATAATGAACTGAGACGCAGGAGAGTTACTGAGAAGAAGTAAAAAGATGCAGTCGAGCTTCCGGGCTCTCAGAGGCGCCCTGCGCACGCCTTTCGCAACTCATCTACCCCAGCACCGGACTGCTTTCACTCAGGCCGTCTATTCCCCTCTCACCTTCCTCGACAAAAATGCCGTCACTCACCGAGTTCTTCACCTCCTCCAATCCTCAGAGAAGGTTGATCCCTCTCAGGTAGGTTTCGCGCTTTACCTCTCGCTTTGCTCAGCAATGTACATCAATTCGATGCTCTACTTTCTATATTCCACATGTCCTATCGGGCGTACGATCGGAAATTCAGACTTGTTCTTTCTCATCGCAATTTGCGCTTTGCTCATGCCACAACTAACGTCATCACGTTGCATTTGGGGCTTCTCTTTGTTATTTCCGTGTCTTGACTGTATTCTATGTGAATTTCAAATGTCCATCGAAGATGCTTGCCTCACTTCTAAGTTGATACAGCTTACCGATATTCCCATAAAACTGGAAATTACTGTTTGATCTCTATGTCAATCGGTTCCTAATCGGCCAGAGATGTCACTGAAGCGGCATGTCTACAAATCTTGTCTCAGCGTATGTCGTTTGCATTACAACAGCACGTGCGTGGCATGCTGCCCGCAGGACTACCTAAGGTGCTGCACATCAGCAGCTGGTATAGCTGGCTCCCACGTTGTCCTCATTTAGGGATTCACAAGTGGGGCACTGGCCCATCTATCCCTCCGCCCCCCCCACCCCCCACTGTGGGCCCACACTGACCCGATACAAGAGATGCTCCATCTACTCCTGTAAAAAATCTCCGTGGAACTTGTTGAAGGCTTCCTTGAACTCAGGTTTTAATCACCCGCAACTCCAGATCACAGTCTGTATTGTCCCGATTCAACAATTACAACACAGCAGCTGCTCTAACTTCTCCCCTTTCTCTAAATCTGCTCCTATATTCTAGGTCACACTGCTGTCATCTACTGATGACTTCAAAAGAGACAGTTCTTGCCATCTTTGAACAAGATGTGATTCTTCCCTCTCTTAACCGTGAGATTGGCCAGGGCTAACCCCGCGTGGTCCACTGACTTCCTCTTCTGAATTATACATGGCCAACCTGCTACTTCTGGCTGGCATGATGCATTTCCACTAAAATCTAACCCTAAACACACTCCAATCACAGGCAGTTAATCCAAATAAAGATTAGTAGGCAACTCACCTTGACACGCATTCCTTTCCACAGCTCGCATTCTTGATCCATCAGTCGAATTTTATCAGATGTTTCCAGCAGGATTTGGACAGTGGCTTGTTCCCCTCATTTTAGGGGTGCTGCCCTGTATTTGAGGAGGCAAGATATTTGGAAGGCGCTGAGGGTCTGAAATGTTTTAGACCTTGGTCAAATGCATGAAAGATAGTAGTTTTCTAGGGAGAGGCATGGAAAAAGAGCACCATCTCTCGCCATACGAGAAACAGTTCTGGCTGAGGCTTGTTCAGCTGAGATACATTTTTTTGGCTACAGCTTGTAATCTTCCTTCCAAGCATTTGCTGGGAGTTGTAAGAAAATACCTTTAGGGGGGGTCGGGTTGTTTGGTTCTGGGCCCTTGTCTGGTGCACTGTGTGATTGAATCTCTATCTCTTCATCCTCTATCAAATTCAAATTGCATACGATTGATTCCTCCTGCAGCAAGTGTAATCTATAGGATAGATGGATCGAGAATGCGAGGTATGAGAGGGAGTGCGTGATATCTTTAAGCCACACCCCATCATGGGGCCAGAGATCAGACTCCCATAAGGCTTTGCCCATGGCTCTGGTGTCCCATACCTCCAGGAAACTTCAGCATAGTATCCCGTGATCTGCCATGTAGAGGCATGAGTCACGGCTCATGATCTAGACCCGACCTTTTAGTGGTGTAAACACACGAGAATGCCAACCCAATAGCCTTGGCCATTCTTATATAGAAGAGCATCCCTCTTTCTAGAAAGCGTCTTGGCTAAATAGAGCTAATGGGCCGTTTATCATTGTTCTAAGTCCTCTAGCCCCTTGTTAGCCAACTTCCCTTCATCCCACGGCCCCCTAACCTTGTTGGATTAAGTCTACTAAGTCATGGATTAGCACTAGATACTTAATATGCTTCCCCTCTTTTAAGCATTTACTCTTGAATGAAATTGAAAAAGTTCACTTGCAAACTAACAATGGACTCCCAAGTTGAGTCTTTCTTAGAGCTGTCCTTCCTCTTAAGTTTGAACTCCGGAATGAACTTATTCTGAGTTTTCTTTCCTTGAAATTGATAAATTATTCAGGTTCACGTGGAACATAGGTCCTTGACTTCCATAAGTTCTTGGGGCGAAACAAGACTATCTTCAACCTTTAGTGCCCTTTAAGTCTACTGATGTTGAAAGACTGGGTGACTTTGATATGTGGATGCAATTCTAGTTTGTATGCAACCTCATGAATATTTTTCAAGATATTTCAATCATTTTTTCTATCAAAGGTATAAACTAATATTTTTATGGGAGGTATACAAAACAACTTTTTGTAAGTTTTTAAGCCTCATTGTTGGTATAGATGCTGGTATTAAATAGGCACTAGTAATCATCGTAAAGATCGACAAAAATATTGACGGTTGTTCTGAAGGATATGTCAACAGCAATGTGGCTACCGACACTCTACTACTTTTTTCCAATGGAACATCTTTCTTCGTGTTATCAGAGTGCAGTTTTGCTACTTTCCTTAGTAGCAACAGTCCAAAGACTTTACTTGGAAGAGACCTCAGTAAAGACCTCTGTCAGGTGCTTGAAGGTGTAGGATAGCTGCGTGGGATAATAGCGAGGGCAAGATTGTCTATATTATTTTCAATTTTCGGCCCATACCGCGGACTAGTAGTTGAACCATACAACCAAGAGCCACACCCACCCATACTTCATTGCGCATTGGGTCAGCTCCCGTCTTCACCCGTAAGCTTCTACCTCCTTGAAAGGAGGAGGGGCTTTGCAATTGATTGCTTTAGGCCCAGTCAAGTTGTTTCGGTGGGTCCAATTTTCCATCTCCCACATCATGGTTGTAATGAAGGGGAAAAAGGGGGAATTTGGAGGACTTTTGGAGGCCTCTTGGGTGGGAAATGTGGAGGGACTACATAAGTCTACATCCACCCTATTTGTGTACTTTTGACGTGACATCTAATCCTATCTACTCCCACCTCCTTCCTCCTACATGCTGCCTACACTCTCTCTCTTCCAACCTTTCTCTATCTCTCTTCCCCTCACTCTCTTTCTCTCTCTTCCTCTCCCTCTACCCCTTCCCTCCTATCACTCTCTTCCCTCGTTCCTCTCCCCTCTTCTCTTTCCCCCTTTCTTGCCATCTCTGGCCCTCACCAATTTCAGCCCCTGCTCTCTTCATTGCATTGGTATCAAAGCTCTTTCCTTGGGCTTTGTACCTGTCCATTTAAGGTTCGTTGATTGGAAGATTCGTGTTGCTGTTGGTGGTGTAACAAAAAAAGAGAAGTGGAGAAAATCAGAGGTAACGCAAGGTTTGAGTGCTGGCTGAATCAAGTGGTGCTGCTGCAAAATGGCACTGCTGCAAACGCGAAGCAAGTGGTACTGCTGCTTTCGCCACGCCCACGCCATGAGCCCGTCCGTTAAACCAGTCAGTCATGAACCCGTCCATTTACCAACCAGTCACGAACCAGTTCCATCCATTTAATGACATGCTGGCAGATTCCTTGCGTTCATATAACGCCCTACCTGAGGCCATCAAACTTGAGATGTCCTTCTCTGATTATGTGAACCTCAAGCGTGATGATGCCCGCACTTCCAGAGGTTACACACACAGGAAATATGCAGCCAAGGATATCAAGGACAAACTCACAGTTCATAAGTTCAAAGGGGACACTCGCTCTCTTAATGAGCTGGAGGAATGGCTTACGAAGCTGGAAGATTATTTCCGCTTCTCCCCTAAGCAGGATGAGGACCGCATAATCTTTGCGCGTACGCATATGCAGGACTATGCACATACTTGGTGGCATTATATGAGGGACTTGCCTCAAAGGCCAGCCACATGGAAGGAGTTCAAGGAGTTGATGATCACCACATTTGTATCCCTGCTCATACTGGAGCAATACTTGGCTGAATTCTATGCATTGTCGTAGACTGGTACTGTCCAAGAGTACTTGCAGTGCTTTTGGAGAGGGAAATTGCTACGTTTCATCCAGGGATTGAGTCCTTCTCTTGTTGCAGATGTGAAGGCACATAACTCAAACAATTGAGCGTGCAGCCCAATTGGCAGAGGTGTTGCCCAAATATGCCAGCAAGTATAAGATGACAGCGGCCAGCGCATATGGGAATGCAAATGATGCTGAGAACAAACCTAAGGTGACTGATTGGCATGATAGGAAATCAGCAGCAGCACCGTTTGTGAGGTTTCTCACTGTTACAGGCATCAAGATGCCATATGTATGCTAAGCAATATGGACAGCAGAAAGCGGGCAAACTTATGCTTTAAGTGTGGTGAGAAGTGGACTCTTGAGCATCGGGAAGTTTGCAAAATGCGTAACAGTGGTACTATAAAACTCAGCATGATTATTGAGATATCGGATGATGAGGATTTAATGGATGCTTTTGAGACTTTGGATGTCACTCATGATGATTTAGAGGGTGCACAGGTCGTGGAAGAAGCTCCAGATGTTGGAGCCATGAAGGGGGCTGATTTCCCCTTTGATCCCAGTGGTGCTAATGAACATAATATGCATGGTATACAATTCGATGACACTCAGCCCACATGTAACATGCGAGGTCGTTGGCCTAAAGTCTTTCATGTGGAGCATCATGTTGCTATACCTTTTCTTGTGTGAGAGGATGCAAATGGAAATGCTCCTATGGACGAGGAGGAGATCTATTGGGATGCGCAGCAAAAAATTTATGTTCTCTCTTTTCGTGCCTTGATGGGTGCCAAAAGTGCTCAAACTATCAGATTGAAAGGGCAAATTAATGGCAAGATTGTTCGCATGCTTGTGGACAGCGGTAGCACTCATAGTTTCATCAATTCTAAGACCTTACAGAAGGTGGGAGTGATTGCTACTGAGATTGATCATTGGCTGAGAGTAGAGGTGGGAAATGGACAGCATTTGGTTAGTAAATTTTGTTGCCAAGATGCAAGGATAAAGCTTTGTGAGGATTATGAATTTGCTAGGGATCTCTGGGCACTGGATATGGGCCCAATAGATGCTGTCCTAACAGCTCAGATTCGAAACAAAAAACAGCCTTTCGGGCAAACTAGAGACGCTACGCGAGTATCATCGTCTGATACGCAGGAAGAAACTTGACTTCGTGCGTCAGAATGAGGAGGAGCTATTGAACATTCTGTTCAGTAACAACTCTAAGGACTTTTGGTGGAGATTTCTAGAGGGATGATCCCTCCCACCACTCACTGACACAATCAGGTGTGGACTGATTATGCACGCACGCTCTATGATATTCCAAATCAACCAGCCCCTAACCTATCACATATGCCACGCCCCACATCTTGCGCCCTCTTCACTAGGGGGGGTAAAGGATGCCGTAATGAAACTTCATAATGGTCGAGCGAAGGATCACGAGGGACTATGCACTGAGTTCATTGCATATGGGATTAATCTCTAGCCCCGATCTTAGCCAAGCTATTTAATGAAGTTGTTTGCTTGGGGTTCCCATGCACTTGGACCATCAATACTATCTCACCCATCCACAAGGCAGGGGATCCCATAAACCCGGAGAACTACATGACCATTATGATTGGACATGTCACGTTCAAGATTTATGCATTAGTACTTGATTCTGAGGTCAGTAGATTTGCGGAGTGTCGAGGACTCAAAACAACGGGACAGGCTGGTTTTAGGCAGGATCATGGGACCATGGACCATATTCTCGTGCTCAGATGGATCATCGAGGAGGCGAGGGCACGGAAGTAGAGGATTTACTATTGCTTTGTGGATTTCCGCAAGGCATTTGACACTGTTCTAAGAGCCCACCTCATACGACGCCTACAGGATTTTGGTTACGACCAGGAGATCATTTGGGCTGTCATGGCACTTTATGAGCGAGTTTCAGGTAGAGTCCGGATAGGATCTGGATGGATAGACGAGATCATGAGCACTATCGGGGGTCAAATAAGGGTGCCCATTATCACCTACCTTGTTTGGCCTCTACATCGATGAGCTTGAGATAGTGATGTAGGCACAGGGTGGGGTAGGTTGCTCCCTCGCAGGCATGCTGATCCGGATATTACTTTACGCAGTTTTACTTTACGCAGATGACGTGGCTCTGTTGTCCTCCTCAGCAGAGGGGCTCCAGAGACACCTTGATGCACTACAGTCCTTTTGTGAGGCTTATGATTTGAAGGTCAACTTGGGTAAAACTAATGTTATGATCTTCAATACATCTCAAGCCGTCGTGCGAGATGAGCATTTCACATTTGATGGGTCCCCTGTTGAGATAGTTTCATCATACACTTACCTTGGGGTCGTCTTTTCCGAACCCATCCTCACCATGAGACCCGCGATGCGTGCACGCCTAAGCAGAGGATATGCTTTATTGGCTAGGCTAGAGAGATAGTGCTTCCGCTCTCACTTTCAACATCTATGGACCAGAGGGTTGCTTTTTGACTCTTTGGTCCGCCCAGTAGGGATGTATGCCAGTCCATGATGGGGGCCAAAGTTGTCGGATACAGAGTGGGCTAGGGTGGAGCGGCTAAAGATTCTCATGTTATCATGGATGATCCGTGGTAAGCCATCGGTCCCTCACGAGATCATTCAGGCGGAGTTTGGGTCACCCCCATTGGTCATCACGTATCTGTATCGAGTCAGGGAGGAGTGCAGTGGGGGGGACCAGAGGTGCTGGTATGCACGCACAGAGAGATGGTTTGCAGGACTCCGGCTCCACATGGACAGACTGTCTCCTTTCCAGTACAGCATGGATACTCCTTTTTCTCCCCTCCTATCACACGAGGTCAACCAAGTTATCCGTGAGGATCTACTACAGCTACATACATTCTGGACTTGGTTGGGCCCAAGTGATCTTCTAGTGAAGTTGGGCTTCTACAGAGATCACTTCTTACATATCACAGCGGAGGGTTTCATTGATCCACCAAGATACATGTTTAGGTGTCCTGTCTACTATGAGATCCGAGAGCGTTTTTACTGCCTCTTCAGAGATAGCTATGGAGTTTTGGCCCGTTTCCTCTTCTACCCAAATCAGCGATGTTTGGCTGGACTCACAAATCATACTTGGGGACATCCCCTCCGTGTTTAGGGTCGGAGCCCGACCGACGGGGGTCACAGTGGCCCTGGTTAGATGCAGAGCTACGACTAGGAGACATACCAGGACTGCACCCTTGGGGGGGCGACAACGCTCTATTGCTGACCTCATGCCTCCACTTCCACAGCCCCATCCATCCTGATGTCCTACTGTTGTTGATGATGATGATGCCGACAATGATGCTGAGATTGATATAGATATAGTCGAGATATGACTATGTTGTACTTAGGATTTAGTACTGTCATTTTGCATTTTCTACATTCTGCATTGGTATGGATGCTCGTTTAGTAGCTCCACGACCACAGCATGAGAGACTAATATGTTGAGAATGCCCCTTCTCTGAATGTCACTCCAACCATAAGAGAGAATGCTACAACCAAACTTTTTCCATCCCTCCTTAATGGGATCAATTGCTTTGTTGATCCTAGCTATCTCCTCGTTAAGCATATTGGGTGTGCAACGCCTTGTAGGGAACCCTTGTCCATGTGTCTGTCAGACCCACAGTTGCAACTGCCTTAATCATTTCCACTGTGGAGTGTTCAAAACATTGAAAGCAAAATTACATTCAATGACTGTACTGCCAATCTCAATATCTGCAACGTGTTGGCGCTCTTTGTGCCAACTCTTAGAAGTCAATGCACATGGTATAGTTGTAGTGTGACCTCTAGATGAAGATGGAACAAGAAAAGGGCTAGACTGAGGACTAGGAGCTGTTCTAGCCCGCTTCTCTACCTGCTGAGAAGACTCACCACATGCCCTCCTCTTTACCGGAGAAGACTCCCCACAAGCTGTGGAATCTGCAGTCTCGTCATCCAGATCCTCCATCAAACTCTCCTCTTGTGCAGCTCTATCCAAGGAATCAGGCTCATGAAAATGGTGTGGATTGTCTGTGATAATTTTATGTGCAAGATTGGGGGGAACTTTAGGACATCCCCTAATGCCTCTTCCGCCAAGGCCCGATAGATGGCGAATCAATCGTGTCACTAAGCTTGTGAAAGGCTCTCCAACAATAATTACATCTCCACTCCTTTGCACCTGTCCCTGTTAAAGGATTTGCGTCTAGTATAGTGGTGTGGGCGCTCCACAGGGGATTGACAGGTTTAGGCATGCTGCTGAGCTGCTTGCTTTAACACCCACGGTGACCCTCAAGGTTCAACTACAGTCTAAGTCTGCAATAGAATTTTAAAAAGAGGGAATTAGATGATTATTGATAGTGGTAGGCGGGTAGCTGCTGTTCAAACTTGAGCTCCAAAAAAAGAAAAAAAGAAAACGATGGCAGCAGCACAAAAAATATAAAAAATAAAACACATTACATTGCAGAAGTGTGCACCGCAGCACAGTTTCCAAGGCTGCTGGATAGCAAATGCCAGAAACTTGTCACCCTCAAAAAAGTCTGCTAGACAGCAGATTCCAATTCAAGAAGCCCTCACCTGCATACAACATCATGCATGGAAGTGAACAGTGGTACATGAGAGCAGCCCTCTACCAGTAAATGAGAGAAGCCAACTCAGCCAATAGAGCAGTGACTAGTCCCAAACCAGCCCAACAGAGCAGCCCCAAACGAACCGAAAACAGCAAGTGACGCAATAGCAGCCACATGTGACAATAAACGCATCCATGGGGTGATAATTTAAATCGAAATTACCTGTGAAGGTTGTGACTTGAAGCTTCCCTTCAATGTCCACGCAAAAGGGCCAAGGCTGAAGCATTCAAATCAGACGCAACTTGCAGAAGATTGCGTTGAAATTTGACGTAGCTTGCAGGGCTCTCCACGCAGGGCTTCACAAAATCCAAGGCAAGTACTCAAAACTTTGCTGAGGGCAGGCTGAAAGCACACAGGGCTCCAAGATCGACACATGGGATTGCAGGTTTCATGCGTTGAGCAGCCCGAGGCATTGGAAATGGCGCCGTATGACGTACGGCCGTTGATCTTACCCAAGGTCAAATTTTGGGCAAAAGACCTAAATTTTAAGGCAGGTTTCTGACGTTTCTAACCTTTAGAAACACGTATTTATCCAACCATGCTGCAGCCTATCAATCAAGTCATCTGCCCTAGAAAGGGGATATCGATTCTTGATTGTAACTTCGTCTAACTTCTTGTAGTTTATGCACATCCTCCAACTTCCGTGCTTTTGTGCTTCAAAAGCACCAGAGCATCCCAAGGATATTTACTTTTCCTGATCTGCCCCAATCGCAGATATTTCGACAACTGTCGAAATATCTCATCTTCCTCATCTTGTAAGGCGCCATGCTTATAGCTGAGCTCCTGGAACGAACTCTGTCCTAACGGGTGGTAAACCAAGTGGTAACTCTTGTGGAAATAGACCAGCAAATTCTGTTTTGATTTCAGCAATTGCATGTGTTTCTCATGCATCCAACTTAGAAGACTCATTTACATTATGAACCTTAGATGCAAAAGGACATAAAACACATTGGTAGACTTCATAATCAGAACTTGCCATCATATATTTTACTTCCCAATAGTTTACAAAAGGGCAGGATGGGAAAATCAAAATCACCCTACAATACGAAGGGTACCCGGTACTTCCCCTTTGACAGAAGTTAACTTGTGACTCGGCTAGTTTGTTTGGACATTTAACTTGTGCAACCATTCTTTTCCTAGAATTACATCCACTCTATCTAAATCCATAAGCATGAAGTCTGGATATATGGAGTGATTCTGACAGTAAGGGGATGTGCGTCGCACGGTGATCCCATGTTTGCTTTCCCGCTTGCATGTCTACCTTGTAGACGTGGTCACTTGGCTGCGTTGGAATCCCCAACTTCTATACAAGTTAGTGTTCAAGAATTTATGAGAACTTGCAGAGTCAAATAAAATGTGCACATCCTACCCACATTGTAGGATGAAAGTTAAGACAATAAACGGCCATACATCAGTTCTGAGGGTCTTTTGGTTGGATTTAAACTTTTTGATGAGGGCCACACCCTCACGATATACCGCCCGTTTCTCGTCCCTCATAGTAGCCTTGACCTTGGCTAAATTCTGTTGTCTTTTGGTTCGGTTTGGGCTAGTGTGAGTTTCGTTCGTTTATCCATATCTTGGTCCCTTCTAGCTGGTGAGATTGGTGAAGAAGCTTGATTCGTATATCCCATGCGCTAAATGTAAGTACAACATGTCCTCTAGATCTCCTTGTATGTATCCTCATCATTGAACTAGCCTTTAGGAAGGCCTCCTATCCTGACCTTCAGTGCTAAGATGCATCATCACCACCTCTTTTAAGGGCTAAGTTGTCTTGGATACCAAATTGACATCCACATAAAAAGAATCTTCTTTAAGATGTTTAGTGGATAGTTCGTGGAGCTTTGGACCCACTTAACTTTAACTTTCTCACTCATGAAGTGTTACTTGATATCTATGTGCTTACCAAAGGATTCTTAGCCAAGGCAATGCAAAGATCAGCCAAGAACTTAACCTTGCTGAGCTACACCAGGATCTTTAGGTAGCCTCTAAGCCTGATGGCTTTCAAATGGCTGCCACACACTCAGTGGATGACGGAGTATTGGTTTTCTACTTCTCGGTCACTGAAGAAACACAGCCTCCACTGAGTGAATGAGTGTGGCTTGTTGTGGCTTCTCGTCCTTACTACCAGCCTAGCCACTGTCACAAAACTATTTTAGCTGTAGAGTGACAGAGATTGAAGTGCTTGTTGTAGCCCCTGTAACTCTCTGATCTTCTCTTAAACAGTACACAATAAATGACCCCATAACCTGAAATATATATATGACCTTAGATGTTTTGTGTGATTGAAGAATAAAGTAGCTGTAAAGATTGGAGGCAAGGAAGTTCTGTAAAGGTCATGAATGGACTCTGGAGTCTGAATTTAGGGGATAATGGATTTATTGCCTTGTTTTTGAAGGATTAAAAAAGACATGTATCTTAAAGTGCTTTGTTTTAATATGGCTTTACTTGTGGTAATCGCTCATGCATGGTTGGATTTGGAGGGTTGAGGAAACTGGATAGACACTGATAATAATCTTAGGGGAAGAGAGCATTGAATAATGGTGATTTTAGATCTATGTCAATTGAAGATTACAATAATGTCTACAGGTTTCCCTATCCTCTCAGTTTCAGAGGGATCTGGAGATGGACATCCTTGACAAGGAAGAGATAGTCATTGCTCTGGAAGATGAATTTGCAGTTAATATACCAGGCTCAGCGGCTGACAAGATTGTTTCTTGTGAGGATGCGGTAAATTTTATCGTGTCGCACCCTCAAGCCAAATAGCTTTGCAGAATAATCTTCAAGGACTTGAGTATTCATAATTGGAACGATGTAGTGGAATCTGGTTAAATTGTAACCTGCCATCCATGAGATGTGGTCTTTAGTATCATAGCATTGTGGGGAGCTGAGAAGAATTGCAAAATTTGAATGAGCAGAGAAAGTATGTCAACGTGGACCAAAGACAGCTGTTTCATGCTCTGTTTGCAAGCATGATTTTATTTGTATTTTGTATCTTTCTGTGAACTCATTCCTTGTTTGGAAGGGATGGTTTGTTTCTGTTTGAAAATGAAGAATAGGGTTCACAAAAAGTATGGATGGTTGCTATTTTCTAATCCTTCACCAGCATTGAGAAACATAAGAATCACAATAGCTATAAAATGCAATCTGTGATTTCCTATATGAAGTTCGTGTTTTTGTGGCAAGTATTGAAATTTATTGTTAGGCTGAATTGGGCACTCATTATATGGATGCTGAACATTATCTTTGTTTGTTTATTCTTCTCCTGAGGCTCGTGCTGCACAGTATTGCCACATGCTTGAGATGAAGGGAAACTTAGTTTGGTGAAACTTTACACCAGCTGTTCACTTTGGCGTTTGTGCTTTATTTTAAAAAAATACTTTTCAAGTTTTTTCTGGAAAAGATAGGTGGGGGGGTAGAGAGAGTGTGTTATGGTTTAGGTAGATGAATGGATGGTGCATGTTCAGGGCCTGCATGAATGGTGTGTGCACACATTTGGACAGACAAGGCTCAGTATGGCGTTTGATGACTGATGCTCTCTTCATATATCAAGTAGTTAGGGGAGCTTATTACAATGGAGAAGGCATGCTGCTTCTTTGTCAGCTTAGGCCACCATTACCAGAGGGCCCATGCGAATACTTGTGGAATTGTCTGCATCCCAGCAACAATCCAGTGGAAATATTGCCTTGTTCTTTGAGTTGCAGGCTGCTCTACAAGCAGTGGGAAATCGTCTCTAGGGCGCTGCAGCATTGCCATGTCTTGTCTCTTCTCATCTGTTCTGGCTATTGGCCAATAGGAAGGCCTTTGTGGGCCAGCAGCCTGATATCTTCCTTAGGTGGAGGCTAGTCCAAAGGGGGACCAAAATTTGGTAAGGACCTTGTGTGGCACTTGTTGCTCCGTCCAGTGAGACGATCTTGTGAAGGGCTCTAGGGTGAGGCATCCAGCCATAAACGTTTTGCCATTGCAGGTGGTATAGGAGGAGAAGGGTACCTCCTTTGGCTTGTCCGACCATAACCACTCCTTTTGGGTCCTACTGCACCTCTCTCGTGGTCAGTCCTTCCACAAGCTTCCATTGGGTGCTTCTTGCTACTTAGCCTAGGATCAATGGCCTAGTGTCTCCCAAAATGTTGCTTGAGGGGGTCTCAAGGCATCATCCGCTCCGGGTACAATTCCTTCGATGTTAAAATGATCCTCCTGAGCTTGTATTGAAGAAGGCCATGTAGAATAGAGCAAGGTGATAGGCCATGAAGAAGGCTCTAGTAGGAACTTCGACTTGGAAACTGACCTAGCAGCATCGCCTTAATCACTCACTGGGTTGCTAAGGAAGTTGGCTCAAAGCTGCCATAGATTTGGTGGGTCCTCTATTCCATTGAGCCTAGTTGATATGCGTGCGGTGCCCTATCAAATAACCCTCCTACTTTCGTACCTCTAGATGGCAAATCAAAGGTTGCATTTTTGCATAGAGCCTCAGCAAAATGTGGAGACAATTGCCACTTTCACCTCGCTCTAGGGGCATGCTTGAGAAGCCCTTGTTGAAGCAAGAGCTTTCAACACTCACAGTAGCTTGTGTAGGAGTGCTCAATTGTGCATCTCTAAGTTACGAACATAGAGATCACCCTTTGCATGGGGCATGATCATACTCTGCGAAGTTACTCTTGCTCTAGTGTTCTATGCCCCTCCAATTTTGCCAATAAAATGTTGTGCACCAAGTGACCAAGCCATCCCATAGATCTTTTGTGAAAGCACTAACAAGACGTTTTGTATGGTGGAATCTCTTGCTTGCATTGTAGGGATAGCTATAGCTTATGATGCATTAGTTATGACATGTCCTTTTTTCAGACAAGATCTCCCCACTAGGCATCCAAGATAGCTCACAATCTCTTTTGTAGATATCAATTTGAAACCCAAATAACCCCCATATATGAGACTACTTTGTTCTTATGAGAAAGGGAATAGATTTGTACTTGGTGATCAAGGCACTTCAAGCCAAGCAATACACCTTTAGCACGTCTCCCCCTCTTCAAGTTGGTGGTAGAGCTTTATTAAATAGGGTTGTATCATATGCAAACTTAGAATCCAAGAGCTTCGGATTTGATTAGAAGACTCATCTTAGTCATACCAATTGCCTATGATTGAAGGAAATATGCGGACGTCTCTTTTATAAAAAGGAACAAAAAACGGTTACCATCTTTTACCATGTTTAATAAGCACACCCCTTGCATGATTGCACATGAATACATGCGACATAACCATCTTTTACCATGCTTTAATGTGCTCATTGCTTTTATGATCTATTGAACGTTAGCCTAATGGGTTGTTAGGCTAACTGTGATCTACGTTTGTTGGGTCATCGAAGACCACAAAATCCAATCCTATGGATTGAAACAAGCACCTAGTTATCAAGACCTTTGGTTAAGGTGGCAAGGTGGTTCTCGAAGTGATGTGCTTTTAAAGCTTGAAAAAGAAGCTATGTTTAGAATCCCGTCTCTTGGTCATGTAGACTTTGTTTTGAATCCTAACAGGATCTTCACACATATGTTAGAAATTGCTATTAAGGTCAATGTATGTGCTGGTTTCTAACATTGTTAAGGCATTTTGCGGGCTCAAAAATAAATGAAATCTAGTCCCATCTTCACCAATATATTCGACACTTTCTCATGAGTGTAAAATGAAGCATCAAATTTTGACCTTTTTGACTTGTAATTTTGAACAACATTGACATTATGTGTACATCAAGCAAGATCAATCTTGAGTCTTTAGCAAAGCTAAACAATTCAAATAAAGTATAAGATGTTGACAATCCTTGTTTTAGAAGTATTAGATGCCGACAATACTTGTTTTAGAAGACAATTGGGAGTATGCAAATGGTTCTTTGCTTAGACTAACTAGTAATTTGAAGATTGATCTTGCCATTTCCAAAGAATATTTGGGATATATTTGCAACTTTGTATGAATCAAAGAAATACTTCTAGGATTTAACATTGAGAAATCAAAGCTTTTGACTTAGTGATGAAACTCGACATGCTTACGTACCTCAAGTACTAGTGATAGACACACTACTTGCAATAGCAAGTGGGGCAATGAAAGTTGAAGTAGTCCAAGTCATTCTTAATGAATTTGGAGAAAGGCTATGAAAACTTAGATAAGATTAGTGCAATTCATAAAAGTTGTCAATGTTGGAAGAATTACAAATAGTATTTCTCGATGAAGAATTGAGAACCTAGATGATTTAAGCCAAAAAAGGACAAACAAGTCAACAATAACAAGATAGAAATCAAATTAGCTAGTGACACTCGAGAGGTAATTACAAAGTAAAAGTCCAATTCATTCTTCAAATTCAACAAAGAAATAGAAATCAAGTCAATCATCAATATTCAAGAGGGAATTACCAAAACCAAGATAGCATGGGAACTTTCAAGGTAGAGGAAACTCGTCTTGGAATTTGGAAATGTGTCAAGTGGACGGTGTAATTGTTGTCACACATTATGAAATAGATTGTAGAAAGAAACAACAAGATCAAGGAGGCAATACAACAATAGAGGGAATTTTAGAGAATATTATGGGCAAAATCAATGTTACAATCATTATTCCAATTGGTAAGGGCAAGGCTATGAAAAAACGATAGAGAAAATATGTACAATTTAATTGAGCGTTTGCAAGAAGAAAAAGTAATGCAACCCAATACAGAATCAAAATGTCAACAATGTAGAAGATGAAAGGCAAGACCCCTGAAGAATAGTTCATAGTCACAAGATCTTTAGAAGGATCAAAGAGAGTATTCTATAGAATTGGTAATATAGCAAATCTATTCAAGGAAAAGGTAAAGTACCCATGGACTTTTACAAGCAAGAAAGGATTAATAGAGATATACTCTATGATGAAGGCTCCAATATAATATGATTGAGTTAAGAGTGGATGATTTAGACATGCTATCTAAAGGATGGCACTAGTCCATTTTACACATCCAATAGTGACATAATTATCAATTAAAGTAATAATTGGATGAGGAGGGTGCCTAACTTCTTTTGTATGAGACGAGGTTGCTTCTACAACGTGGAGTAAAGGGCCATGAGGAGGCTAGAGCTTTTCATCTATGACCCCCCCAGGAATCATGCCCAATCATGTACTAGTGTTGCAAATAATATTGGTATCTAATGGTGGATGGTTCTTTGCCTTGTTGCAAGTCTCCCAAAGCAAATGAACATTCCACCAAAGATTGCCTAGCGTTGTGAGATGTAGCCTCCCCTAACACCTTTTGGACCATTGAGTTGCTCACATTCTTACAGAAGCTGCACCGCCAACAAGCTCTCCACTGGTTGCTACTTTAGCCCTCTTGGGCATCAATCTTAGGGGTCGTGATGGAGGTGGATGCTCCTTGGTAGTGGTCGTCACTAGAGGCCAAGCTTCTCAAGAGCTCAACAAGATTTTGCTTTTCACTCAAAACTCAAAAGCTCACCTTGTCTATTGTAGAGATTGCCTTCGTTTGTGATCCCATAAGGCTTCAACAATCCCGTGTCACAAGATGGGCACAACAATTGCTCCATTATTGCAAGCTTGAGCTAAAACCTTCCATCCCTATTCCTCTTGTAGTGCCCATTGCTCCAAGATCCTTACACCCACCATTTGAATAAAAAAGACTTGCATTACGAAGAGCACACTCTCAAGGAGAATAGAAGATTGATATGAAAATAGAAGATTTTTTGGGACATTGTCACCTTTGAGTGCTTGCTTCATAGTGATGGATGTGTGTGTATGTGTGCGCACATTGTGTGTCTATGTGCACGTGCGCACACATGTTTTCACACAAAAAATTGTGTACACACAAGTGTGGGCATATGTGATAAGATGGCATGATAGTGATGTTGAGGCGGAGGTGACAGATGGTGGAGAAGGAAGGGTTATAGATATATTTTGTTGGGAGGCATGGAGCTTGGGGAGCACATGCTTTGATTGTGTGCTTATTGCAAATGATAAAGACTTGTTTGAGTTATTTATGGCGACTATATAGTTTATGTGGCATGGTGGGTGAAGTGAGTGCACATACAAAATCTAGGTGTCATTGTACTTGTTTATTCAATGATCGTGCAATGGTTTTAGTTGAATGAGGTTAACACAGCATGCATTGGCATAGTGTTATATGTTCATTGGATTTGCCAAGAGACTGCTCATGAAAGGAGCTACTCCGTTGAGGGAGATCACATAATTGCATTTAAAATATAAGTGGATAGGCTATGTTCTTGCTAAAAGGTGAGCTTGCACTCAAAAATTGCCAGACTATCGGCAATCATTGGGTTGCTTATCTTTCCAATGTTGGTTTACACACAATATGCACGCATTATCACATGATAAACTAGGTTAAGGCCGGCGGACCGAAGGCATTCACTTATTGTGGTCGTTGGATTGAAATGTGACATGACAGTGACTGGTTTTATAGTAACCTAATTTGGGTAGTGGGGCTTTTAAGCAAGTGGGGTCCAATATATGTGCATGCAAATGGCGGTCTTTGCATGCACATTTAAATTGAATCTTTGGTAGTGCAGTAATGTGGTCAATATGTCCACCCTTGAGTCCAATTAATCTCGTAAACTCCTACAAAGACTGTTGTACATCGCCCACCATAAACTTGCATCACCATGAAGAGGCAAGGGTGCCATTCTCACGCCTTTTGCAAGTTCCTAGTGTGTGATGTGCACAAGCGTTTCAAGACCACAAATATATTGTTAGCATAACGAAGATTAGGCAAGATTCACACAAGTCCGAATAAGGGGAGGGCGCAGGGGTGTTGAACATCGTTGCCACAAAATAATTGGATGAAATTCATGTCCATCGTATTTCTTTTGTTTGGGCTGGGTACGCCGCCCAGGGTGTGGACAACCCAGAAAAGTGAAAGTTTGAAGGGCCCATCTCATGTTGATATGATCAAATGGATAGAAGCTATTGCAATGTCTGGTCATGTGTAAAATACATCAATGCCTGAACACCATTTCCTAGCCCAAGCATCTGGACACATGTGAATCATGCCACTCGACAATAGCCACCATCATCTGCATAGGTTCAAAATATTGTTTGCCAACTAATCGCAAGCGCACATCCACTAAGAAATCTCAATAAATGACCCCAATAAAAACAAATGAGAGATCGACACTCCCATCAATACATCACCAATTGATAAGTCATACACCCCCTCATCCCCCCGTGCTTCTGTGTGCATCACATCTCTCATTTATGTTAAGGTCCTCCAAAGTCAATAGATAGTGATTGTTGGCAATATGAACAAAGCCTATTATAGCATAGAAAATGCATCTCCCAAATCTGCCAATCATTGTCATCATGCACGTCAGTGTTAGAGCCATAAATTGGCCCCAAGAATACAAAATGCTGAGTTGGCAGGTTGAAAGCTATGCATTGATGGGCATACAAGCATTTGAGTTAGCATGATTGCAAGCCATTTTCCTTTTGAAAAAATGCCTCGAAAGAGGCTTTTCATGCGTGTGCAGAGGGCATGCGTGAGTTCCTCTGTAGGATGTGGAGCAAGTCCCACAATCTAAGAGCTCTCGCAGGCCCCTTAAACTTGGGGGTTGGGTCCCTTGGGGTTAGGCTAAATTTTGTTCAGGGGTTGTCATGTGTTGGAGTGTTTCAGTCGGTTTCCTGGTTTCCTATTGAATGGCAATCAAATAGCCAAATTTTTAGAAATTGACTCGCAAATAACTAAAAACTCTAACAGTCTATCTTGTTGGTTTCCTATTCACCCATAATCCAACTAGCTAATTTCAAATGTTTGTTTTTCGCGCACCCACCCACTCACACCCTACTCTCTCGAAGAAGGATTTGAAAGAGGGTTAGATGCCCTACCGCCTCAGCTATTGCTACTCCTCACTCATTTTAAAATTTAACCAACTAGATGCAATGCTGAGGGTCTCTTTTTTTCGTTCTCGAACCATGCCAAGAAAGGGTGTTTGAGTCCTATTATATTTAGGGTTGAGCTTCAATCTAAGTTGAGCCGTTCGATCCAGATGTTTCCATAGAGAGAATCATGCCCTCAATTTTCGATTTGATTGATTGAACCACGTGTGATTTCATCCGTCATTGAATGATGCATGTGTAGCGCCTATTTTAGATTGTTGGACGTTCGATGAAGTCCTTGGACGATGGACTGTGTGCACATGTAGCATGGTTGATGCATCCCCATGGCCCTCCAATGGGGGAATGAATCGGTGGTGGGCAAGAAAGTGCTCGAAGTCCGACAAGCGACGAGATGATCGACAAGTTACACATGGCATATGCGAGGCTCCACTCCGTGGCTCTCCAATGGGCGATGCGAGTGAATGAGCATGGGGGGTAGGAAAGTATTCATGAGTGGCTATGATTGATCATGGCGCCTCCCCATGGCGCTCGAGCGAGAGAATGAACGGGCATCGAGCCGGAATGTGACCAATGGGGGAGTGCCAAAGTCCGAGCACGTGCTTTCCAGGAACGAGCTCAAGGCCGATAACCCTATTGGCAGGGGTTACCGGATTCCGGGCACTTTCGTACCGAGTGGAGCCTCCAAGTCCATTCCCCATTGACTTGATGAGAAATTTTCACCAAGCCCCATTCCGGTGTGACTTGAATATGAATGTGTTAACTCTTTAAAGTTTGGGGATGCTTTTCTTCCCCTCCCCTGCCCTCCCCTCCCCTGAGCACTCCCTGTTTCTTGTTGTTGTTGTTGTTTGAAGCCTGGCTATGGCTGGCGAGAACGTTACTTCTCCTTCTCAAACCTCTTCTGCTTCTGCTTCTTCTTCTGCTTCCCAACCTCAGCATTTCTTAGCAATGCCTGCCACATCTCCACCTCCTCTCCCCCCTTCCTCCACCCCCTCCTTGATCAATTCTTCGCAGATTCCTGGCGCCTCCGGAATTGGTGGCATCTCCCACCCGCAACTCTCTGGCTCGCAGCAAAACCCGCAAATTCTCCCGCAGAGCTCGAGTGGTACCGGCCCCTCGGCCAACCTCTCCGGACAGCACATGAGCTTGCAGAGCCTTCATCAGCAGCATCCCCCCAATTCCGCCGCGCAGCTCCAGGCCGTGAATCTCAGCCAAGGTCAGGCTTTCGGACAAAATCAGCTTGCGCAGATGACTTTTCAGCAAATACAACAGAAGCAAGCTGCTGCGACACGACCTCAACATGCCCAATATGCACAGAATCAACTTAGTTCTGGGAATATGCAAGCGCAGGGCTTGTCTCAACAGGCTGCGTCTCCTGCCATGGTCCAGTCTCCTCCTGGCAACCACGCCAATCCCCGTACTTCATCTGCCCAACGACTCATGCAAGTTCCACAGGGGGCATCGAGGGCGGGGTCTCAATTCGGACCTGCTTCTATTGCAACAATGTCGTCCGTAGGAGGCACACCTTCGCTTCAGCAGCAGCAGCAGCAGCAGCTGGCACAAAGGGCAGGTGTGGGATCGTCGTCTGCTCGGCCGCTCTATGCGGCACAGTATTCTCAGCATCTCCAGCAGCAGCAACAACAAATGGGGTCTCTTGCTAGGCCTGGAATGGGAGGACAAGCAACAGGTCATCCTTCTATGCTTCCTGTTCAGGGATCGCAACCATTGTCAGGCCTTCAACCTCAGTTTTCATCTCAACAGGCAAGTGGTTGATACCATTGGTTTTGAGAGCTATTTCGATCACTTTAGAAGTTAACTTTATTGTTGCTCTTTATTGCCGATTGTAAAACAATAAAGCCTTTACCTTTGATGTGAGAAGATGCAAGGAAGGCAAAAGCAGGGACAAGTTCAACCGTCTCAATTTTCAGCATCTGCCACAGCTGGGTCGCAGATACAGATTGGAATGGTGGGATCAATTGCTGCCATGGGAGGCCAGCTGGTGAGGCCATCAAACTCCACTACACAACAGCAGCAACGCGTGCAACAGACGCAGACGAGACAACAGCAGCATCAGCAACCACCGCAGCAGCAGCAACATCAATTGCCTCAACAGCAACAATCTATGACTTCTCCTCAGGTTAGTGTAGAACATTATGTACTTGTTGCAGTGTTTTTTAATTAAATGTTTATTTTTTCATATTTTGTACGTTAAGTACTTTATTGACAGGCTGTGCCTAGTGCAGAAAGTGCAAGGGCAACAGCTGCAGAGGGTTCCGTCTGTAAGTTCTATTGGTTCTGGTCTACAATCATCTGCTCAGTCACCTGTTGGTTCAAGTTCCCTGCCAAATCAGTCTCAGCAGCCTTGGATGCAGAAGCAGATGCATCAACAATCTGTAACAGCTGCAGCACCATATCAGGTATTTCAGCAACAAGCAGCTCAGCAAAAGCAAGCCCAAGCTCAGCACCCTCAGCAGCTTCAGGTACAGTTACAACAGACACAGTTGTCCCAACAAACACAACAGCAGCAGCTTCTGCAGCAGCAACTGGGAAGGGTTCCACCTTCAGCTGTTCAGAGGCCTTCCACTCCAACTGGGGTGCAACCAGGTACACCTGTATTAGGTACACCCACAACTTCTGGGGGCGCTATGAGCCAGCCCCCAGAATCTGGAAATCGCATTCTGGGTAAAAGGAGCATCCAAGAGCTTGTTGCACAGGTACGTACAACGTTTCTGATGGTTTCTTTTAGGGTTTCCTGTCAGTCAAAGGCCTTTGTCGTCAGGGCATTTTATAGGCACTAGTCACCCAGTGTCATAAGATTGGATATGGTCATAGTTGGAGAGGTGGCTGCAATATCGGACTATGGATTAAGGTCTGAATTTATGCAAGCTCAATGATATTAACTAGAGTTACCCTTCTTGTGGAAAATATTGCATTACGGCTGCAGGTGGATCCTCTCGAGCGGCTTGATCCTGAGGTTGAGGACATTTTATTGGAGATTGCAGATGATTTTGTAGAATCAGTAAGTGTCGATTGACTACCACTAGCTCAAAATCCCATTTAACACAAAAATCATAAAATAAGAAATCCAAGAAGTCCATGGAGATTGAATTGAAGCATACAGTACGTGGTTCTTAAGATTCGTGTTAAGACACATTAGACACTTTAAACATGTACGCAATAAAATACTAAAAAGCGCTAAAATTTTTATTTTGGAAATTGGACTTTGAGCCCATGTCACAATCTTCCTCACACGCACAGCACTGTCTGCTAGTCTGCTCCAAACCTGACACCACGCTGCTCGCTAACCAGCAAATCTGGATCAGCTGGCAGCAGTCAAATCTGCCATACAACCTGCACAGCCGTACAGCCATCTCGGCGTATTGCCGTGCAGCTCTTAACTTCTTAGTCTTGGGTCTTGACTCTTAACTACAATGCTAAGTGTACTTCTAGCAGCTAGCTATGCTAGTAAGTTGCAACCAAGTTCTAGAGCTATATACTTGTGTACTTCTATTCAGATATAAAAGAGTTTGATTAAGTATGCATGTGCTTTCTAACTTAGGAATGTAATTTTGCATCTTTGTAGGAGGCGGTCCATAAGTGTAAAAGTTTCATTTAGTTTTTTATGTTTTAAATAATTCATTCATTCTGTAAATTCTTTCTTTCATTCCTACATGAGGGAAAGAAAGAAAGAAAGAAAGAAAGAGAGATATATTAACGCCCGTGGAAGGCCTCATGGGCCTATGGGACAGAGTGCGGAAAACACCAAGAGGGAAAAAAAATCAGACAAGCCACAAAGGGCTGGAGCAAAGGGCATGCTAAGGCCCTTGCTGAGTACTATGCTGAGAGAGAGAGAGAGAGAGATTATTCCTGTTTTTTGTTCGATTTTTTTTCTGTATTTGTTTGTTTATTTTTACTTAGTCACCTTCTTCCTTTCTTCTTTATTTCTTGTTATCTTTCTCTTTTGTTTTTTTGTTGCTGTTTTTGTTTGTTTTTTTTGGACGTATTTTAGTAAGCATTGGGTTTGCTCAAGAGACTCCGCGGGTCTTTAGAAACCCAATATAGCTGCTTATGATGACGACATAAGTGTTGCTTTGCTTGCTAAGTATGTCTACTTGTTTTTCAAAAATTTTTTGTTACTTCATTGTTCCTTTCTTTCGCTTTTTTTTTTTGGGTGTGTAGAATTTCGGACTTTAGAACAACAAAAATTCTAAATTTGTACGATTGGATATACTCTAGTCTTACAAATGTATACTTTCAGACACCTGTGTCTGAAGCATGTCTAATGTGTCGTGTCTTAACAGGTTTTAACGTGTCTTAGAACCATGATACAGTAGTACCATGTAGTAGGTCCCCTCCCCTTGTTTGCTGGCATCAAAAGTTGGATTTATGTTTATTGCATAATTATTTGAGATTAAATGTGCCAAATCGGGCCAAAATGTGAAATGTAGAGACACAAGAATGTGCAACTTGAAATTAGGGTCGTGATCATCACCTTTGAGTTCCACATAAACAGTCATCCTCATCCAAAGGACTGGCTATGTGAATAGCCTCTCACAATCAAAAGGACAAATATTGGCTGGAACAAAATTAAAGTGCCAAGAGCTATTCCCCTGGACAGCAACTGAAGAGATTTCTCCAAGCATAGCATTGTTAAAGCTTGGCATTTTTCTCTCTAGAAAATAAAAAGCTTGGCATCTTTACTTTAGGGCTTGCCTGCTGTCAAATTCCCTGTGGACTTTAGGGTTTCTACGAATGCTCCAATAAGATGGGTTTCCATTGGGCTTGTTACAGCTCTTCACATTCAAATTTAATGGAGACTTTTTCCCCCCTAATTTTCATATTTGTCTCTTATAGCTTTTTCAATTAGAGAACTTAAAGAAATTGAAACGATACCAGAATTTACAGTGTGTATGGATGGCCACCCTGCGTGATCTATTTCTCTTTCTTGTTCAAGAAAAGTAGGAGATACAAAATACGGAATAACCCAAGATATTCTAAATGCTCTGACTCGATATGAATTACTATATTTCCAATGATTGAATAGCTCTTGAAAGACACCAAAGAAGAGTGTCCAGTGACAAAAAGTAGGGAAAGGTCCAGCTGGAGAGCTGATGCTTCAAGGAAATGATGATTACATCGAAAGACCGTGGTATATCCATGTTCCTGAGACAACTCTGCAATACCCATGCCAACTATGTGTTAGAACATCGACCTACAAATTAGGAAGTAGCAGATTCTGCTTCTGACTGATGACTTGGGTTGGGAATCATCAGTGCTTTCAAGGAGTCTAGGGTCTCTCTCCAACAAATATCAATATCTAGATGCAGGTGGATGCCTCATCCTCAGTTTGCAATCTGGATGTGCAGTCCTGGGACAGGCAGCCACACAGATCTTCAATGAATTCACCAACAGAGCCCAAACTCACATTAATTCACACAAGTGGATAGGCCTGTATCTTACGAAAGTCGGCATTCATATGAAGGAGATACAAAAAAAACATACGAAATTCAGCTTCATGAGAGCTTGGGACAGCAATGACGCCAGGAAGGAGCAAGAAAGCATGCAATGATGAAGATGAATGAATGAACAAGAGAAGTAGGATCAAGAACAGTCATTGAATCATAGGTTACAGTTGGGGTTAGCCAGAAGTAGAAAGCAGAAAGCAGAATGCTGAAGTAGAAGCTGTGTACATGATTGCCAGGGTTGAATTAAATATTGAAACCCATTTAATCTATATTAAGCTGTAATTAACCATACCTTTACAATTTAATCTAAGAACCTTGTCCCCATTTCTTTAAATAAAAATGTTTCAATGCCGATACTAGATTCTAGAGTGAATAAGTAGAACTAGACAACTCCACTCAACCCTGAAATATGTAAATGCATCCCACCCAATTGTTAGAAATCGACCAACAGAGGGTACGCACAGTTAAAGACTGATAGAATAGCCCAGGAGCTCACACAGTGTGTGTGGGGTGTGGAATCACAAACTTCTTAAACTTATGTGCTTAAAATAGATGTGCAGACTCATCAATAGACAATGATCCAACCAGATATAGAAGCTGCCAAAAGAATATATTTCCGTCCAAAACTATGGACACAATACAAAGAGAGAGAGATTCAAAGTCCCACTAAAGCGTGGTCCTTTGATCTTACCACCACGGACTTCTACTATCTGCTGGATATCTCTAGACTTGAGCCTGCATGCTCTACCTCAAGCGTATGTAGACTCTTCCTTCCACCTTGCTGTCCAGAAGCCAGCCTAGGTGGGCAGCACCTTGCTGAGCTAGGTCTGCAGCTCTACAGCCCACTTGTCTTCTCCTGGATGTAGGTCCACAGGTGGCTGATCTGCTGCTCCTTCTGCTCCCTCAATTGCTGCTCCAAGTGAATGCCCTCATATCCAAGTGAATGAGATATGAGGGCACAAAGTGTCACCAAGCTGTAAATATTCCAAAGTCAAAGCATAAGTTGACCAGTTATTGATCATAATTAACAAGTTGTTCATTTATTTAATTATGTTGAAAGAGCTACTTTCATTTGGTCAAAGTCTTGACTCCGGTCAAAGATACTTAACCTTGGTTAAGTAAGCCTAACCCCGGTTAGGAAGATCTGGCTTCGGTCAAGATGGTGAACCATGGTTAACCAAGTAATTTAAGTGCTGACTTCGGTCAGAGAGTGTTGACTGCAGTCAACGAGACTTGGCTCACGCCAAGAGGATTAACTTCGTTAAGCAAGTTGCGCCAACTTCGGTTGGAGAGACTTGGCCATACTTAAGGCGCTTTGACTGATGGTCATGTTAGAAAATGGAGGGAATGAATCACTCAAACCTCCAGCCAAGATCTCTCCCGCTCTTCTTTCACACTCAACTCAGATAACTGATCACAGATGCAATAAACACTCACTCAGAGATAACTTAAACAGAGAGAGAGAATATATTCATCCACCGGATGGTGGGCAGAAAACTGGCTCCAGGGGAGCAATACAAAACTCAGCCAAGTGCTGAGGAGAACTGATGGAACTCTCTTTGTCAGACTAGACCAACTCTGAGTGCACAGCACAGCGTGCACAGCACAGCCTATGACTGAGGCTTTCTGTCTTGCACTGGATGCTGGAATGAAGGAGTGAGTGGGCCTTTTATAGGCACTGCCCAGGCCCTCTGGTTTGGCCGACCAGCAGGGTCGGTCCCCTGACTGGTGCCGACCAGACTGTTCTGGAAATCCGACCAGGGTCGGCCCTGGTTGGTAGCCCTGGTTGGGCCGACTGGCCCTGCCACAGGCCCCTATAAAAGGGTGCCTTGTGCAGCCAGTCCATGGGACTGTTGATGCTTCCAGGGAGGCACAGGCCCCCCCCCTAATTCTCTGCTGTTTGCAGACAGCAACCAGCCTGTGTGCTGGTTGCCTATGATGTCTGCCTGTGTCTCTCTTTCCCATCCTTCCTACCTCTCACTGCCCCTTGTCCCCACAAAACGGGGGCTCACAGGTGGGCACAGTGAGTCTCTAACACCCCCCCTCAATGTCACAACTGTGGGCCAATCCCCATGCGTTTGATGAGGTGCTCCATCTATTCTCGAGGGAGTGCCTTCGTGAAGAGGTCGGACAAGTTGTCGGCGGTCGGGCAGTAGATAAGCTCGATCACGTTGTTGATGATGAGCTCTCGAACAAAATGGTAATGAACTTCGATGTGCTTGGTCTCCGCGCATGGTACAGTGGATTCTTGGCAATAGCTATGCAACTCTGATTGTCGCACATCAGCACTGTCGCATCCTCCTGACACACGTCCATGTCCTCCAGAATCCACCTCAACCACAGTGTCTCACAAGGTGCTGTACACGCGGCTCTGTACTCTTCCTTTGTAGATGAAAGGGCCACTGTGGGTTGCTTCTTACTTAACCAAGAGATGGTACCAGATGCAAGTAAGAAACAATATCCTGTCGTCGATCTTTTGGTGTCCGCATCACCTGCCCAATCATTGCCACAGAACCCGCCTAGTTCGATGCCTTTGGTGTAGGTGATCCCATAGGTGCAAGTATCCTTCAGATACCTCAGCACCCAATGACTTTTCCTGGGAGATGTAGAGAACTGGCATAATAGCCCAACTGCATAACAAATATTAGGGTGAGTATTGGTAAGGTAAAGCAAACTTCCTACCAATCGTCGATACAAGGGAGTATTAACCGGTTGAGATGTGTCGTGAACACTTAGCTTGAGCCCGACCTCCATGGGAGTTAATGCTGTTTTGTAATCCTCCATCTGAAATCTCTTCAGAATTTCTCTGCAATATTTCTCCTGTGAAATGAAGATCCTGTCTTTGGCCTGCTTTACTTCAATCCCAAGGAAGTAATGTAATAACTGAAGGTCAGTCATCTCAAACTCAGACATGAGTAGCTCCTTAACCTGTGAAATCTTCTTGACATGATCACATGTCAAGATAAGATCATCAACATAGAGGATGAGTACCAGTCGCAATCCCTTCTCAATGAACAAGTAAAGGTTTGCCTCAGAAGGACTCCGACTGAGCCCTATCTTCTGAAAGAATATATCAATCCTTTGGTACCAAGCTCTGGGGGCCTGTTTCAGCCCGTATAACGCCTTCTTCAATCTGCAGACCTTTAATGGAATCCCTGGTTCTTGAAAGCCCGGTGGCTGCTCCACGTATACCTCCTCCTCCAGGGTTCCATTAAGGAATGCGGACTTCACATCCATTTGAAAAATAGGCCACTAGAATTGGGTAGCAAGGGCAATCACTGTCCGGATAGTAACCATGCGGGCTGTGGGAGCAAAAGTTTCATCAAAATCCATGCCTGCAGTTTGAGCAAAACCTTTCACCACTAACATTGCTTTATACTTATCCAAGCTGCCGTCGGATTTGTATTTAAGTTTGTATATCCACTTAGTGCCGATGACTTTTCGTCGCAGGGGCCTGGCCACTAAGTCCCATGTATTGTTCTTCAGGATAGCATCCATCTCTGCCTTCATGGCAGCCTGCCATTCTGGATTGTTCTTCGCCTCCTCGAAGGTCGTCCTTGGCTCATCAAGCTGAGCCACCAAAGCAAAATTCACGGATGGGGCCTTTTGAAGACGTTGAGACCGACGCAATCCGAAACTGCTACTCTCAGGTAATGCGGTGACCCGAGACTCTTCCAATGTCCGTAGGTACCATTGGGGCAACGTTTTTTGCTTCTCTGTGGAAGGAGGAATGGGAACTTGTTTTGGAACATCCTGCTCTTCCTGAGTATCTTGTGGAACATCAGCTTCTGATTTTGCCACCTCTTGGATGGTCAACCTGGGATGGGGTGGGTTTGGGGGTTGAACAATCTCCTCCTTCTCAATCTGGGGCTCCTCCTGGGGTTCAGGTTCCTTTTCTGCGAAGACAACATCCCGACTGATAAGTATTTGCTTCTTTACTGGGTCGAAGAGGCGGTAGGCCTTGGATTCTTCACTATACCCAACAAAGATACATTGTCTGCTCCGGGAATCAAGCTTGGTCCTGTCTTCCTTGTGCACATGCACCCATGCGTTAGAACCAAAAATGCGAAGATGAGTGATAGAGGGCTTCTTACCATAAAATGCCTCATATGGAGTCTTGTCCTTAATGGCCTTCGTCTTGGTCCGGTTGAGAATGTGTACGGCTGTATTGATAGCTTCACTCCAATAGGCTTTATAAAGATTCCTCCATCGGAGCATAGCAAGCCTTGTCTCTGTGGTGGTTTTCTTCTCGGCTACCCCGTTTTGCTGAGAAGTATGTGCCGTGGTGAGTTGTCGCTTGATACCATGCTTGCGACAAAATGTGTTGAACTCACTTGAGGTGAATTCTCCCCCCTGTCTGTGCGGAATGTCTTGACATCCTCCCTTGTCTCCTTTTCAACTCTGGCCTTCCAGTCTTTGAATTTCTCGAAAGCCTGAGACTTTTTAGCCAAGCAATATACCCAGGTCATTCTACTGAAATCATCCACAAAGAGAAGTGAGTACCTGGATCCTGCCCACGATGCTGTAGACATTGGATCACAAATGTCGGCGTGAACCAACTCAAGTGGTTTGCTGGCCCGAAACGAGGCCTCTTGTGGGAACTTATCCTTGTGCTGCTTGCCTTCTAGACAAGCCCTACAGACATCATCCTTGCCTGTAATTGGTGGAAGTCCATCCACCATCTTCGTCTTTGACATTTCAGCCAAGATTCCATAGCTGACATGACCGAAGCGCTCATGCCAAAGTTTGGACTTTCCGTTGTCTTCATGAACCAACATTGCACTGAGATGGTAAAGTCCATTCTCTTCAACGCCTTGAGCCACCATCTGCCCATTTCCTTTGGATGTCACGGTGACCTTGCCATCTTGAAAGAGAACTGCCATGTTGTTTTTGTCCATCTGACTTACAGGCAGTAAATTCTTGCAAAGGTTGGGTACATAAAGTACTCCAGGGATGTCCTTCTCCTCACCACCGTTGTAATGAAAGGAATGCTATTGATGCCCTTCACAGGACATGTCCGGCTATCCCCGACAGAAACTTTGGAATCCGGGTGTGTACTTTCCATGGTTTTGAACCAAGTCCTTTTGTTGGACATGTGCTTGGAAGCACCGCTGTCAACATACCAACCCTCTTTACCTTCACTGACTGCATATGCTGAACAATGTTCACTGAGTAAAAATAACTGTCCAGTCGTCACATTAGCAGAATCACTCTTAGGCTCTTCTTTGTTCTTGGCTTCTCTCTTCTGCTTTTGATCCGCCTTCTTCTTTCGGCATTCTTTGGCGGAGTGGCCAAGCTTTTCACAGTAGAAGCACTTCATTTTCTTCTTGGGTTCAGCGTCCTCTGATTTCTTGGAATCCTTTGGCTTGCCTTTTCCAGGCTTGTCTTTGGCAACCAATGCCTTCTCGTCGGTTTGCGTAAAGAGTTTCTCACGAGCCTCCTCCTGAAGCAGGAGTGGACCAAGCTCCTCAAAGGTGATTGGCTTAGTCCGTTGACCCGCAGTGACCGTAGTCACTAAACTTTTGAAACTCCGTGGCAACTTGTGGAGTGTGAGCAATGCCAATTGACTCGTGTCCACCTTCTGACCAACCGCTGCAAGCTGGTCCCGCACAACTTTCACCTTTGTCAGATGATCATGCACACTATCACCCTCATTCATATCAAGATTATAAAGCTGATGCTGAAATGTAATGATACGAGCTGTATTATCGGTTTCATACAGCTCCTTTAGTATGGCCCACGCCTCTGAAGACGTCTCTGCCAACTGGATATGAGGAATCACAGCATCTGCTGTCGTGCCTATAAGCATTGCTAAGGCTTGAGCATCCCTCTCCTCCCATGCACAGAGTTCATCCGCATCTGCTTCAGCTAAAACTTCACCTCTTTTGTCCACAAGGTCCTCCGGCTTTTCTCCGGTCCCATTCACAATCTTCCACAACCTCCGTGCCAAGAGATGGCTTCGGATCTTGACTTTCCAGATTGGAAAGTTAGTTCCATCGAGCTTTCCAGCTTCACCGAAATTAGGGATAAATGAAGAAGGAAGATGACTGGAGAAGGAGGAAGGACGAGCAATGGATGTAGAGGCTTCTGAACGCTGATCCATCTTGGTGAATAGCAAAACTGAATAACTGAAACAGAAATAAATGAACTGACCTTCTGTACTAGCCTGAGCTGAAAACAAAGTTGCCTTACTGCCAAGGAACTCCTTCCTTCAGAGAGTGCTTTGATGAGGAAGAGTTGAGAGCCTATGGCTCTGATACCATGTTAGAAAACGGAGGGAATGAATCACTCAAACCTCCAGCCAAGATCTCTCCCGCTCTTCTTGACACTCAACTCAGATAACTGATCACAGATGCAATAAACATTCACTCAGAGATAACTTAAACAGAGAGAGAGAATATATTCATCCACCGGATGGTGGGCAGAAAACTGGCTCCAGGGGAGCAATACAAAACTCAGCCAAGTGCTGAGGAGAACTGATGGAACTCTCTCTGTCAGACTAGACCAACTCTGAGTGCACAGCACAGCCTATGACTGAGGCTTTCTGTCCTGCACTGGATGCTGTAATGAAGGAGTGAGTGGGCCTTTTATAGGCACTGCCCAGGCCCTCTGGTTTGGCCGACCAGCAGGGTCGGTCCCCTGACTGGTGG
This sequence comes from Dipteris shenzhenensis, assembly GCF_047967505.1. Lineage (NCBI taxonomy): Eukaryota > Viridiplantae > Streptophyta > Polypodiopsida > Gleicheniales > Dipteridaceae > Dipteris > Dipteris shenzhenensis. The sequence goes on along the minus strand of NC_141598.1, from coordinate 24,234,442 downwards.
CCGACCAGACTGTTCTGGAGATCCAACCAGGGTCGGCCCTGGTCGGTAGCCCTGGTTGGGCTGACTGGCCCTGCCACAGGCCCCTATAAAAGGGTGCCCTGTGCAGCCAGTCCATGGGACTGTTGATGCTTCCAGGGAGGCACAGGGCCCCCCCTAATTCTCTGCTGTTTGCAGACAGCAACCAGCCCGTGTGCTGGTTGCCTATGATGTCTGCTTGGGTCTCTCTTTCCCATCCTTCCTACCTCTCACTGCCCCTTGTCCCCACAAAATGGGGGCTCACAGGTGGGCACAGTGAGTCTCTAACAGGTCTCGCCTCTTAATTATGACCAAGAGGGTTGGCCTTGGTCAGCCAGAGAAATTGCTCTTTGTTTATGTGTTATGTTTGCTTGGTGGGGACGCCCACAGTGACTAGGATTAGTCCAGAGACTATTATTCGCATGCGAAGCGCTAACAATTAATGGGTGCCATGGTTGCCTAGTGAGTCTCTAACAGGTCATGCCTCTTAATTATGACCAAGAGGGTTGGCCTTGGTCAACCAGAGAAATTGCTCTATGTTTATGTGTTATGTTTGCTTGGTGGGGACGCCCACAGTGACTAGGATTAGTCTACAGACTATTATTCGCATGCGAAGCGCTAACAATTAATGGGTGCCATGGTTATGCGCTTTACTTAATTGTTACAGGTATAAAAAAGGTTCCAGACTTGGGCATTGGGAGCCTCGCGAGCGATCAGTAGTTATTCGTGTGACTAATTGCTAAGAAGACCCCAGAAGACCTTACCTATGGACATGGCATTAGAATTAGGCTTGAAATTAGACAAGTGGCAGCTTGCCAAAAGAATGAGCCTTGAGCTCCTTTGTATTTTGATTTATGTTCTAAATTCTGTATAACAACTCTACGCTGAACTCTGTAACAGATTTACTCTCAAATAATAAAGACCTTCGGGGGGGTCCAGCCCGACATGTTGTCCAGGGTCCTAGTTGCTGGCACACAGAGAGGTTTAGAGAGAGAGAGTTTGTCTGCAAAATGAATGACGGTAGAGAGAGGTGAATAGCGCAGGGAATTGCTAAGAAGATTACACGAAGGCCCTCCTTTTATAGGCCGAGAGGGTTGGGAATACCACCAACCCAAGTGCCACAGACTAGCCGACCTGGTCGGTCAGTTTCCCCCCTCCTGGCGGACTTGTTTTGGCCCCTCTTGGGGGTTAAAGCCAGAGCCAATTGGGCCATAGCTTTGTAGGGGCCCAGCCCCTTGGTATGCCATTAACTTGCCCTGGTTGGATGGCTCCAACAAGCCCTAACCAGGATAGTGTATGGTCGACCCTATTGCACCATATCTTCGCCATGTGCCAGCCCTTTGCCGGCCCCATTGTTGCGCCACCTTGCAGGTCCTGTTGCAGGCCATGAACCTGCCGCCAAATGTGTCGCTAGCAAGGCGCCTATGCTCCTGGATTACCATGCCATGCTGCTGCTCTAGATCTGCCTCCTGCCAGGTCAAATCTACGGTTTGCTGTGCCCACCATCTGCTCCTTCTAAAGGCGCTTTCTGTTGCAGCCATCCTGGTCCCTCCAGGTACCTTTCTCTTCTTTCTTTGATTCCTGCCCACATGGCAGTCAATACCCTGCCCATGTGTCAGTATCTCAAGACCCAAGTCCCACCCCCCATGCTCTCCTCATATGGGGGCTTACAGGTGTGGAGGTGACCTTTCCAACACCAATGGGCCAGTGAATCGGACTAGAGTCCGTGCCTAAATTTCAAACTTATTTCAGGGTGTACGCAAGGTTTACCAAGCTTTGGAGGCCATTTCCACTATTCTTTGAGAAGGTTCTGCTAAGGAAACCAAGACACGGAAAGCCGGTGGACAAAAGTGTTTTTAACTAGGGAACAAGCTATATGCATGTTGGATCATTTAGATCAAGTGAGGATGATTCATTGGAACCGCACATGCAAAGCTCTATAGAATGGATGTGTTCGAGGAGCTAAATCTCAATGGTTCTATGCCATGAAATTCAGCACACTAGTTTTGACCTGGCTGATCTGGGTTGGCAGACTGACAGTCTGGTCAGCCAGATCTTGCTGTCTCGTGCACTACGAAAGGCCCCCCTTTGGGGGGCATTCAGCAGTTCACTCTACTAGTGTTTTGTACCTTCAAGGATTTCACAGAGGCACATCTACACTGCACTAGAAGAGCGATCTTGTGGAGCAAGGAGGGTCCACCCCTGCACTTGGGTGCAAGGTGATACACTGGCTACATCGACAAGTGTATTATAATTCCTAGATAGGAGATTTTGTCGTATGCTATGACCCCTTGTCCAGGGACAGTCAGTCTCTCAGCCTTAGGTCAAGTCAGTAGTCAGTTCTTGTTCACTAGTACCCACTGGAGAACAGTAGGTTAAGTGTTTCCATCTTATAGTTTAGGTCTTAGCCTAGCTTAGGAGTCCCTTTAGGGTCCCCAAAGGCTGGACAGGTAAGCAGGGAAGGCAGCCTGCAAAGGCTGCCCAAAAACTCCCCTGGCAAATGAGCCAGGGAGGGCTTTTTATAGGCTGGTTGTAGGCCAGCCAGTCTGTAAAACAGACTGAGTCAGTCTGTTTACAGACTGGGTTGGCTCAGTCCAGCGCTATAAAAGGGCCCCTTGGCTGCCCTGTTTTCTCATTCAGTTTGCTCCTGCCTTCAGTCCTCCTACAGCTCCACTTCAGCCTCCTGTGCAGCCCCTGAGATCCTCAGATCTGGCCCTGCTCTAGCCTCAGTCCCTTGGCCATCAGTTCAGCCTGATCTGAAGGTGACCACGCAGCACAACAGTCGGAGGTTTGGACCAGCAAACGGAGAGAGGTTTGGACACTGTTTCCTGAGCTTTCTCAGCTCTCTTTTACAGTTTACACAGCTCACTCTCAGCTCTCTTTTACAGTTTACACAGCTCACTCTCAGCTCTATATTTCCATCATCTCTCAGTTCTCTCATAGGATCTATCAGTTCTAGCTTTTCACTCTCTCACTCACGCAGTAACCGTGCATTCCGCTAGACAGCACAAGCCTCTTCCTTGCCTTGCAGAAGCGTCCTACATCGTCAGTGTGGACAGCATCTTAGCAACTTCTTTCACACAAGCACCGTGGTCTTCCCAATCGATGTTAGCATTGTTAAGTTCATTCCAAGGGCGTTTGCTTGAGCTTGCAGTTGGGCTGATAGTTTGTGTAAGCTTTTGCAATACAATGAGTATGTGGTTGAAGGAATGAGTTTAACTAGACATTTAATAACATCTGTATTTTGTGGGTACTTTTCAAGAAATATTTTGTTAGCTTGAAGATCAAATTTATCAAGACTCTCTACAAGTTCTTTTTCGTAAGATATGTCCATTTTGTTTGTCTTTGCATTCGAAGAAGGGAAAAAAGCTCACAAGAAGGCCATAATTGATGCAAACTAATTTTATAGATAGTTTAGCAAAGCATTACAAAGTTCGTTTGAGATTTCAAGTGTTTGGTTCAAACCCTATGACATGTCCAGAATTGTTAACAATAAAAGTGCCAGTACGCTTCATGCCATGGAGCAATGAGCGAATACGCAAAAACGTTTAATACGAATTTCGTTTGGGCAACCTTTGTGGCGGACCTCAAGCCCCTTTTCTCCCACCCCAATATATGCTTAACCTGGAGGATGAGTTCGCTCGTCTCTCCTAGAATGGTTTGCCTGTGTTGACATACAGTAATAAGGTCATCACACTGGTGCAACAGTTGGGCGTGACGGAGAGCGCTAAGATCAAGCAATTCATTCGAGGTTTGGACACGAACATATGTTTTACCATTCGGAACTTCGACCCGTCGGATTACGAGTGGGCGCTGACTCTCGCACAGAATCAGGAGATGATGCTGAATGGGGGAAAGTCCAAGCAGGTCCAGAAAGATTCCAAAACCCTGCAGCAGTCAAACAACACAGCGGGTAAGGATCAGAAGAAGGACAACCGGTTCCAAAAGAAAGACGGCCAGGCCTTTGGTCAAAAGAGGAAATCCAAGCCAAAGATGACTCCGGATGAGAAGGCTAAAGCGGGTATCACAAGAGGCTATCTATAGCCCGATGAGCAGAAGCGATACCACCAAGAACATCGCTGCTTTCATTGCCACCACATCGCTGGGCATGGCAAGAAGGATTGTCCGAAGTGGCTTGCCGAAAAGGATGCGAAAGCACCTACTTCGTCTGTCACTAATGTATTGGCTCTTCCAGCTCCGCCTCTATCCTCAGCTATGAACGCCGTCTTCCCCGCTTTGAACGCCGTTCCCATGGTGGTTTTTCAGGTAAGGAGGAGGGCGACTTCTCAGATCAAAAGAAGGCGCTTATTCGAGCGTATGGCATAGCTAACGGGCATCAGTTTATTGTCCTGTTCGATATGGGGAGTTCAGAAGATGCCATCTCCCCTAAACTTGACAAGACAGTGGGGTGCACCTTGGTGCCTCACGAGCTTGCAGTGGACGGGTTCATGCCCGGCTTGCACACACACATCACGCATAAGCCCATCCAGTTCAGAAGGCCATGTTTACGCGGGATTTTATATTGACTCCTTTGATGGGGTACTACATGATCCTCGGGATTCAGTGGTTCCGTGAGCATGTTCCGACGCGTGATTGGCGGTAGGACACCTTCACGATTGTGGAAGGTTTACTTGAGCCCGCCGTGATACACGGTGATCGGAGCATACCAGGGATTCCATTAATCTCTCATATTCAAGCAGGTCGCGCCGTCCGCAAGGGTGCCATGTGTGCACTTGTCTATGTCCAGTGCCAGATCACTGCAGTTCAAGCTGCTCCTCCGATGGGGCAAGCAATGGTGGATCTACTCCAAGAGTTCAAAGACATCATGCTCCGAGACGATCTAACCGACCGGAAGACCATCGCATCGATCTACTTCCAGACTCGACACCTCCAAGTAAGTTCCCTTATCGACTTTCAAAGTTTATGGAGGGGGAGTTAGAACGTATGCTCATTTCCTGCAAACAAACGGCCAACGCTGAAGATGTAGCTCGTTTGTTTATCAAGTATTGGTATCCCATTGGAGGGTTGCCAAAGACCATCACATCCGACAGGGACTCTTAGTTTACGTCTAACTTTTGGGGAGCCTTGTTTGATAATTTTGGTAACTAAGCTGCAGATGTCCAGCGCTTTCCATCTGCAATCGAACGGCGAGACGGAAAAGTATAATGGCATTTGATATTTTGAAATCATATTGTCATGATGCTTAGGGAAAGTGGGAGCAGTTTCTTCCGCTTGTGCAGGCCATTTTGAACGATATCTATTCTTCGAGTATTGGTCGCACGCCTTATGAAGCGTCGTTTGGACGGCGATTTACCTCACTCCTCACCTGGATGGTGTCTCCAGCTCTTGAAGCCAACAAAACTACCGAATCCATGGCAGAGATTACGGAGCCCGTGAAAAGCCGCATCGCCAAAGCTCAAGCATAGTATACACGCCAAGAGATGTCCAGTATAAAGAGGGTCAATGGGTGTATTTATGCATTATCAAGCAACGATTGAAGCAGGTGGGCAAGCGATGCCCTAAGCTGTCCTTCAGGAGCTTCGGACCATTCCCTATTATTCAAAAGATCAACGATGTCTCAATGAAGTTACGCCTACCAGACACTTAGACTATGCACAACGTGTTCCATGTAGCTTGATTGAAGCCATATTTTGGACCTCCTCTTTCAGAGATTTCTGACGAGCAACAACTTGAAGTTCTTGATGAAGTTGAAGTTTTGCAGCCAGAACAGATCCTTCTTCATAAATTCAAGCATGGGTCAAGACGCAGGATCCGGGAGTTTGACACCAAGTTCCGGGATTGAGGTACCCATGAAGCAGTGTGGTTGGACGAAGATTTTTTCCAGGAGTTTCTCCAGATATTGGCGGACTACTTGGAAGCAATGAACCTACCGCCAAGTTAATGAGGGAATGTCACATGCACCCCTGCACTTGGGTGCAAGGTGACACACTGGCTACATCGACAAGTGTATTAGAATTCCTAGATAGGAGATTTTGTCGTATGCTGTGACCCCTTTGTGAGCGCTTGTCCAGGGATAGTTAGGCACAAGCTACGTAGGTCAGTCTCTCAGCCTTAGGTCAAGTCAGTAGTCAGTTCTTGTTCACTAGTACCCACTGGAGAACAGTAGGTTAAGTGTTTCCATCTTATAGTTTAGGTCTTAGCCTAGGTTAGGAGTCCCTTTAGGGTCTCCAAAGGCTGGACAGGTAAGCAGGGAAGGCAGCCTGCAAAGGCTGCCCAAAAACTCCCCTGGCAAATGAGCCAAGGAGGGCTTTTTATAGGCTGGTTGTAGGCCAGCCAGTCTGTAAAACAGACTGAGTCAGTCTGTTTACAGACTGGGTTGGCTCAGTCCAGTGCTAAAAAAGGGCCCCTTGGCTGCCCTGTTTTCTCATTCAGTTTGCTCCTGCCTTCAGTCCTCCTACAGCTCCACTTCAGCCTCCTGTGCAGCCCCTGAGATCCTCAGATCTGGCCCTGCTCTAGCCTCAGTCCCTTGGCCATCAGTTCAGCCTGATCTGAAGGTGACCACGCAGCACAACAGTCGGAGGTTTGGACCAGCAAATGAGAGAGGTTTAGACACTGTTTCCTCAGCTTTCTCAGCTCTCTTTTACAGTTTACACAGCTCACTCTCAGCTCTATATTTCCGTCATCTCTCAGTTCTCTCATAGGATCTATCAGTTCTGAGGTAGAATTCTGTGACACAAACTTCGTGATGCTTGAGATATCGTGGTGAGTCTACCAGCTTATGGCTTCGGTTGGAAGCCATTATGACTTGGCTGATGGAAAACGTAAGAGGGAGAGAACTCTTGTTTCTTGGTTTGGTTTTAGTGTATGTGAACTTGATACCATGCATGTAGATTTTATGTTAGCCTTAAATGTTATCACGATTATCTTGAGGGTGCCTTGTGTGTATGATTTTGAAGTGACAAAGACAAGATAGAATCTAATAGATCCATATGTTAGAATGTTGGATATTCATGCTCTATTTCTGGGCTCTGGCCCCCATACGAGGAGAAACCAATAAGTTTGTTTTCAAATATATGCAGTAGTATGGTAGGTGAGAAGTGCAACGAAAATGAACGCGGGGGGGAGAGAGAGAGAGAGAGACAGAGAGAGAGAGAGAGAGAGAGAGTTTATTAAAGTCTTCAGGAGATTGTGAAGGTCTATGAGACTAAAGATAACTGATACAATGAGCATAACGGTGGTGGTCTCAAAACGGGCCAACCAACCGTTTCTACAAAAAAGAGGTTATGAAGGACTGTGTGTCTAGTCCTGATACAAAAAATGTGTGTCTACCTCTAGATGATACAAAGAAGAAGGGGGGGGCACCAAAAATGGGGCAGAGGGGGGAGATACAGTATACATGTGCAGGTGGTGATCGTCAGAGACCAATCATAGAGGGGCCGTCAAATGGGAGGTCGGAAAAAACCCTGCGATAGATGATTGGCCTCTGACGTCACGCGGCCTAGTCGAGCTCGGTCGTCGGGGGCGGCGGGTGGCCCTGTGGATGAGGGAAACGGTAACCCCGGTGGGGCGGGCAGAGAGCAGAGACGAGATGTCATGGACCTGGATGTGTGAGTCTGTCCGCTGACGCAGCTGTCGTGGCTCTGGCTCTCGCTCACGTCCGTGTCGTCGGCTAGACTGAGAAGAGGTATCCTGTGACTGAAAGAAGTCAGTGATAGGCCGCTGGGTGTCCTCACGCTGTGTGTGTTGCTCGTGTCGCCGTGTTCGGAGAGGTATCTCGGTGGCGAGTCATCTCATGTAAGAAAGCGGCTAGGCATCGCTGATCTGGGAACTGCAGCATGTGTGAGAGGGAGCCGAATCCGTTGCGGAAGAGGCAGTGGTATCGGCCTCGAATGGCATAATAGATAGAACATCTGAAAGCAAAGTGCTTCTCCAACTCGATCTCCTGTAAGTCGCAAAGTGGGCAAAGGCGGTCCTCTCGTGGGATACCCTCTGCGCGTCCGCTCTCGATCCGTAGTCGGTGTGACGAGACCCTAAACTGACCGAGGGACCATGTGGTATATGAAGTTGTGTGTAACCCGGAGGTGTGATGAAGCCCTCCTGTGAGATCTGGAGGCAGTGTCGGCGGTAGAAGTCGAGCTTCACAGGAAGCTCGGAGTGAAGAAACCATGTCCGCCAGGTGTGGAGCTGGAGCAGATCCGCTCGAATGAGCCGGTTGACCTCCTGGTCAGTGGGGGAGAGGGGGGATGGTGGAGCGTCGAGGCTGTACTGAAAAGGAGGCAACCGGTCTAAGTCGAGGCCCAGTCGGGTGAACCAACTGGAAAGACGACTATACCAGCATCGTTGGTCCCCATCAACGGATAAGGCCATAGAGGAGGATAGGGCTAACCAAGGTAGGCGGAGGCGACCGTCAGCGGAGGAGCTGAAATCCGTGACTCTATGGAGATAGGTGATAGCCTGAAAAGCCGCATCAAGCTGTAGGGGTGAGGCGCCGAACTCTGCTAGAATGATCTGGTGTGGTACCGATGGTTTGTTACGGATCATCCGAGCAAACATCAGTATCTGTAGGCGCTCAACTCGAGCCCACTCTGTGTCTGAAAGGTCGACTCCCCACCAAGGGCTACCGTACATGCCTGCTGGGCGGACCAAATAATAAAAAAGGAGAGACTTGGTCCGCGGGTCCTGGAAGTGGGAGTGGTAGCACTGTCGCTCCAGCCTGGCAAGAGCGGCGTATCCCCGGCGTATCCTGGCCTGCATGGCCAGGCGCATCGTGAAGATCGGGCCTGAGAAGACAACGCCCAAGTATGTGTAAGAGTCAACTATCTCAACAGGGTCGCCGGTAAAGAGGAACTGCTCTCGGTGCATAGCGGGTCTGGAAGTGTTGAAGATCATCACCTTGGTTTTCCCAAGGTTGACCTTCAAGTCATGTGTATCACAGAAGACCTGAAGTCCATCCAGGTGTCGCTGAAGACCAGTAGCAGAAGAGGATAGTAGTACTACATCGTCTGCGTATAGGAGAATCTGGATGACAGCCTCCGCAAGAGAGCAGCCTGCACCTCCGAGTGTCCTGATGGTGGTCTCGAGCTCGTCGATGTAGAGGCCAAATAGAGTCGGTGACAAGGGACATCCTTGTTTGACTCCGATAGTGCTCATGATCTCTGGGGTCCAGCTGGTGCCAATCCTGACCTGCCCCGTCACCCGCTCATAGAGAGCTACTACTGCCCAGATAATCACCGAGTCGTAGCCTAACTCCTGCAGACATTTGATGAGTTGGGTGCGGGGAACGGTGTCGAATGCCTTGCGGAAATCTACAAAGCAACAATATACTCTCTGTCTCCTGTGTCTGGCCTCCTCAATGATCCCTCTAAGTGTAAAAATGTGATTGTAAGTCGAGTGATCCGCCTTGAAGCCCGCCTGTCTGAATGCCCTGAGCCCTTGTACCTCTGCGCGAGCACTGACCTCGCCATCTAACACTGATGCATAGATCTTGGACATAACATGTCCAAGCATGATGGTCCTGTAATTCCTTGGATGCATGGGATCTCCTGCTTTGTGGATGGGTGTGATAGTGTTCAGGGTCCAGGCTCTGGGGAACCCGTGGCAGACAGCTTTAATGAACAGCGTTGCCAGGATGGGGGCTAGAGTTTTGATGCCATAGGCAACAAACTCTGTGTATAGGCCCTCATGATCCTTAGCTCGACCGTTATGAAGCTTATGCGCTGCGTGGGTGACTCCCTGGGTTGTGAAGAGGATACAAGAATTGGGGCGGGGGGTGGCTGAGAGGTCGGGAGGAGGCTGATCAGGGATATCATAGAGTGTGCGTGCGTAGGTGTGCCAGAGGGAAGTGTCCGTGAGGGGGGAGGGGGATCGGCGTTCTAGGAATTTCCTCCAGAAATCCTTGGAGTTGCTACTAAACAGAATGTTCAGTAGCGTATCCTCATTCTGGCCCAGGAAGGCTAGCTTCTTGCGACGGACTAGTCGACGATAATCCCTGGTGAGACGTGGGTTGGCCCTAGCGTTTCGCTGGGTCGTGAGTCGGAGTGTGCGGCGTAATGCTTTGCACTCGTCATCATACCAGTTGTTGCAAGGGGTGGAGCCAGCGGGTGGAGGGCGGGTGGACCGAGTAGTGGAAGGAAAGATGTGGCGGGCTGCATTGTGAAGGGAGTGGGTGATAAGGGTAGCTCGGTGATCTAGAGAGGGTATGGTGTCTATGTGTTTGAGGAGGGAGGCTAGGTGGGCTGAGTAATCAGGTGAGAGGTTATGATCGAAGTGTATATCATGATAGGTAGTGTAGTGCGGGGTGTGGCTGGGAGGGGCTCGGGACGCAAGTATATGAAAGAACAGGTAAGTGTGATTGGCTCCTGGAGGTAAGGGTGCAGTGCGGAAGTCAGTGATCTGTGGGGCTAAAGCAGGAGATCCCAGAATGTAGTCGACGACACTGGCTCCTCCGCCATGTGGGAAACATGTGAAACCAGAGGAGGCAGGCCACCGGTCTAGTCCATTGTAGATGACCAGATCATGTATACGTCCAAGGTCCAAAAGAGCTTGCCCATACCCAGTAACGGGAGCGCGACTGCCAGCCGAGGAGTGGGGGAAGCCCGAGTCCTCTGTGTCCATCTCAGGTAATAGGACCGGATTTGAGTGGAAGTCCAGGAGTGATGTCTGACGTGCACCTGTCCTTGCGTTGAAATCCCCAACTAGGAGGACCTCTCCGCGTCTGGAGAACTCCACAATGTCTGAGTAGAGATCTAGATAGGGGGATACCCCCGTATCCTCACGAAGCATCCGTGCGAAATGTGACGTCTCAGGAGGAAAGTAGCAGATCGCAATAAAGAGGTCGCGTGTGGAGGGGCGTCGGAATCGGAGCCATAGGTAACGGGCATGGACATCCCGTCTAACCATGGATGTCAAGCTCGTGAGCGCTGAACGAAGGAGTACTGCAACTCCGCCTGACCCTCGGACCCCCCTAGTATATCTGGTCTCCTCACGGAATACTGACTCCCAGGTATAGCCACTGATCGAGGGGAGAGGGCGCTCGGGGCTCTCATGTGTCTCTGTATAGAAAACGATGTCGCGTCCAATGTATGACTCTGAGAAGTTCCCAGGGTTAGACCATAGGGTACCATTATAGTTCCATATGGTGCATGCCAAGGGTACTGTGTGTTGAGTCTGAATCTCATAGACCATGTCTCCCTATTTGGGGGGGAGTCTGCTACCGTGTTTGGAGTACCTGGTGGGGCTCGGCGGCGGGGGCCAACTAATAGGCGGCCATCTCGGACGACAGCCCACTTCCCCTCCTGACGGGCTACATCTCGCTGCTGAAGCAGGGTGCGCCGCTCTTCCACCTGCATAGGTGTGAGATCCTCATCCATGAAGATAGTAGGGTGGTCCCGTAGTGTAGCACGCTGCCTGAGTGCTGCAAGTCGAGCCTGAATATCCCTGAATCGGATGATGAGTGGCTGTGGGCGCGTGGGGTCCCGTCCTGTGCGCCATGCATGCTCGATCCCATGCTCGACGAGGCCGAGGGTAGAGGTCACAAAAGCAGTCGCGTCCGCTAAGGGGGTGAGTGAATCTGCGCGGGGATACCTCGTACTCGGATGTTGAGAGCCTTACTGGCCCTCTGTTCCTGCTTGGCGATGGTGGTTGAGACTGCTGCTTTGGGTGCCCGTCTCGCAACGTCCACCCATCTTGTAGTCTCCGCAATAGCAGTCTGGATGGTAGCGATCTGCTCCTCCACCTCTGGTGTAGTGCGTGGGGCCGCTGTGACTGTAGCAGTGAGAGAGACAACCTCCTGACGGAGGTGAGTGATCTCCTGGCGCATGCTCTGAATAAGCTGATCTTGTGCTACGGTATGATCCCGTAGTCGATGTAGCTCCGTAAAGATGTAATCTATTGTCTCAAGTGGGACCCGGGAGGGTGCGAACTGGGACATGGCGTATGGCTGTGGGGGCGTGGGCGATAGGCTGGCTGTATATGGCAGAGGAGTGGAGAAAGGCTGCTGGGTGAGAGAACGCCTCACACACACACCACAATGACAAGACAGAGACAGGCTAGGCTCTAGAGCTGACTGCTCCTAGGCCTCCAACAGGATCTGCACAGCCAAAGCGGCTGTGCCCTCTGCCCTCCAGCCGACCTGCTCATAAGGGAGCCGACTCCCTAGATGCCTCAAAGGGGGCTGCCATGCGGCAGCAAAGCAGGCCTCAGGAAGGCCCTGAATTTTTTTGCCGAAAAAACAGTGCTAATTATATTACTTCGAGAACAAGATACAAGAGGTCAGCTTATAGCTGACGGGCTGCGTTCACAAACCGGACGCAGCCCAAAAGGTAGCATAATAAATCATACTCTCACGGAGGGATATGCTGAGTGTGAATGAACAGCCATCGGGGTGGTGAGTAGTGCCACCGAAGGCCCTGCGTAGTCTGCTCGAAGAAGAGGCTCTGTGTGTCCCAAGCCTGGAGGAAGCGTCTCCGCTTCTCCTGACCAGCCCGGGAGTCTCCCTGAATCTGGTCCCACTGGCCTCTGAGGGTATGAATAATCTCACTCCAAATCTCCGCCATGATCTGGGCAGTCGATAAGGAGGTGCCACCGAGGATCTGCGCGCAGCGCGAGGTCCAGATGTGCCATCCTGTAATGCTGCTGATAATCTCCCAGACTGGCTGCCTCTCCCGAACTCCTGTATCAGCCTCTGCTAGGTGCTGTGGGATACCCTCGAGCGGCCCCCACGTCCCCTGTGTGATAAGGAAAGTGGGGTCCTGCTGGCATGCCTCGAACAAGTGATGAAGACCAGGTGCGGTGCTGCACCAACAGAACGCGCCCCAAGTGATCACTCCTAGCTCTGGTGCTGCACGAGTAAGAAGCCCGAAAGTCCACCTCCACACTTCCTGGGCGCGCGTGCAGCTCCACAGGCAGTGTTTTGGTGACTCCTCATCCGCAGGGCAAATCTGACAGCAACCGTCCTGGCCTATCTGCCTCAACCAGCTCCCCACTGGAAGACCTTTGTGGGTAAGAAGCCACAGGAAGTATGAGATCTTCCGCGGCCGCCAGCTCTCCCACAAGGCCTTCCAGAATGCCTGCAAAAAGAACCTGGAAATACCCTGTGCGTACCAGCTAGGACGCTGGGTGGGGGGGCGGCTCTGCATCCTCCCGAGAACTCGCCTGCCCAGAGTCGTGCTGTAAGCGAAGAAGGAAGTCGGCCCCTGTCCTGTCACAATCTCTGGCCACCACCACTCTCCTGGGTCCCACTCAAGCTCTGACAAGGCCTGCCCCTCCCAGAGCCAAAGACGCCAAAGCTGCAACTGGTCCTGCTCGATACTAGGGTCGGTATGCCAGACCTTCCCCAGAAGGCCTACGACCCTAACCCTCTGCCACGGGAGTAGGGGGTCGATGAGCGCATCCTCTCTCCTGAGTCGTCCATCCCCTGAAACCGCGAAGAAGGCGATAGAGGAGTCATCCAAACGTCCTGCGACCACCAGTGGGATGCCACGGGGGGTGAACTGTCCCAGCCAGTGGGTGTCTCCAGGCATGAGGACCTGAGGCTCAGGTGGAGCCAACCAAGCGGCTGGGATCGCACCGTCGATCTCCGTGCGTCTCGCCTGGACTCCGCGTGCACCTCCAGCTGCGTCTGCAAGATCGGCCATCTCCAGATGTCTGTACGTATCCCTCCAAACTCGAAGGGACCGGGCTGGCCCCCTCATCCAGCCGTCCCACCTGATATGTGATCTCTCCCCCAACTGAAGGCCCTCGGCGTCTCTGACCTGCCCATTCCAGACGAGCGGCTGGCGATCGATCTCCTCCTGACAGCTGGGCTGGGACTGAATGAGACTGAGACGGAGCCGCCTCCAAACCATGAGGAGGCTACGAACGAGTGGGGAGCGGGGCTGAGTGAGCGGGGCGGAAGTGAAGATCCACCTGAAGGACGGTAGCCACTCTCCACCTCGGCGCGGGACACAAGAGCCGACTCCCTGCTGAAGTAACATCTTCCACGTCTGCCCCCCTGGGGTCAAACCGCGGATGATAAGCTTGCCTAACAAGGCCTGACTCTGAAGCTCTGGATCAATGACCCCCAGACCACCCTCAGCCTGCGGAAGAATGACCGTCTGCCAAGCAACCCTGGCTCTGGTATCTCTATGCCCATCCTCCCCAGACCAAAGAAAGTTCCGAACCAACCTCCTGAGCTGTGCCACGCTGGATCTCGAGAAGCACCAACAGGAAGCCACATACCAAGCCGTGGCTAGAAGGACCTGGTTAACTACTAAAGCACGACCTGCAAGGGAAAGCTTAGCAGTGCTCCAGAAAGCCAGCTTCCGTCGGATGGAATCTAGCACCGGGAGAAACTGCTGAGCTGGCGTAATGTCTAGGCCAACCTGGAAGCCAAGGTATCTAGCTGTCTGTCCACGTGGAATCCATCTGAAGCCCAGAAATCGCCCCCACTGAGAACACGCCCCCGGGTCTGTGAGAAAACCAACTGATTTGTTCCAGTTGATTTTCGCACCAGCGGCCGAGCAGAAAACCTCCAGGGCCATCCGCACCCTCTCTAGCATCCTCTCATCGTCCTGGACATAAAGGGCTGTATCATCTGCGTACTCTGAGTCCAGAAGCTCCGTGTCCTCCCGGAGTGGAAGGCGAACACCCCTGAGCCCTGTGGACCTCGCCCGAAGGTAGTAAGTCATGGCCTCGGCGAAGAAGAGAAACAGATAAGGAGCCAGGGGACAGCCCTGACGTACTGATCTCTCCAAGCTGAATCGCTCACCCATCCTGCCTCCAATGATGACTCTGCTAGACGCTGTCCTGTACAAAGCTGAGATACCCTGAATCCAGCCTGCCGGGAAACCTAGCCGCTCCAGAGTCCCCTCCAAAAAGGACCAATCCACGCGATCGTAGGCCTTCTCGAAGTCGAGAAGTAAAATGGCAAGGTGTGATCCGCTGTACTGAGCCCACTCCGCCGCCTCTGAAAAGGTGAAGACATTATCCAGGATACTGCGATCCTGGACAAAGCCTGTCTGAGTGTCATGGACGAGGTCTGGAAGTAGAGGTCGAACTCTGGCACTGATCATCTTGGCGAGGATTTTGTAGGCAGTGGTAAGGAGAGTGATCGGACGCCACTGGCGGATCTCCTGTCTATCTCCTCCCTTCGGGATGAGGCAAATCAGTCCCGAGGAAAGGCTCTCTGGCATCTGACCGCTGCTGAAAATCCCCTGCAGAGCTGCAAGGAGGGGCTGATGGATCTGGTCCCAGAAGGAGGTGAAGAAAGCTCGGGATAGCCCATCCTCACCTGGGCATTTCTGCCCATCAATAGCCATCAAGGCCTCCAACATCTCATCCGAGGTGAACGGCGCCAACAACGTCGCCTGCATGCTAGGCTGGACCAGGGATGGAATGTGCCTCCACACCTCCTCACGGTCACGACTAGCACGAGGGGCAAGTGGCTCCTGCTGGAAGAGGGTCCTGTAGAAGTCAGTGGCCAACCCCAGGACCTCCCCCGGGTCCGTAACAATGTGACCATCCGCTGTCCTGAGACTCCGTAGCTGATCACCTGCAGCTCTCTGGCCGTGTGTCCTGAAGAACTCCCTGCACATCCGGTCACCCTTCCGGGCCCAGAAGGAGAGAGAGGCGTGATAGGAGAACTCGGAGCGACGCTGGAGGGTCTCCTCCAAGAGGGCTCTGGCTCGAAGGGCCTGGATCCGAAGCTCCTCCGAGCCCGGGGAAGACTGCTGAAGTCGCTGAATGGAGGCGAGGTCCCTCCGAAGAGCTCTCTCTTTGCCCCACCAATCCTGTCGAACCTGTAGGGCTGCGAGCTGGCAGATCTGGCTGGACTCCTGCAGAGCCTGCGCGACCGAGTCTACCAGATCCACGCCCTCCCCCCAGTCTCTGTCCCAAAGACTGCAAATGCTGCTACGGACGTCCACCCTCGAGAAGATGGAATCGGGAATCCTGCATGATCGGGGGGGGAGAGTCTGGGCTGCCGAATCTAATGAAAGGAGCACAGGCGCATGGTCGGAGAGTGTCGTCCCTGGAACAATGCCCGCCTGGCCACCTCTGCTGATGGCCCAATCACTGACATAAAACCTATCAAGCCGCTCCAGGAGTCTGCCTCCTTCCCTGCGGAAGCCCCAAGAGAAGTCCAGGCTCCCGTGCCAACGCCGGAAGGACGGGTCTCTCCAACTGTCCCTCCCTCCTGTCGCGAAGACGAAAGAGTCCCAAGCTGACTGCTCTGCCTGAGCCATACCTGTGAACTCCGGATCTCTACCCTGCTGGTCCTCCAAGGTCTCTAGGTTGTTGAAGTCTCCTCCAACAATCCAGGAATCCATGTCTGGAAGAATCCCTGTAAGTGTCCTCCAGAAGGTGGCTCTGCATCGGAGGTCTGTGGGAGCATAAATGTTGAGGATTCCTATCTTGGATCCCTCCAAATTCAGGCCTACCCAAAGGACTCGGCCTGGGATCAACGTGCCGTGACCGAAAACTAACTGAGCTAACTGCTCGCACACGGAGGTACAGACCCCCCCGCTCCTCCCCTGTGCGCCGATCGAAGGCTCCCAATAAGTGTAGGAGCGTCCAGGGAGAACCTTCCCGCAGCTACGGGCATGAGCCGCAGAAAGCTTGTGCTCCTGGAGCAGCAGTACATCCAATCGACCAATCACTGCAGGCTGAAGTTCCTGACGCAAAATGAGCTTCCTGGGACCACGGGTGCTCGAAGAGTGAAACCCGTTCACATTCCAGGATACGAGGTGTAGACTCATGGAGAGGGATGGGGGGCTGCGAACAGCTGTCTGCTCGCAGTCGAAGTCGAAGAAGAATCAGACATATCGGAGTGGAGGCGCTGCCGCTTGTGAGAAGGTTTGGAGGGGGAGACGGGGTCGTCCTGCCCGTTCTTCAACACCTTCAGCAATGGCGAGAGGCCTCTAGTGCCATGAGCAAATGCTTTCTCGAGCCAGCTCGAGATCTCTGAAGTGGTCATCCCGTAGAAGGTACGGAGTTTCTGTTGGGACCAAGCTCTGACATCCTGGGGAAGAGGCCATGCCAGGGGGGGTCTGAGGATCACGATCAATCAGAAACGTTTGGCAGCGCAACGCCACCGCAAGCGCACATCGCCCTCGGACCACTGAGTCTCGAGGAGCTGCCCACCGGACGGGCCTATCCAGGAGCAAATCTGGGCGTGTGTCTGCTCTCTGAGAGCCTCCCACACCGAGTCGTCTGTCCAGGTCTCGGTGCCATCGCTGAGGAACGTGAAGGCGAAGCTAGGGCCATCCCTGGGAGCCAAGACAGCAATCTTCCCATCCGCCCCTTTGCGGAGCATGAAGATACTAATGTCGAGACAAGCCGGGAAGGTCCCAAGGTCGGCCACATCCAGGTAGTCCCAGGGGCCAGATCTGTAAAAGTCTCGAGGGAGCTCTCTCTCCTGGAGCTGAGACCCAGCTGAGTCTGCCACTGAGGGGCTAGCGGGAAGGGAAACCTGCTCCACTGGTGGTACAGACTCCGGGTGTCCTGCAATCGGGGGGGAGGGGGAGGAGGCTGCGGGATAGGCGACTCGGGCTCCACGGAGGCGACTGGCGGAGAAGGTGGAGGAGGTGGAGCGGAGGCTGCACTCGGCTGGGAAGGCGACGGTGCAGCTAACTCTGTAGGAGGGGCGAGGGGAGCAGGGGGGGGAGGGGGATGGGGATGCATCTGGAACTGGGGCTGAGGGGGAGGGGGAGGGGGAGGGGACTGAGGAAAAGGAGGCGGGGGCTGAAACTGCGGGGCGGGCGAAGGGGGGGGAAACTGGGGAGAAGGCGGGGGGGTGGGAGAGAGGAGGATCTGAGGCTGTGGAGGGCGGGCTGCCGTCGAAGAAGAAGCTCTCCCAGGTCCCTGGGGCATCTGCCTGTCAGGTCTCTGGAGTGCTGCTGCAGGAAGGGTGACCTCTGCCTCCTTGCCTTTATCCGAAATCTTCTTATTCTTTCCTCTTTTCCTTCGAACCTCGGTCCAACCGCCCACTACCTCTGGCCCAGGCTCCGACTGTCTCGGCTCCTCCTGACGTGGCTGTCCGGGGGGGGGAGGTGGGGGCGGAGGGGGCGGGGGCGGGGAGGGTCGAGACGAGCTGGCAAAGCGTGGACAAGCAGCCGCCAAGCAGCCGCCAAGTGCCCAAAGCCATGGCACCGCAGGCACTGACCTGGCTGTCCGGTGACTATCATGCTCTGGGTGATACTGCCGGCACCTGTCACGATCTCGATCACTGCAGGGAGAGTCGCAGGATCCGCCACAGCCACACGGACTCGGGGAGCTCCTGCCGTGGTCACCGCGTCGGCAAAGGTGTCGTGCATAACCCAGCCAAAATGGGAGCCCAAGTCCCTGACAATCGGCCGCAGCTCAGTAGCAAGCCCTGGAAAAACTAGTGTCACTGGGTGGCGAGGTATACGGAACCGAGTATCGAAATCCGCTGCGCTGAAACCACGGTACCACGGGACTATCATGATGATCTTCCCATCCACCGATGTGGGGGAACCGGCAATCAGATTGCTCGCAGCTTTCTCACTGGAGAGTTTGAGCCAGAAGATGCCCCTTCCCATAAGGGCCACCTCCTCAATATGGCCATCCTCTAGCAAGAGAGTGGACTGGAGCCAGTCCCTGATGGTAGACCTGGAGGGGGAGTGTCCAATGACTCTACCGTAAACAGAGGTACGAGCAAAGTCACTGGCTACCTCCTGAACACGGGATGATTGTTGCTCTGTCAGGATAACGCGGTAGGCATCTGGAGAGGGAGGGTCCGACTGGGCCTCCGGATCCGGGCTGGGGGCCGCCATACCGCCAAGACTAACTGCAAGCTTCCGATGAAGAAAAACAGGCTGCCACCCAAGAAGGGGATGAAGCGGCGGTGGAGCCTGGGGGTGAGGCGGGCGAGGCGAAATGAAGGGTCGGAGGGGTCGAAGCGGAGGGTGGGGCGAAGGCTGCGGGATGCGGGGAGTACGGAAGGGGGCGGGAGGGCGGGGGGGGGGGTGAAGTTGGAATGGCGGGGGTGGAGGGGTGAAGCGGGGGGGCGGGGGGAGCGGAATGAGGCGGAGGCGGGTGAAGCGAGGGGGTGAAGGAGCAGCGAGGGGGCGGGTTGGAGCGGGGTGGATGGCGAGGGAGCAGCGAGAGGCGGAATGGAGCGGAGGCGGGGCGAGGGCGAGGCGGGCTGGAGAGAAAGGGGGGGGGGGGGGACGAGGCGAGGCGAGGCGGGATGGAGCGGAGGGGGCGGTTGGAGCGGGGGCGAGGGGGGGGTTGGAGCGGGGGCGAGGGGCGGGTTGGAGCGAGGGGGCGGGATGGAGCGGAGGTAAGGGGGCGGGATGGAGCGAGGGGCGGCTGGAGCGGAGGTGAGGCGAGGGGTAGCGGGGTGCCGGCGGGGGGGGAGGAGAGGGGACGGGGGTCGAGGGCGGACGGGAGGGGTGGAGGTGGTCGCGGCGAGGGGGGGGGAGCGAGGGGGGAGGTAGGGGCTAACGGCGAGGGGGGGAGGGGAAGCTCGCAGGAGCTTGTTTTTTAACGGCACAAGACTAGGAAGGCCCTGAATAGCCTCCTCATGGCCAGCAAGCCCTGCCGCACTGAGCATCTTGCCAACCCTACTCTACATAATCCTCACAAGAGGGGTGGGCACACCCACTCATTGGGCGGGCACACCCACAAACAAAGGGAGCTGGGTGTGCTGCTGTAACAACTAGAGGAATCCATCATGTGATACTTCACCGCTGTAGACTGCCGCAGGTACTGTTGAAGAAGCCCCCTCATGGCATGAATTGCCTCAGCACGATCATTGGAAACTTGGAACTGTTGCTCCTAGGACATTGATGCTAGGTACACTCCTCAGGTTTGGTTTGGTACACTGGGTCATTCGGTGCTAGGTACACTCCTTCGGTCTGGTACTGGTACACTGGGTCATCTGGTACATGACTCCAACAAAGGATCCTCGAAAAATAATCCATCTGATACTGCCTCTGGTGCAAGTCTGATTCCCTGCATGGGCACCTGTATTGCTGAGCTAGATAGCCCCATCTCAAGTCCAAACTGGTACACTGTTGCCAGATCGATGAACTTCAGTGCTCCAATGGTAATGAGCATAAAACAGCTCACAAGGATCAATCATTTGTGTCTGGGTTCCTGCACTGGCAATGTATTGACCCATCCATATCTCCAGAAGCATCATATCATAGCTACAACAAAACACTAGGAGACCCCATCTGGATCTGCCAGGTCATAATGTCCAAACAAAATAGAAACCGGTAAACATACTGCCACCTGAGTTAGCAGGAACAAGTTCGTGTGGCTCAAGGTCTTGCTTGAAAGCCTGCGTTGATAAATGACTCCTTGCTCGGTGCACCTAATGGACAGGTCCTGTTGTCACAAACAACAAGCAATCCTCCATCTGGATTTGGAAAGCCTGCTGGCAGCTCTTGCCAAGTGCTACTAAAAGGCTGGAGTATATGCGGTTGCAGCAGTCACACTATTGGCCACCATGTTATAGGACCCCTTGGCGTTTCGGTGGGGACACTGATGCCAATAATGACCTTTCTAGCCACATCGGTTACACGTAGGGGATGCCTTGAGAGGTTCTCGTTCCTCAGGTGTCAGTTGCTTTCTACCTTTTGGATCAGTTGTCAAAGCTTCAGGCTGAATGCCGTAGGTACGATTGACGAAGCGCTCCTCCTGGTCAAGCACCATGGGGACCAATTTCTCCCAGGTCAACTCATTCACCCTACCACTGGTGATCAAGGATGAATAGAAGGCCCTGTATTGAGAGGATAACTAGGACATGAGAGTTATGGCCATGTCGTCTGATGAAATTTGCTTCCCCGTTTGGAGGGTCTTCTATTAAAGTTTATGTAACTTTTTGATGTGGTCTTGCATCGATGAAGATGTCTTGGGATCCAATAACCTCAAATGGACCTCCAGTGAGACCCTCTTCGTTGAAGAGGTTCGGTTATACACGGGCGCCAAATGATCCCATATACGTTTGGCCACTGTCATGTGCTTTGCGTGATTAATCACCCGAGGAGTACAATTAAGAAACCCTGGAATTAACACGGTCCCAGAGCTGAGACAGGGTCTCGGCCTCCTTTTGCTTCAGGATGCCAAGGTCCTTCTCCAGGGGATCCAGTCGGGCAACACCTATCAAGATTAAGTCTGCCAGGTTGTATGACTGTAACATAGACTCCATCATCATCCGCTAGACATCGTAATTGAGCCCGTGCAACTGCCAGTCAATTGGGAATGTGGGCAACACTTCTTGTTCTCTGCCATCTCGGACAAAGTCGCCATCTCGGAGTGAAGAGGACGATGAACTGAAAGAGAAGATGGATGGGATAGAAGGGAACTGAGGGTTGAAGAAAGGAGGTGGAAGAAGAGGATGAAGGGGCTGTCAGCCCAATGTACCTTCACACCTCGCTTTCTGTCCCTTGGAAACCCCTCCTCTCTGATCTAAAAACACCCTTCAAAGTCACCCTTTGCTGGTCACCCGAACAGTCCATCCCTCGCACATGCTTCTTCTCAAAGACACCTCCGAGCAGCACTCTAATCCTTCTCTCTGTGTGTTGACTCAACACTCCCTCTGCTCCTCTGGTCTCAAGCCAACTGTGGCTCTGATACCATGTGAGAACTGTAGCGGAAATAAACGGGAGAGAGGGAGAAAGAGAACCCCTCACACACACACCTCAATGAAAAGAGAGAGGCACAGGAGAAGTGCAAGTGATCTCTGGAGAAAACCCCGCTACAACTGGGGGAAAACCTTGGAACCAACGGGCTGCTCGAGAGCTCAGAATAAACAGCCCAACAACCAAGTGGAAGGGAGCACAAGGTGGATGAACTACCCCACTACCCTGCTCCACAAGTGCACAATTGGGCTGGCTCTGCTCCTCTGCCAGGCCCTGCAAGAGCAAGTGAGGGGGGCCTATAAATAGCCAGCCAACTGCCTTGCTGAAATGACCTGCAATTTAGGACTGGCAATGCCATGCAATGCTACAGTTCTACCCTTGTGGACAGAGCTGAGTGATAGATTGGGCATTTAAATCCATGCTGATTTTCCCCAAATATTTTAGCCAATCGCAGCCCAAGACAGCATCTATTGGGTCCATGTCCAGTGCCAAGAGATCCCCAGCAAATTCAGAGAGCTTGATCCTGGCATCTTCGCAACAAAATTTACTGATCAAATGCTGTCCATTTGCCACCTCTAGTCTCAGCCCATGATCAACCTCAGTAGCAATCAGTCCCACCTTCTGTAAGGTCTTAGAATCGATGCAGCTATGGGTGCTACCGCTGTCCACAAGCACGTGAACAGTCCTGCCATTAATTTGCCCTTTCAATCTGATAGTGTCAGCACTTTTGGCACCCATCAAGGCATGAAAAGAGATAGCATAAATTGTTCGCTGCACACCCCAATAGATCTCCTCCTCATCCACAGGAGCATTTCCATTTGCATCCTCTCGCACATGAAAAGGCATAGCAACCTGATGCTCCACATGAAAGACTTTAGGTCAACGGCCTCGCATGTTACTTGTGAGCTGAGAGTCATCGGATTGCATACCATCCAAATTATGTTCTTTAGCACCACCGGTATCAAAGGGGAAATCAGCCCCCTTCATAGCTCCAACATCTGGAGCTTCTTTCATGTCCTATGCACTCCTTGACTCATCATGAGTGGCATCCAAGGTCTCAGAAGCATCCATTAAATCCTCATCATCCGATATCTCAACAATCATGCTGAGTTTTGTAGTTGGCCTGCTTTCTGCTGTCTATAATAGCCTTGGTGTGTTGTTTAAATTCTGATTTTTCTGCTTTCTGCCACGTACTGATCCAAGATGGGTGGGGATACGAAGGTAGTAGCCATCATTTCTTTGAAATCCCTCCATGTGTTGGCCTTTGAGGTGAATCCTTCATATACCGCCACCAAGTATGTGCATAGTCCTGCATGTGCATACGTGCAAAGATTATGCGGTCCTCATCTTGCTTTGGGTTAGAAGCAGAAGTAATCTTCCAGCTTCATAAGCCACTCCTCGAGCCCATTAGGCATGCGAGTGTCCCCTTTGAACTTATGCATTGTGAGTTTGTCCTTGACATCCTTGGCTGCATAATTCTTGTGTGCGTAACCTCCAAAAGTGCGGGCATCATCACGCTTGAGGTTCACATAATTGAAGAGAGACATCTCAAGTTTGATGACCTCAGGTAGGGCCTTATATGAATGCAAGGAATCTAGCATCTCATCAAAAGTGGCCTGCTGCCCACCACTAACCCCCTGCTGCGTACTAGCTGCTGCCATTTGATGCACTGGCTGCGTCTGGCTATATGTGCCCATTGGTTGAGCGATAGGTGCATGAACCCCTGGCTGGGTCTCTCTGGCCTCTCTCCTAGGGGTCTTTAGAAACTCCGCGGGTCTTTAAAAACCTAGTATAGCTGCTTATGCTTGGGCACTGATGACGACATAAGTGTTGCTTTGCTTGCTAAGTATGTCTTCCTTTTGTTTTTCATAAAAGTTTTTGTTTAACTCTTTTTTCTTCTCTTTCATTTTCCCTTTTATTTTCTGTGTAGATTTTTGGTCTTTAGAACAATAAAAAATCTAAATTTGTATGATTGGACTTATTCTAGTCTTACAAAGGTATCTCTCTCCTCGGGGTGTGGGCTGCCATATAAACCAAAACCAGCTCTGGGTATATTTGTTGGTGCGGTGAAATGAGCACTAACTGGATGCATACCAACGAGTTGGCCCAAAAGAGATGGCTCGTCTTGATGGATGTTGAAGGAGTTGAGGGAGTTGGGGGAACTTGGAGGAGAGGGTAGGCGAGTCTATAATTGGTTGTATGTTGAACCCCCTGGCTTAACCTAACCCTTGGGTTGGGTTGGGAGTTTAGCCCAACTCGAGGTACTAGGTACGGACGGGAGGTATGGAGAGGTGTTGATAGGGGGAGGTATGGAGGTACGACTCCGAGCTGTGGTACATACGACGAAGGATGAAGGTATTGTTGTGGTACGGAGGTACAGACGGGCTGTGTGGACTGAGGTACGGACGGGCGCATGGGGTTGTACGGACGTAGAGCTACGAGAGAGGCTGTACGGAGGTACGGACGGAGAGAAAGAGAGGTTGAGCGGAGGGGCTAGTGGGGGGGGGGGGGGAGAGGGAAGCTCGAATGCAGGCAAGGAAATGAAATGGACTCAGAGAAGTAGACAACAAAACCCAGCTGTAATGAGTACTTGATATAGTGTGTAGAACCACTAAAAAGTCCGATGACGAAGCTCGAGAGGACAATCAATGAGGCTTCAAAAATGGTGTCGAAATGACTCCAAACAGGGGTCCTAAAAGAGGTTGGATTTTTTTTTCTTTTTTTTTTTCGTGTGTGTGTGTGTGGGGTTCCCTACATCACCTAGGACTGTTAGGACAACACTAACCTAAGACCTCTATGACAGTTAGTACATTGACTTAGTCCAACAAGTAAGGTTAACCTAACTGACCAACTAACCTAACCTAACCTAACCTAACCTAACCCACTAACCCAAACCTAAACCACACCCTAACCACTAACCTAACCCAAGCTAATCTAACTTAACAATTAATTAAGTGCTAATTCTAAGGTCTGTTAGGCTGAGGCGGTGATTGCACAGCGGTGTCAAAAATCGACGGATGGCAGGGATTGGCTCACGACGTTGACGGGCTCGATGATGACGGGCTCACGGCGACGGCGGATGGCAACGCGGGGCATAGTGTGGCTCAACGAATGAGCAACGGTGATGGGTGATGCGAGGCTCAATGAAGCGACGGAGCAGGTGGCGTTGGCGAATTTGGGATGTGACTAAGGTCATCTGGTTAGCAAGTTGGGCCTATTCGTCACATTGGGCGTGGGATTCCGACGGAGGGGAGCAGGTGCTGTGGTTGGACAGCTCTAGAAGGGGCTATGTTGGTCGCCCGGCACACTGTTGCATAGCTCGTTGATAGCTTTGTTCGTCGCTAGTTTTGCAAAGCTTACAGCCTTGAGGCTGTTACAGATGAAGATTTGTTGATGGGTATGCTTGTGAAAGCTCCTGCTAGCAATGCTTCATTCGGTTGAAGGAGAGGCTGGTGTCTTGTGATAGGGCGTTGTACAAGTGGAGCGCGGAGCATAAGGGACAACTGAGCTGCCTATCCCTTTGGTTTGTTTGTTAGTAGATGCTGCAGCTACGTTGCATTGTTGGCGTAGCTCCTACTGCGTGCCGTCTGTGGCCAGAGTTGGAGCTCTGATACCAATGCAATGTAGGAGACAAGGGGGCAGATTGGAGGAGGGAGAGAGAGGAAGTGGGAGAAGGAGAGAGAAGTGTGGAAAGGGGGAAGAGGGAGAGGAAGAGAGAGGTTGGGAGAGATTGAGAAGGAAAGAGAGAGAGAGAGATAGAGAGATTGGGAGAGAGAGTGTATACAACACGTAGGAGGGAGGAGAAGGGAGTACATAGGATTAGATGTCACATCAAAAGTGTACAAATAGGGGTGGATGGGGACTTATATAGTCCCTCCACATTTTCCACCTAAGAGGCCTCTAAGGGTCCTCTAAGGTGCCCCTTTTTCCCCCTTCATTACAATTTTAAAAGTCAAATTCAAGGGTTGACCTAGACTCCCAAGGCTCAAATGTAGGCTAGAAGTCTCAGATTTAATCAAACTTTCAACCTATTTGGACATGCATGTCTCGCAGCTAGTGTTTTCTCTATCACTTTTTCTTCATCTAGGATCTGTAGGTCTTGCATTTAAAGTTTAGCCCTAACTTTGCTTTTGGATTTTTTGTGTGCACGTGTACGTGTGAGAGAGAGAGAGAGAGAGAGAGAGAGAGAGAGAGAGATGAAATGAAATATTGTGGGACAGGTCACAACATTTGCTTGTAAGCTTGCAAAGCATCGAAAGTCCAACATATTGGAAGCCAAAGATGTTCTTTTGCATTTGAGTAAGCGTTGTTGTCCACTTTCCCCATAAGTTTACATTGCAATTTTCCTCTTTTCAATGCGTTACATTGATATGCATTTTGCCCTTTAGCACATGTTTTCAGTAGAGCATCTATTTCAGTTTGTTTCAAAAAGTGTAAATGGTTTTGAAAGGCTGACTACATCTTATTATTTGAAAAGGAGAAGATGCACTCTTGAAGTAATTGATTTTAAAAATGCCTTATTTGAACATTTCGAATTTTGTTTAATGACATGTTAAAGCATATTTGACAATATGCATACTATTTTATACTATAAAACAAATATAAAACACAAGTAGCTAGTCTGTGCTAAACGTGAGGGAGTTATGGTTTCAATCTTATGAGTGACTATCATGAGATGGAAACTGCACTATGTGTTGTGTTTTTAGAAAACGAGTTTGGGCATGTTGTTGGATTTATCTGGATATATGCTTCCGCTATATTAGCGGACATGGAAATTTCAACTTTTCGTTCATGTTGCGGCCTGATGATATTGCGATAAATTCTTTCTATCTTTGCAAAAGAAAAGAACTTTCTAATAAAGCTTGAAAAGACCTCATAAGGGCTGATGATGGTAAATACAAAGAAAGGACCTAGCTGTCCAAATCCAGCCTGCCAGCAATCCTAGCTCATTGCCTTGGGATTGTCCGGAACAAGGGCTAACTAGGAAGGTGGCCTATGCTCCTGTGGAGAATGTTTAGAATATGCCTGCAAGCCAAGCCTTGTAGAAACGTTTTCGCCGTTGGGCGGTCTCTCATGAGCCTGGAACGCCACGCTCCCAACTGGCGTGCAGTGTGAAAATATTGTCTTGCCATATGGCTACCAATGTAGTCGTCACTGGAACTTGTTGCCCTCCCACTTACTTGGTTGCAACGGGAGACCCAGATGTTCCACGAAGTGATGTTGGACAGTGTCTCCCATACACTATCCTCCGGCGCAAGCTGTGGGACGGCAGTACGGCATCGAGGAGCTCAATTTGGAAGACTTGTTCACCATGGATGTTGTAAGCTGGTGAGACAAGATTAATAGAGAAAGCATTGCGTCCCTCTGTGAGCATATCCACCATCCCCCATTGAAATCCCTCCGCATCCTCTGCGTCCTGGCCACAATTCGGAAAGCGGTTGTCCAAATGCTGTGTGCCACATGATAGCTCCATAAGCAATGTGGGATCGTCTCCACTCCAGCCAGGGACCAATGGGTAGGCCCCCATGAGCCACCATCGAGAAGAAGTAAGATATCTTCCGTGCTTTCATACTTGACCATAGCAATGGCTAGAAGCGATTGACCACCTCCCTGGGAACGTCCTTCTCTAGCCAATGTGCTTCCTTGAGGAGGTCCATGCTGTTGCCTCCAACTAAATGTGTTTGCCGATGCAGGTCGTGTAAGAAAAGAAGGGCATCTCCTCTGTCCCATCCGAATTGGCCAGAACCACTCTCTTGGATCCCATTGGATATCCTTAAGACGCTTGCCCTCCCACTGCCATAGATGCCAAACCACTCCCTCTGGATTGGCTAAGACTGTGGTTGATCGATATACCACCCTCTCCCCAACCGGCCAACAATGGTGATCCTCTACCACTCTAAGTCCTCCAAGGCTGCCAGCTCCTCCGAATCCCTCTTCGACTTCACCTGCAAAAGGCCCCCTGGTCCCGCTCTGTAAAACCTAGTGGTGCATTGCTCTAAAAACTAGATGATGGTCTAAGCATTTTTTTGCTTGGAGAGACCAAAATAAAATCGTATAGTCTTTGCAAGTAGTTGTAGCTTGAATGAAGAGATTGTGGACTACTTTTTGATTAGCCTTCTTCTTTAGTGCTAGCCTTTGTCATGGCTGAGTCTGTCCTTCACCTCCGGAGTGTTGACGAAAACTCAGTAGGAAGACCTTTGTATAAATGGATGCTCAAGTATGTGTGGGTGTGTGGATTCTTTGTGTGTGAAAGCATATGTTTATACTATGGTCTACACCCACTGTTGCGCGTTGATGACGTCAGTGGGGATGTCAGAGTAGCTAGTCCTTGCTATGCGTGATGGAGTTTATGGTTTCAACCTATGAGTGACTATCAAGAGATTGAAACTGCACTAATTGTTGTGTTTTAGAGGATGAATTTAGCCATGTTTATGGATTATCTTGACATATAAAACAAATTTTAGAACACTGGGAATTTTGCTTTATAACCTTGTTGAAGTTTTGACAATATGCAACATCGACCATAAAACAAAATGGAGTAAACTTGAATAGCCTATCTGGTAGTTTTTTGAAATTATTAATTTGTCCTTTTTAAAATATTTATTATTGTAAGCAATGATAATCTAAATAGTGGCACACACATGGCAGCCCCAGAGGTACATGATGAAGGGCTAACAACATTGCCACCACTCGTGGCGGATGCAATTGCAGAAGATGCATGTGACAGAGGGCTCACCTCACTACTTGCAATAATGTTCCACAAGTTCTTGGCTATCAACACGTTTGATTCTGAACACATAAGGTGAACACCCTGCACAATGCCGCAAATGTGATGACTTGCAAACAAGGTGAAGGTGCTAGAGAGAGGGCAAGGTAGGCCCAACAATCTGTGCAGAAAAGAGTTGCACAACACATGCAACGACTGCAAAAGTCTTGACTAAAACAATAGTCCATGGAAAGCAAATGTGACTGCACGACTCCTTCAAAGGGTATCCAACTGCAGAAAAACACTGCTGAACTGCCCCAACCAGTTTGAACTGTTGGAAATGGTGTGCTCACCTCCCCATCTGTAAGCCCCCATACGAGGAGAGCCTCGGGGGGGCGCTGAACCAAGGACTGATGTGGCTGCCACATGGGCAGCACTTTGACTGCCATGTGGGCAGCATGGGGTTGCCACTGTTGGGTGTGGGAAGCAATGGAACGGGAGTGGAGTGCAAGGGAGCAAACAACAAGCTGAAGGAACACGAAGTACTTGCAAATGGATAATGAGAAAGGACAAAGGGGTGGCCTATATGGCCCCGAAGTCAACCATATGATTGACCAATTAAGTCAACCTAAAGGTTGACTGAGTCCGAAGACTAGCCTACAAGGCCATACCAGGGCTAATTGCTAACAAACGCCCCGGATACATCTCAGGTATACTTGGAAACTATATCACGGTTGCACATATTCGTCCAAGATGGATATAGCAACCTATGACAGTACAGTGAGATCAAAATTACGTAACAAATGGTGCCAACTGTAAGGCATGTCGAAAAGCCTCAAACTTGGACTGTGGTAGAGCCTTCGTGAAGAGATCTGCTAAGTCCTCCGTTGGAACATATAACAACTGTATGTCTCTAGCTGACACTCGCTCTCGAACAATTATAATGAACCTCAATGTGCTTTGTGCGCACTTGAAACACTGGATTTCTCGCATTAGCCAAAACACTTTGGTTGTCAGTGTAGATGGTAGTAGAAGCTGGTTGGGTGATGTCAAGATATGTGAGTAGCTTACGGAGCCAGACACACTCAATTGTAGTTGTGAAGGCTGCCCTGTATTCAGCTTCACAACTGGAAGTAGCAACTGTAGCTTCTTGCTGAGTCATGAAATGCATGAAGATGCAAGCATGAAACAATTGCCAGTGTGGGACATTCTACTTGCCCAGTCACTGTTCGTGAAAGCATGCAAGACCAGAGGACACTCGTCACCATAGAACAGTTCCAAACTTTGTGTGGCCTTCAAGTAACGGAAGTTCCACTTCACTACTTGCCAATGCTGTGTACTAGGCATGTACACATACCTGCTCAACTGGGAGATGACATATTGAAGATCAGGCCATGTATGACATAAATAAATAAGGCAGCCCAAAGCCTGTTGATAAAGGGTAGCATCAAAGGGTGCACTCCCATCCTCGGAGGAGAAACGAAAGCCAGGCACTAATGGTGTAGAAACTGGCTTGCAATCTTCAAATTGGAAGCGGTCTAAGAGCTGTCCAATGTACTTGGATTGACTCATCATTACCGTTAGAAAAAGAGAGAGAGCTGAAGAGCTGAACGCTGTGCTTGCAATAGATGAAGTGAGTAATACAAGAAGCGGGATAGGTTTTGTCTAAGTGACAAAACCTTGTCCTTCACCAACTGTAGTTAGTGAACTAACTGTGGTTAGGGGGGCACTGCGAAATGTCTCAAACTTTTCACATGGAAGTGCTTTGGTGAAGATGTCTGCAACATTGTCAATGTGTTGACACATAGATCATACTGATCTCTCCTGCATGCAACTTCTCTCTGACATAGTGATAGTGAACCTCAATGTGCTCGTGCGAGCATGAAACACAGGATTCTTTGCCACTGCTATAGCACTCTGACTATCAGTGAGAATCGGAGAAGAACGCTCCAATGAAAGATGAAGATCAGCAAACAAACGACGCAGCCAAACACATTCAACTGCTGCTGTGAAAGCTGCCCTGTACTCAGCTTCACATGAGGAGGTAGCCACTGTAGACTATTTCTTGCTCAACCAAGAAATGCAAGCATGTCCTAGAAAGAAACAATTCCCACTGGTGGACTGCCTAGTATCATAGTCTCCAGCCCAATCTGAGTCACTGCAAGCATGCATCTGCAAGTCAGCCCCCCTGGGAAACATCAAGCCAAAAGACTTTGTACCTTGCAAGAAACGGAAGATGCGTTTTACAGCCTGCCAATGCATAATCTTTGGGCTGTGCATATACCTGCTCACGTGAGAAACTGAAAATTGAATATCAGGTCGTGTATTGCAGAGATAAAATGAGGCATCCAACAGCCTGACTATAGAGTGTGACATCAATTGATTCACCCGCATCATGCATTGTAAGCTTCAGCCCCGGCTCCATGGGAGTGGACATAGGCTTGCAATCATGCATGTTGAATCTGTCCAAGAGCTTTTGAACATACTTGGATTGAGACATAACAATGCCACATTTCTCTTGAATAAACTGGATCCCCAAAACGAAATGTAACAAGCCCAAGTTTGACATATCAAATGTAGCTTTCAATTGGGCTTTGAAATCTGCAATTACTTCCTCGTTTGATCCAGTGAGCAGCATGTCGTCTAAAAATGTCCCCCCCATCCTTCTTGATGTAGAGGGTGCTCTCAGTTGGACTATTGTGCAGCCCCTTGCTGGTTAGAAAGGCATCAATTTTGGCATACCATGCACGTGGGGCTTGTTTCAGCCCATACAAAGCTTTATTCAGCTTGCATACTTGATGTGCGTAAGCCCGGAGGTTGTTTGACATAAACCTCTTCCAACAAGTCTCCATTAAGGAAAGCTGTTTTAATGTCCAACTGATGAACATTCCATTCAAAATTTGCAGCCGTTGCTATAATTGACCTGATGGTGGTCATCCTAGATGTAGGAGCAAAAGTCTCCTCATGATCTATGCCCTTTTTTTGAGCATATCCTTTTGTAACCAGCCTTGCCTTGTACCGATCAATGGACCCATTTGGCTTTCTTTTGACTTTGAAAACCCACCGTGTACCTATGGCATTCTTACCTGGTGGCAAATCCACAACATCCCAAGTTTGATTTTTATGAATGGACTGCAACTCATCGTGCATGGCATTCATCCAATGCACATTATCCTTTGCTTCTTCAAATGTCTTAGGCTCCTCCTCATCAAGAAGAGTACCTGCATAAGCTGATTCAACTGAATGAGCTCCCTCGATGTGCCTCACTGCACTACGAGTTCTGCCAGGCAATGGAGTTTCAAGCCTACTCTCCCTGAGAGTCTGAAGCAACCAATGCGGGACTGTTTTAGCTGCGGGTATCTCTTGAATTTCTTGCCTGACAACTTCATCCAGACCCTGAGGTTGTACCAATTCAGCTGGGGGCTGAATCTGTACTCGTGGAGCTGGTGGAGGTTGCTGTAAATTTTGAGTTTCAGCGGGGGAACCAAATGCTATAGGAAGCATCCCCTCAAACACATCATCTGAAGAGGCCAAAATCGGAAATTCAGCATGTGTATGTGCAGAATTTTCATAGAATATAACATCTCTACTAACAAAAATCTTGCGTGTAGCAGGATTGTAGAGACGATATCTTTTGCTTTGTGAACTATATCCCACAAAAATGCATTTGAGTGCCTTATCTGACAACTTGTGTCTGAACTCCACAGGCACGTGAGCATATGCAACACAACCAAAAACTCTGAAGTGGTCCACTGAAGGCTTTCTCCCATGCCATGCCTCATAGGGAGTGATTGTCTTCAAAGCCTTTGTAGGAGCTCGATTTAAAATATAGTTGGCACACATGAGGTGAGGCAACTTCTTACTTGTGAGCATGCATCTATCCATCTCCATGGCGGTGCGATTCTTCTGCTCAGCTTTGCCATTCTGTTGAGGTGTAAGCCTCACTGTAAGTTGATGCATAATGCCTTTTTCTTTCAGAAATGTCTCAAATTCATGAAACATATACTCCCCCCCTTGATCTGTGCGAAGCATCTGCACCTTGAGTCCTGTCTCATTCTCAACCATAGCCACAAAGTGTTTGAAATGCATAAACACTTGCCTTGAGACCATAGACCCAAGTGTAGTTGGTAAAGTCATCTATGAATGTAACAAAATAGAGATAACCCCCAAAAACAGGTGTCCTCATGGGACCACAGACATCATTGTGAATAAGCTGCAATTTTCTTGTAGCTTTTACTGCATCATCCTTTTTGAAGGGAAGCCTATGCATTTTGCCAAGAATGCAACCTTCACATGCATAAGGAGGAGGCGACTCCAAAGGAGGTAATGCATCAACCATATCATGCCTCTGAAGTGTCATTAAGCTGCCATAGCTCATGTGCCCATACTTGGCATGCCATAACTCTGCATTCTGCATCGCAGCAGTGGGAGTGCTAACTGATAATGCGAGATGGGATCTTTTTTCATATAGATCAAGCTGAAAAAAACCCCGATACAAAGTGCCAGACAACCTTAAAGCATAGTCATTTTCTTTGTCTCTGAGTCTCTGAGTGCACACTTGTCATCATAAAAAACAACTTGAAATCCTCCTCTATTGAGCGAGGACACTGAAAGCAAATTCTTCTTTATACCTGGCACATAGAGTACATCTGAAATTCTGAAATCTGTGCCATCAGTGGATGTGAGAATAATATTTCCCACTCCACACAGTGAATAAGAAGAATTATTTGCACAAGTTACCTTCTTCTTGGTGGGTGAAGAATGCAGAGTCACAAATAGGCTTTTCTTGGAAGTTATGTGCTTTGAAGCACCACTGTCAAAATACCAAGTATGTAGTGTCTCATCAACACTAAAAGAGCATTCATTCTTTGAAGGGTCGTAACTGCAAGTCAAGAAAGCATACGGATCATCATCATTAGTGGCTGTAGTATTTGAACTACCCACTGAAAAATCTGAAGTGCAAGACAAAAAGGCATAGTGCTCTTCAACCAAGTTGGTTGCAACACCTCCTCCATCATGAGAATGTGGAACTGATGCATCTGACACAGCCATACCGGGATCCCTTTTCTTCTCTTTGGCTATGCGCTTCTTGCACTCTCCAATATAATGACCTGGCTTCTTGCAATAATGACAGATGCCCTTCTTTTTCTGCTTATTTGTATCACCTTGTGCCTTAGAAGAAGGCTGTCCATAATCAGCTTTATGCTGATGTGTGGGCTGATTGGCATGTGGCTGATGCTGCCCTTTACCCTTGGGTTTGAACTTGGAGAGCATAGCATACTCACCAGCCTAGGTTGCCATATTTCTGTGTGTTTGTTTCTCGTGCAACAGAAGTCCTACCAACTCGTGAAAGGAGAGGGGATTGCTGCCCCTAACCTACTTATTACATTACATTGGTCACTGCTTAGTTTTCTGCTTATTTGTATCACCCCGTGCCTTATAAGAAGGCTGTCCAGAATCAGCTTTATGCTGATGTGTGGGCTGATTGGCATGTGGCTTATGCTGCCCTTTACCCTTGGGTTTGAACTTGGAGAACATAGCATGCTCGCTAGCCCGGGTTGCCATATTTCTGCGTGTTTGATTCTCTTGCATGGAAGTCGTA
This sequence comes from Dipteris shenzhenensis, assembly GCF_047967505.1. Classification (NCBI taxonomy): domain Eukaryota; kingdom Viridiplantae; phylum Streptophyta; class Polypodiopsida; order Gleicheniales; family Dipteridaceae; genus Dipteris; species Dipteris shenzhenensis. The sequence goes on along the minus strand of NC_141598.1, from coordinate 24,200,571 downwards.
CCAACTCGTGAAAGGAGAGGGGATTGCTGCCCCTAACCTACTTATTACATTACATTGGCTGCAACATCTCCTCCATCATGAGAATGTGGAAGTGATACATTTGACACAGCCATACCGGAATCCTTTTTCTTCTCTTTGGCTATGCGCTTCTTACACTCTCCAATATAATGAAGACTGTCCAGAATCAGCTTTATGCTGATGTGTGGGCTGATTGGCATGTGGCTTATGCTGCCCTTTACCCTTGGGTTTGAACTTGGAGAGCATAGCATGCTCGCCAGCCCGGGTTGCCATATTTCTACGTGTTTGTTCCTCCTGTAACAGAAGTCCTACCAACTCGTGAAAGGAGAGGGGATTGCTGCCCCTAACCTACTTATTACATTACATTGGTCAGTGCTCTGATACCAAATGTTAGAAAAAGAGAGAGTGCTGAAGAGCTGAACATTGTGCTTGAAATAGATGAAGTGAGTAATACAAGAAGTGGGATAGGTTTTGTCTAAGTGACAAAACCTTATCCTTCACTAACCGTAATTAGTGAACTAACTGTGGTTAGGGAGAAAAACCTCTAAATGAGGGAAAAGTGCCCCTAACCTACTTATTACATTACATTGGTCACTGCTAGAATATAATAATAATTCTAACAATTACATCCCCCTCAACATATGCAAACTGGATGCCCAAGTAATACTGCAACTGGACCATGTTTGTCATTGCAAACGATTTTTGCAATCAGCTTTGGAATCTGCAATTATCTCCAAGTTTGGCCTAGTGATAAGCATGCCATCCACATATAGAATCAAAATCACCGATTCACTCTTCCGGATATAAAGAGTAGCCTCCGTAGGGCTGTTCTAAAACCCAAGGCACAACTAAAAAGAATGGATCTTGGCATACCATGCCCCTTGTGCCTACTTCAAACCATAAAGAGCCTTTTTAAGTCGGCATACCTTAGTTTCAGACCTTGGAAGTTCAAATCCTAGAGGCTGAGTGACATAGACCTCTTCTACTAAATCCCCGTGAAGGAAGGCGGTCTTGATGTCCAGCTGATGGACCTCCCAATGCCTGTGAGATGCAAGAGCAATGACACATCGAATGGTCGTGATGCATGAATTGGGAGAAAATGTCTCGTCAAAGTCAATACCATGCTGCTGGGCATAACCTTTCGCAACAAGGTGAGCTTTGTAGTGATTAACATTGCCATAAGCTTCGCGCTTTAGTTTGTAAACCCACTTTGTGCTGATGGCACGCTTGCCTGTAGGCAAATCACACGAGTCCCATGTGCCTTTTGCTTGAATGGAATCAAGTTCATCTCTCATGGCCTGCATCCATTCATGACTGTCAAATGCATCTTTGTAACATAGAGGCTCCTCTTGACAAGTAGTGGCAATCAAAGCTACAACCAAAAAATTGACTTGCATCTGTTTGTGCGCACCTCTAGTGCGGGCAGGCAAGGCTTAGTCTGCTTGTCCTTGAGGGTATCCAAGAACTAACAAGGGACTGATTTTTGCTGTCTCATGACAGCCTTTTCCTCTTGAACTGCTTGCCCGATAGCATGACCATTTGGCGGTGGAACATCAGGCTGAGTAGGAGCAATGGGAGGAGGATTGGAGCTGCTAGAAGCATGTGGCATGGTGCTTTGCAGTGTGTCAGCTGTATGTTTGAAAGGAGGAATAGAATCAAAAACGTTAGAGGTTTCTATTGAAGGCTGTGTTTTACAATCCAGCCAAGGTAAAGGGGCATGCTCAGTAAAGACCACGTCCCTATTGACAATCACGTTGCCTGTGCTAGGCTGAAACAACTTGTAACCTTTGCATTGTGAGCTGTAGTCAATGAAGATGCATTTGATAACCTTATCATCAAGCTTTTGCCTGAATTGAGAGGGTGCATGCACATGCGCAACAGAGCCAAACACCCGCATCACCGCCGCATGGGTAGCGTGTGCAGGATTGTGTTCTTTGTTGTTGTTTCTCTACCGAGGTTGTGAGCTTACGACCTGTCCATGCTTCATAGGGAGTACTGGTCTTCAATGCCCCAGTGGGTGCTCGGTTGAGCACATTGTTGGCACACATCATTGCATCCAACTAGAATTTATTGGGCAAAGACTTTCCCTTAAGCATGCACTTGGCCATTTTTGTTTCTGTTCTATTCTTGCACTCGGGAACTCCATTTTGTTGCAGAGTGTAGGCCACTGTGCACTGATGAATGATACCCCGGGTTGCTAAAAAATCAGAAAATCCTCGAGACAAGTACTCACCCCCCCTGTCAGTGCGGAAGGTCTTCTCCCCACTCTCATTCTCTGCCAAGGCAATCCAATGCTTGAAGCAAGAGAAGACATCTGACTTTAGCTTCATGGGATATATCCAAGTGACTTGGTGAAGTCGTTTATAAAAGAAGCAAAGTAGTGTACCCCCAAGTGATGCTGTCCGCATCGGTCCGCACACATCACTATGTACGAGATGCAACTCCTGGATGCACCAAGGGTCCCGTCCTTGAGAAATGGAATCCTATGCATTTTGCCCAACAAGCAGCCCTCACATACATGTTTTTTAAGTGCATGCATGGGTGGAAGATCTACGACCATGTCATGTGAATGCATCTTCACCAAACTGTTGAAGTTGAGATTTCCCAATCTCTCATGCCATAGATGTGTATCAGAAATTACAGATTCAGCCACAGCATTAGCTTCTATAGCAACCTATTGTGCCATATATGTCAAGATGATATAGTCCTCTATCAAGTGTTCCAGTAAGTACAATATAGTTGTCATACCGATTATCATAAACGGCACATATCCAAGTGAACCTGGTGAAGTCGTCTATAAAAGCAGCAAAGTAATAGTACCCCCAAGTGATGCTGTCCGCATCGGTCCGCACACATCACTGTGTACGAGATGCAACCCTTGGATGCACCAAGGGTCCTGTCCTTGAGAAATGGAATCCTATGCATTTTGCCCAACAAGCAGCCCTCACATACATTTTGTAAGCGCATGCATGGGTGGAAGACCTACGACCATGTCATGTGAATGCATCTTCACCAAACTGTTGAAGTTGAGATGTCCCAATCTCTCATGCCATAGATGTGTATCAGAAATTACAGATTCAGCCACAGCATTAGCTTCTATAGCAACCTGTTGTGCCATATATGTCAAGATGATATAGTCCTCTATCAAGTGTTCCAGTAAGTACAATTTAGTTGTCATACCGATTATCATAAACGGCACAGCGATAACCATAAAAAAGAACTCTGATGCCATGTGTGGAGATGGCTGAGATAGAAATCAGATTCTTTTTGATACCTGGAACATATAAAAGTTGCACAAGTGGAATGGTATCACTTGACACTGTAGTGACAAGCACTTAACAAATCCCTTTCACGGGATATGCTGCATTATTTGCATAAGTGATAGTGCCCTCATTTGGAACACCACTCAATACGTGAAAGAGGATTTTGCAGGAAGTATGTGCTTGGAAGCACCACTATCAAAGTACCAGTTTGAGGCCGAATCTGAGGCTGCAAAAGCTGAATCATGCAGAGTAGGATTACAATGACACTCCACAATAAATGCCCACTCATCATGAGCAAAGATTGGCTGCCTCTGTATTTGTGACATTAGCAGCTGGAGTATTTGTGACAACAAGACCTTGCTGTCCTGGCTGTCCTTGCTTCTTCTTCTCAGAAGCAATACGCTTCCGGCACTTAGAGTTGTCATGACCTGGTTTCCTGCAATAATTGCAGCATTTCTTCATCTTCCCATCGGTAGGAGAGGAAGAGGATGAGATACTAGATGTAGGTTTTGGCGACTCTGTTCCTCTTGTAGGAGTCAAAGGAGTAGTGGTTGGGGTTACCCATGGCCACTAGTCAAAGCGTTGTAGCAAATCCTTGATACGAGTCAGGAAGCCCATGAAGTGTGGTAGACACAACCTGTGAGTCTGGTACAATCTCATCAACATTGATGACCTGCTCTCTGAAGTATTTGACCAGTGTCAAATAGGCATTCATGCTGCCCCCTTCATTCATCTTAACATTGTCAACCTGCCCTCGCAAATAAGTGACTCTAGGCCAAGTTTTTGAGGCATAGGCAAGCTCTTCAGATGAGAAAGAAGGCCTTATGTTGTGAGATTTGGCATCCATAAAGAGGCTGAGAGAGCTACAGTTGGACTCCTCTCGGCTAGCTAACAAATATTGTGCGCCCTTGCTTGACGTTTTAGGAGATCAAGCTAGACAGCCAAAGTATTCATGCCATTCCTCACGCCATGGTGGGTACAAGAGGGGGATGAGGCGATTTTTTCCAGACTATAGGTCTACATTTAGCCGGAGCACAGCCTTAGATGTTGAGAGTTGAGAGGGGGCAGACGCCACTGTCAAATGTCGGTCCCATCACATCCCTTCGAGAATTAGACAAATCCATTCGTGGGCAAGAGACATAGGCAACTGTCTTGAGTCGAAAATCTATCGAATGACCAGGCGTAATGGGGTGACTAGACACTTCCAAAAATTGTACCATCCTCCTCTGGGCATTTCTCGGTCGAGTTGCAGTCTGCAGGTTGACCCAGATCAACTGACCTGCAAATGATTGACTGGCCCATCTGTTGTTGACTAGACCTAGCCCACTACTGGCCTGCCACGTGGCAAGCCGACAGGTCTGTCCTGCAGCTGTTGTTGCTTCTGACCAGGGTGCTGGGCCTATAAATGGCCCCAGCCCTAGCTTATTTACTGCTTCTATGTTGCACTTCCCTAGTGCTTATGCCCCTTTCAGCCCTAAATACCCAGATTGAAGCTTCTCTCCATAGCCCTTCGTGTCAGCTTCCCCTAGGGCTCACAAGTGGGGAGGTGACCATTCTATTCCAGCAGGTAATCCCTGCTATGCGTGATGTAGTTTATGGGTTTCAACCTCTTGAGTGATTGCCATGAGATTGAAACTGCACTATTTGTTGTGTTTAAGAGGATGTGTTTGAGCATATCTAGATGTATGTTCTTGCCATATTAGCAGACATGCAAATTTTACCTATCAGCTATCTTTTCTAAGTGTTTTTTGTTTAGGAATGCTCATTTGGGAGGGACCAAAATGAAATACTATAGTCTTCATGAGTAGTCGTAGCTTGAATGAAGAGAATGTAGACTATTTTTCGATTAGCCTTCTTCTTTAGTGCTAACCTTTGTCATGACCGAGTCTGCCCTTGACTTTTGAAGGTGCTGATGGAAACTCAGTATTAAGACCTTTGTACAAATGGATGCTCGGAGTATCAGTGGGCTTGTGGTAATCTATGTGTGAGAGCATATGTTTATATTGTGGTCCCACCCACAATTGGTCACTGACGACATCATTGAGCATGTCATATTAGCTAGTCCCCTCTATACATGATGGAGTTTATGGTTTTCAACCTCGAGTGTTTTGAGATTGAAACTGCACTATTTGTTGTGATTTTAGAGGATGAGTCTGAGCATGTTCTTGGATTCATCTAGATGTATACATATATGGGGTGGTGGGCGAGGGCCGAGAGAAAGAAAGAAAGATCATTAAAAGTCGTCGGAAGTAAGTAATGACCTGAAACGCTGCATCGAGCTGTAGTGGAGATGCTCCGAACTCAGCGAGGACTATTTGATGTGGGACTGAGGGCTTATTGCGAATCATCTGTGAAAGCATGAGAACCTGAGAGAGAGAGAGAGAGAGAGAGAGAGAGAGAGAGAGAGAGAGAGAGAGAGAGAGAGATTTATTAACATATGCAGGAGACCTCACAGCTCTATAAAACAAAGTACAAACACTGAAAAGTGACCTACTACATCTGGATAGCCAGAGAATCGGGGGAGTGCACAAAGCTCACTTCCTCCCAGGTTATTATACGGCATAACTACATTCTGATACTATCATAATGTGGCCTTATAACTTCAGTTGAAGACTGCGAGTCTTTGGGTTTGGATTTGAAGTCCCTAATTAGTGCTTTCTCATTACAATAAACTGCTTCCTTTACTTTGGTGAGTTCAGAATTTCTTTGTTTGAGCTAGATTGGAGTTAGCTCCTCAGATATCCGAATCTTTGTTTCCTTGAGCTTATGTGCTTTCTAAGGATCGTAACTCTTGCTCTATATAAAATTTCTGATTTTTAATATTGGATATATTCTAGTCTTATGAAGTTATATATAAGGATTTCAACTCTTGCTGCCCTCCCTCTGAAGTAGACTTGAGCTTGTTTGCCATTTTGACTGATATTACATATATGAATTCTGTCTCATCCAACGTGTGATATTTCCTTCTTCAGGCATATGAGTCTTTCTCCTCTATGTCTTTCTCCTCATCATCATGAAGAAAACCATCTTTCAACCCCCCAATGCGTAAGATCATTCTACTCTTTACTCTGGATTCCAGCTCCAAACAAAGATCAGCTTTATTTACTTAGTTACTAGCATCAGCAATCATCTCTTCTTTGATCGAACTTACTCGGTTAGTGATCATCTCCTTAACTGTGGAGAAACTGCGGTGCTGGTGGAGATACACTGTATTTGTGTAATACTTCTGCCATAAATTCCTGCTCCATGTCCTGTACCTTCCTTCCAAGTGCTGCAAGTTGGAGCTTGAGCTCTCGTATTACCTGCTGCAAGTAATATATCTGCTCTGCGGGTCTGAAATAATCCTCCGCTTTTGATGCATCTTTGTATTGGGGGGGGGCAATGGGAGGGCTGCAATGTCCGAGTAAGAGACCTTGCCTGCTGGAGTCGAGGCAAAGGTCTTGGTCTTAGGAAGATCGGAACTAACCCCCGGGTTTGGGCTGGGGGTTCAGCCCAACTTGGGTTTAGGGTGAGCATTTGAACCTTGAACTTAGAAACTGAGAGAGAGAGAGAGAGATTTTCTATTTGGTGTTGATGATTGGCTTTTTACTTTTATCTGTGAACTCCTATCCAACAATCTTTTTCTCATTGAGGGAACTCTTTGCATGATAAACAATTAACTTGTTTACAGTCGAGACACCAGTCAGTGTTTCAAGAATTCTCGTATAATCATGTGGATCATAATGTGTGTAATATTTTTGAAATCTGTGCCACAGGTGCCTCATCGTTTGATGCTAACTTTCATCTTTGGCCTGATTGTTTATGACAGACAGGAATTGGGATTTAAATATTCCAGGGTTTGGTGGAGAGGAGTACCGGGCTTACAAACGGATGGTATGAATATATCTTGTGTCCCGTACTTTTTAATTTTGTCAGCCTGCACATATAGAATGGAAGGATTACTTGTGTGCATGGTAAAAAGTGTCCATCTTAACAACTTTCATAATTCAACAAGAATGTCTGTCATCCAGTTTTGTTCCCCTCCCAGTGTTGGTAATGAATTCTTTGAGACATACAGTTCGAAAATTTAGCACAAAGGGAGGTCACACTTCTAGTGGGATGTTCCAGTTACACAGAATTAGTCATAGTGCTGAGTATCACTCACTAGTGCTCTGCAGGCAAGTACTCGTCCTTTACCTAGCAGTCAAAAATCTTTGTTGAGTCCGCAGTGAAGGCCTTTTTTCGCTGATCATGTGCCTCTGGTTGCTGGGGGGGCTGGTTCATGGTCTTGATCATGCAGTCTATCAGCGATACTCACAAGCAACGTCTTGCATTGGTATGTGGACTCTCTGCACACTCATGTTAGCATGCTCTTTGAGCCACTATATCTGTGTATTATTAAGCTGTTCAGGGTTGTCACTGCATGTATTCTTACTACATTGCAAGTTATTTTGGTATTTTCACCTTTTTGTTTGCTAGCCTTATGTGAGGTTGGCGAAACCAATCACTGCTGAAATATTGGATGAAACGGATGCTGGAAACCTAACAGTTTTGCATGAGAGTATTTCAGCTCAGTCAATAAATCCTATGACATGGTCTTTTCAGATTAAAAAATCGGCTGCAAGCCAACAAACAGGACAAGATTCCGTGACTGGCAAGAGTGGACCACCTGCTAGTGCAGGGCCTCAAGCACCGGTTGCATGAGCACACCAAGGACCAGGAAGCCACTCATGCAGGCATTTGTGTATGCATAACACTAAAACTCGTCTGCCCTTATGATGAGAAGTGCTCCTTGAGAAAAAAGAAAAGGAATGCTGAAACTTATCTGACAGAAATTTCACTGAAATTTGAGGTGCAGGTGTGATTGCATATTGGGAGAGAAGCTCATGTGTACTACTTTTTATTGTTCGACTTTGGATCGATTGACAGTGGCCTGTACACCCCTTTTTACTACACTGGCCCACATGTAGGAGGATTTCTTTTGTAGAGTTTTAGTACATGTATGCTTTTTATGCAGCTGAATTATTTGAAATTCTTGTCTTGTCTGTACGGGAGGGTTTTTTCCTTTCCAATTTTTATACCATTAGAACTTAACACACAAAATTATTGGATCTGTATCACGTTTTTGAACAGAAAATGCAGGAACTACGGTTGAGGTATACATGAGGCAAGATCTTAACGAGTACTAGTATTCTTAGATGGTCAAACATCATATTAGACCCAGCTTGGAGGGCAACGACTCTCCTTCCCTAAGGGACTGTTCAATGCCATTGATTCTTGGTTTACCTGAATGTTAGTGTCCGATCACCACTGTAACTGTACAAAACTAGAGCAAACACCGAAACTTTTATGTTAAGGAAAAAAATAAATTTGAAAAAGTAGAGTGCTATTTTAAGATATGTTGCAATTCTATTGCACCAATATTTTCACTAGAAGGAATGATTGGTGCATCAAAGTGATCAAGCATTCCTGCTAGACAACAATCAGTCATAAGTAGTAGATTATAGAATGACATCCACATCAATAAAAAATCCCTGAAAAACAATGAGTTTGCACAACCTGAGAGAGAGTTGATTGTGGCAGCTGCAATCTAATACTTCTCTCCAGTAGGAAAATCAAGTATACAACAAAATCATCCACAATGCTAGAGCTAGCTAAGGGCATAGAAGAAACCATTAGGGGAGATTTGGCGTCAAAAGGGGCCTCATAAGGATGTGATTAGGAAAATGGCGAATTTTCTAATCTTCAGCTAAAAGCGGGGCATGGTAAGATGCATTTAATGGTAAGTATTTTTGATTCTTTTAACACTAGTTTTGTACTAGAACGTGACACTTTTGCGTCATTTTTAAGTGTTTGTAACAATATTCTATTGGATTCAATACAATTCAATTGATGAAATCCTTATAGTAATGATAGATACACAAGATAAGGTTTCGGGGAAAAATAGTACACAGAGAAAAAGTAAGAATGAAACTTTCAAAAGGGCTCTGAAGGTATTATGGTCCCAAATGGACATAATAGTGTCGACATATTGTAAAATATATGCACCAAAGAAACAAATTGATTTCGGGAATTCGCCTATGTGTTGCTAATCTTTATACTCTATGCTACATGGGTAATTATTGCTATAAAAGCCAAAATCATTTATTAATATTACCCTTACATATGTAACTTTCTCTTCTCTCACCATTAAAAAATGGTGCCTTGCAAATTGTACAAGAAAAGATCATGGAAAAGGAATGATTTCGAGTTGTTTGAAAAAACTAAAGAAAAGTTGTCTTTGATTTCATGTTATCTTAAAAAAGCAAAACAAAAGTTGTCTTTGCTTTCATGTTGTTGAAAAAAACTAAAGAAAAGTTATCTTTTTGTGTAGGACTATGGGTAAAAGTACACAGATAGGAAATACAATGCCCTTACCAATTGAAAATAATTTTATCAAGTTGGTTGGTTTTGTAGAACACTTTAGTGTCCTTAGACACTAAAGTGTACTACTACAGAACTAGTGTTAAGAGTGTCATGTGCATTTGGATGGTTTGGATGCATTAGTCCTTCAGCCAATGGTGCATATGGAATGGTCTTGTGATCCATTGGGTCATCCTAATCAATCCAATATGGGTATGAAGCATTTGTTTTTTGCTATTCGATTGAATTCTCATCCAAGAACACTAAAGTGTCCTACTGTAGAACTAGTGTTAAGAGTGTCATGCATTTGGATGGTTTGGATGCATTAGTCCTTCATCCAATGGTGCATATGGAATGGTCTTGTGATCCATTGTATCATCCTAATCAATCCAATGGTGTGCATGAAGCGTTTGTTTTTTACTATTCGATTGAATTCTCATCCATGAATTCTCATCCAAGGGCCACGGTTAAGCGTCGACTCTTCACCCTTAAATTAGCAAGGGCCCACAAGCTCTCTTGGGCCACATGGCGATCACATTAAACATGCATGATTGGTAGAGTCTTTATTGTTAGATCTGAATCCCATCACAGGGCATGTGTGAGGTGCCTCCCATCCACCCTTAGATGTGTTTGTATCCAAGGGTTCACAAGCCTTCGCTGCCACAAACACCTCGGGCTTCTCCCATAATTAGATCTTGAAACTCCATTTAAGGGTTGAATATGCAATCATCAACGTGCATTTATTCGTTGCTCGTGTGGGCACCACAATACCGTCGGATCACTGCCACTATCCATACACTCAAGGGCTAGGATCAACCTTGTGTATTGTGAATTATCCGCCTTTGATGTTTTAGGGCGATCTAGTAGCCATGGTTCTTTTTCAGAACTTTTACAAGACTTTTGCCAAAGTGATTAGAGGTAAGTGGACCTGTTGTCAGTCTTCCCACCAATCAAAAGAGGCTCAAATTCCTCTATTCTTCTAAATGCTTGAGCCTCCTCATTGTTGGATTTCTAATTTTTGGATTAGAGGAAGAATTCGGTCCTTAAGCTAAAGGGCCCTTTTCGACCCCAAATCTCCACCAATACTTACGAGGATGACAATAATGAACAAAGAACCTACACAAAATGATCCCTCCTTCAATGAAAGCTACTCCAAGCCATCCATCGATCAACAAAGCTCCCGATTGATGTCGACCATAGAGCCAATATGCAGCCAAGAATGGAAAGCCCAATGAAGCACAACACTTGGAGTGCATCCAAGCTACTTCAATCAAAGCTAGCCATTGAAAACATAGGTCCCCAATTGATTTCCACCACAAACCCAACGTGCAAGTAGTAGACTAGCCTTCAATTGATACGTATTCGCAACATAGGTCTCCCCATAACAGAATCGACTAGAAGCTCAACATAATCGAGGAGAAGCTCCCCCTCTCGTATTTGGAGTGATAGCTCTTCACTGGAAAGCTAAACAAAGCACCACACTTGAAGAAGATTCCTTGTTTCTCTCCAAAATACTATGTCGTTCAATCGAAGCGAGTTGTGGAAAACACAAGTCCAATAATCGGCCTCCACCATAGAGGCAATGGGCAAACCAGACTTCCAAGTGCCACCTCTTCGAAACATAGAGCTTCTCAGAACATGATCGACCAACAAATCAAAACAATTGAGAAAAACCTCCTTCCACTAAAACTCCTCTTTGAACAATAGAGCTTCGATATCCATGAGTCCCTAATTCAATCAAATTTAGCCTAGGAAAACATAGATGTGGTAGTTGATTTGCACCACAGAGCCAACATGTAATCAGATAATTGGAATTAGATTGTAAGCTATTTAAAAGATAGAGCTCCTCACAACATAGATGCGGTAATTGATCTCCACCACAAAGCCAACATGGAATAACCAGACTGGACTATCACATGTTTGAAAGATAGAGCTTCTCACAAGACAATTGAGTGAGCTTATCTCAAAAAAATATTTGATTGATAGGTGTTCAAATAGCAGATCTTCGACATCTATGAGAACCAACACACAAAATATGCAACACCTCTATTACTACACATGCAACGACTGACTAGGGAGTACAATGCAATGAGTGAAGTTGATTAGAGCCCATGCAACTAACAAAGGTGTGTTGAGATATCAAGCTCTATCCCCGACATATCTCCTGGATGACTATCATTTATGTCACCGCCTATGTTAGTTGTACTCGTGGTGTAGTTAGACTACCACGTATGTTTTTGGTTTGGGTTTACATATGAACCACGTATTCTAGGTTTTGACATATAGGGTATTTCCCTCTTCTATTGTATTGTTGTTGTGTGCAAAAGTGAAGAAAGGCTTCACCCTCCAACCTTGTGTCCTCTCTCTTTTGTGTGTTGTGAAGAAAGCTGAACTTGAGTCTCCTATCTCTCTCCCTTCTTCTTTACATGGTATCAGAGCCTTGTTCTTGGTAAGGAGCTCAAGAAAGCTAGCCAAGTTTGTGGTGTCCTGGTAAGAGGACCAGTGTAGCTTTCCTATTTCGAGTTTGGGAGCAAATCTCTGCAGGTAGCACAGCCAGAAGTGCAGGAGTGCACTGCTTCAGATTGAGAGGCCCTTCGCGGTGCGGCGAGAGCGTAGTATATGCTGCGGGTAAGGGCGAAGCCCTTGGCGACTTTATTTTTTTGATTTGAGGCCGTTGCGGGGCCCGTTTTGAAGGCGGAAGTTTTTCGCAGGCACTCAGAAAAAGGCCTTGTTTTTGCTATGCGACCACCGCGCGGCTAGTCGGTGGAAAGGTGCCATAGAAATTGCATCGTATGCCTATGTGCAGAGATATTGGGAGTTGCAGATTCATGCCTGTTGCCTGTTGATGCAAAATCGTCACTAGGAAGTGACTGTGTGGTGAAATACCACTTTCGTCAGTGTTGCAGATCTGCCCCTGTGAGGCTTTTCGCAGAAGTTTTGCTATTTGCCCTTGTGAGGCATTTGCTGTGTTTACAGGTTGCTGTTGCAATTCGTGATTTGTAAAATGTCTGAGAATCTGTCTACCATTGTCAGTGAGAAGCTTGACAAGAATAACTTCCAAGCATGGAAGTTCAGGATGACAAACTTCTTTATGGGAAAGGGAGTTTGGGATTACATCAGTGGTGAAACTGCAGAACCAGTTTTGGGTGCTGCTCCCACTCCTGCTGAATTGAAGGCCTTTAAAGAATGGCATGAAAAAGCCAGAAAATGCCTGTATTGGCTGTCTGTTAGCATTTCAGATTCTATGATTGTGCATATACAGGATCTAGAGACGCCTAAGGAGGCATGGGATACATTGGTGAAGCTGTATAGCACAAATACCAAAGCACGAAAGATGCAGCTAAAGCAGGAGTTGCACAATGTGCAAAGGAAAAATATGAATATAAATGAGTATTCCTTGAAGGTGAAAGGCCTTGCAGATTCTCTTGCCTCCATTGGAGCACCTGTTGATGATGAGGACTTAGTGTCCGTGACCTTGAATGGTCTTGGGAAAGATTATGCACAATTTCGGACATCCATTGGAGTCCGTGAACCATTTCCTGATTTTCAGGAACTTATTGCTCTCTTGCTGAGTGAAGAGCAAAGGAATGGTGGTTCAGCCACCTCAACTTCTCAAGAGACTGCTTTCTACTCGAATACAGGTAGAGGCAGAGGTAGAGGAAGAGGCCGGTTTGGTGGCCGTGCAGGAAATCAGAACCAACAGCAACAACAGGAAAACCAGTCCTATGGAGGAGGACGTGGTAGTTCTAAAGGCAGGGGGAGCCAAAGAGGCCGTGGTTCATGGCAAAGGAACCAGCAAGTAAATAGCAGCACAGAATGCTATTATTGTGGAAAGCCTGGACACAAGGAGAATACATGCTATAAAAAGCAGAATGACATCAAAAGTGGAAAGTTGCAGCAAAGCAACTATGCATCATCAAGTGGGCATGGTGACGACAGAAATGAGCACCTTTTTGTGATGCAGCATATGGTTAACTCCATGTCAGGAGATGCTGCAGCTTGCAATGATGTTTGGTATGTTGATTCAGGTGCCTCTAACCACATGACCAGTCATGGTGAGTGGTTTCATGATGTTAGAAATTTGGATAAACCAGGTTATGTTGAAACAGGTGATGATACTGCGCACCCAATTACGCAGGTTGGTAAAGTGCCATTGGCTATGCAGGATGGCAAAACGAAGTACTTGGTAGATGTACTTCATGTTCCAAAAATCACTAAGAACCTGGTTTCAGTTGGCCAGATGGTTGAGCAAGGTCTGCAGGTTAGATTTAATCCTGATGGATGCTTTGTTGAGGACCTGAAAAATAAGTGCCGCTTGGTTGCAAAAGGCAACAAAAATGGTAGAATGTTCACCTTGGATGTTGATATGCCTGAGGTGAAAGCTGCTATGTTTGCGCATGGGAGAGGTGTCATTGCAGATATTGAGATATGGCACAAGCGCATTGGGCACGTGAATATACAAAGGCTGAAATCTATGCAAACGAAAAACATTGTTGCAGGTTTGCCTAAATTCAGAGTTGAGGGAATGCAAAAGGTATGTGAAGCATGCCAAATGGGTAAGCAGGCCAGACATGCATTTCCTAAAAATGCTAAGGTGAGCAGAAGACCTTTGGAAGTGATCCATTCAGATGTTTGGACAACCAAAGCTGCTTCTATTGGTGGATGCCATTATTATGTGACGTTTATTGATGACTACACAAGGAAGGTGTGGATTTATTTTATGAAGCACAAAAGTGAAGTGTTCAGCCATTTCAAGGCTTTTAAGGCCATGGTTGAAAAAGAGAAAGGTGTGCATATTAAAGTGCTAAGATCTGACGGAGGGGGAGAGTACTTTTCAGAAGAATTTTGTGAATATCTGAAAGAACAGGGAATTCAAAGGAAGTACTCATGCAGGTCTACCCCTCAGCAGAATGGGGTTGCAGAAAGGAAGAACAGGCATATTGCAGAAGTAGGACGGGCGATCCTAAATGAGAAAAAACATGCCTGATTATTTTTGGGCTGAAGCAGTAGCAACTGCTGTTTATATTATGAACAGAACCCCCACTGCAGCTGTCCATGGCATGACGCCTGAAGAAATGTATACAGGCCAAAAACCAGATATTTCTCACTTGAAGGTATTTGGTTGCATAGCTTATGTTCATGTTCCTGATGAGAAGAGAACAAAGCTGGATCCAAAGGCAGAAAAATGCATCTTTATTGGATATGCTCAGCACCAGAAAGGGTATCGCTGTTATAACCCTTCCACCCGCAAAATGCAAGTGAGCAGAGATGTTGTTTTTGATGAAATGAGCAACTGGTATGCACCAACTGTTATGGTAGGAGATGCAGATGCAGGAAATGGGAATGCTGCAATAAATGCAGAGCAGCAATCTCAAGCCTTGAGTGGACCCAGAGAGTCCTCTACTAGTGGATCTAATGCATGGACAGGGAGATTGAGATCTAGTGAATCGTCACATGGCAGTCCTGATAGTGTTGTGCAGGTATCACATAAGGGAAAAGAAAAAGTGGGCCATGCTCCAGTATTTGATGTGTCTGCTGGTAGTTCTCATGTTGATGGAGAGTCAAGCGGCTCTGAAATGAGCCTTGATGAGGAACTTGGGATTCCTTCTGTTGTTACACCTGGTGCAAGGAAAAGCAGGCATGATTTAAAGACGCCTGCAACTGATCCAGTTGTACGGAGGTCCACTCGTATTAAGTATCCAGTTGACAGGCTGAGATATGATGGGTATACAGCACATCACTATGCTTATATGGTCAAGGTTCTAGAGGAGCCAGAGCCCACATGTTTTGAGGATGCAGCAGGGCATAAAAATTGGGAAGCAGCTATGGATGAAGAGATGGCTGCCTTGGATGCAAACCACACTTGGGATTTGATGCCTTTGCCTCATGATAAGAAGGCTATTGGCTGCAAGTGGGTTTACAAAGTAAAGCACAATGCTGATGGGTCTGTTAGCAGGTACAAGGCAAGATTGGTTGCCAAAGGTTTTGCACAGACATATGGAATTGACTATGAGGAAACTTTCAGTCCAGTTGCAAGGATGGCAACCGTGAGAGCAGTAATTGCTATGGCTGCTGCAAAGGGATGGTCTTTGCATCAGATGGATGTGAAAAATGCCTTCTTGCATGGTGACTTGCAGGAAGAGGTTTATATGATGCAGCCAGAAGGTTATGAGGATAAAGCACACCCCGATTTTGTATGCAGGTTGCGCAAAGCCTTGTATGGCTTAAAACAGGCGCCGAGGGCATGGTCAGACAAGATAGGGCAATATCTTGTCACTATTGGATTTCAGATTTCCAATTCAGATTTTTCACTTTATGTGAAAAGGACAAACAGAGGGATTGTGCTTATAGTCATCTATGTTGATGACTTGATTATTACAGGTGATAGTGATGCAGACATTAATGAAGTGAAGCTGCTGTTGAAGCAGAAATTTGAGATGAAGGATTTGGGAGAGCTGCGTTACTTCTTGGGCATTGAGGTTATTAGATCCCCGAGTGGGATATGGCTGTTGCAAAGGCAATACGGTTTGGACATGCTGTCCAAATATGGGATGACAGGCTGTAAGCCTATCTCTGTTCCATTGGAGCAGAATGTGAAGCTCAATGCAGAGTCAGGTGAGCTTCTTGAAGATATTACTATGTACAGGCGCATAGTAGGTAGCTTGATTTACATGACTATAACCAGACCAGATTTGAGCTATGCTGTGGGGCTGGTGAGTCAGTTTATGCAGGCACCGAGGAAGCCACATTTGGATGCGGCTAGGCGGATACTGCGGTATGTGAAGTCCACATTGCATTATGGACTGTTTTATGAAGCTGGGTGTGCATTACAGGTACATGGATACACAGATGCTGACTGGGCTGGTAGTGTCTCAGACAGGAGATCTACTAGTGGTTTTATGTTTTCCCTTGGGAGTGGTGCCATCAGTTGGAGCAGCAAGAAGCAGCCAACAGTTGCCTTGTCGAGCACAGAGGCTGAGTACAGGGGTGCAGCAATGGCTGCATGTGAGGTAGCTTGGTTACGGAAGCTACTTGCAGATATGGGACAGTCAGTTCATGCAGCAGTTGTCATTCATTGTGACAACATTAGCAGCATCATGCTTACTAATAACCCAGTTTATCATGCTAGAACGAAGCACATTGAGGTGCATTATCACTTTGTGAGAGAGAAGGTTCTAGCGGGTGAGATTGATCTTGTCTATGTCAGCACTGAGGAGCAGGTGGCTGATATCTTTACGAAGGCATTGGGTACCGAGAAGCTTCGCAGATTTAGGAGCTTGCTTGGTGTACGTGAGATGGATTTGAGCTTGAGGGGGAGTGTTGAGATATCAAGCTCTATCCCCGACATATCTCCTGGATGACTATCATTTATGTCACCGCCTATGTTAGTTGTACTCGTGGTGTAGTTAGACTACCACGTATGTTTTTGGTTTGGGTTCACATATGAACCACGTATTCTAGGTTTTGACATATAGGGTATTTCCCTCTTCTATTGTAGTGTTGTTGTGTGCAAAAGTGAAGAAAGGCTTCACCCTCCAACCTTGTGTCCTCTCTCTTTTGTGTGTTGTGAAGAAAGCTGAACTTGAGTCTCCTATCTCTCTCCCTTCTTCTTTACAAGGTGGGCAAAGATAACCTAGGAACAAGGAAAGGTTGCACCCTATTAAATCCACCTCAAAAGAAAATAATTCATTTTTCATCAAGCCACTAAACCTTCACACAAGTGGCACAAACCCTGACATCTATGAGAACCAACAGACAAAATATGCAACACCTCTATTACTACACATGCAATGACCGACTAGGGAGTGCATTGCAACAAGCGAAGCTGATTAGAGCCCATGCAACTAGCAAAGGTGGGCAACCTAGCCCAGGAACAAGGAGAGCTTGCACCCTATTAAATCCACCCTCAAAAGAAAATAATTTATTTTTAATCAAGCCACTAAACCTTCACACACATGGCACAAACCCCGTGGATAACAAAAAACCCCAAATGTTCACTTAGACCTTGCCCATTGGTAAGACAAAAAGGACTTGTGAGAACTGGGATTGAATATTCATGTAATCACGTGAATTTTCTTGTTCTTACGTGTCGTGATGACATATTTCATGCAATCACTAGCACAATCATGCCTTCACGCTATCTGATGGCTATGACTTCTCAACCAACATACTACCGATGATAATCTTACTTCAAACTACCACCGGTACTCGTAGCAATACTGTCGGTAATAAAATAATCGACAATAGTTTTAATAATATTGCAGGTACAAATAATACTACTACTGGTACTTTTCTTGTTATCGCGGTGGTAATAAGCTTACTACCGATGGTATCTTGTGCTGTACTGTCAGTAGTACTATCGGCCCAAGTTATTACAGCACTGCTAGACTCATTTTCACCATTGTTGTATTGAGAAGAGGTAAAAACTCCTCTCTCCAAGTCTAGGCCTGGGGACCTGGTTCGAGATGGTCCCACGTCCTAAACAAGATGGGGGGTTAGTTGGGAGCACGATGTAGATGCATGTTCTCTCGGATCTCCACGTCAAGTGGGGAATATTTTGTCATTTTTTTAAAAAGAATTTATAAAGCATGTGGAGCGAATGAATCTTTTGCATCCATGCATGATGCATGTCTATGCATTGAAGATAGGTATGCAAGGAGTTAGGATAAATAGGTATGCTTAGGTATTGTCACATGGTTGCTTGCTCACTATTGTGTGATAAAATGCAATTGTTTGCAAGAAGCTTTCTGCAAGTCTCACGGTCCATGTTTTCTACACACATAGTAGCATCTGCTTGCGAGCATGGCCTCAATGAATGGGACCAAGCAAAAACTAGGGGAAGAGCAGTATGGCCCAACAAAAAATAGTTATAGAAGCATCCGTGATGCCTTTTTTGTGAGGGCATGCAATATGCATGAGAGTGAGATGTGAACAATAGTATCCACTCTAGAGGGAATCAATAGTATGAAGAGAAGGATTATTAAGGATGCTTTGTGATCTGAAGGCAGTGAGAATCTTGTCAACTTTGTGCAATGGGAGAGCGATGGAATGATTTGGGTTCACAATTTCATAGGAAATGCAGAGATGCGCTTCAAGGAAGCATGTAATGTGGATCCCATCCTTACCTAGAGTTGGAGATAGTAAGGTGGGATTAGTACAAGCAAACGGTTGCATGCACTAGATCGACAAGTGATGGTGGCTATGAGCTAAGATAACAAGGACACATTTGCCTATGGTCAAGCCATGTACCTAGCTATAGGTGAAGAGCATGTAACCTCAGCCAGGAGCTATGACCTCCAAAGAGACCAGCATCTGGCAAGTAACATAAGCCATGTGTCTTCCTTGACATATCTCACTGAGAAAGAGATAGAAGTTGGTGAGAAGGTGAGCTCAAGGACATATGGAAGCATATTTAAAGTGAGTTTGGTAGGACCCCCATGATTGCCATATCATGTGGAAAATGCCAACCAGAAGTACAAGGGGAATATTGGGGCTCGCACATGAGAGTCAAGGAGGGAAGCACAAATGCAGATCTGACATCTAGTGCTTGTCCAATGGTGGCAGTTTGCTCTAGTTTCTTCAAATCTTGCCAATGTGTGAGGGCACGTTCACACACTACGTCCACCAGGTTCTAAGGGGAGGGGTAGATTTGATGCCATAGCAATGGGGAGACTCCAAGATACATTGGACATCTCGAGTCAATGTATTTTGCCAGAATCTTCTACATATCATCCATGCTCTAGTAGATGGATTAGCCTGGATGCATGCTAGAAGTGGGATGCACACAAACTTGCATCAGGGCAACATTCTCATAGATTTTGTTGGAAATTCTAGATGTCACATAGGCATTATAGACTGGGGGATGGCCATGGACTTCACGGAGACTTGAAAGGCATTCAAGAAATTAAAGAAGCAATCTAGGGAGACAGATGCCGAGTTTTCGAGAGAGTTCACAAGAAAGAGCAAGCACATTTGTGGAAAAAGGAGCTTGCACCTAAGCTACGATATATAGTATTAAAAGGTAGATACACTCCTCATGCAGACACATACACACTGGGATTTATCATCATTGAAATGATCCAATGTTATGAAGATGCACGGAAATATCTCAACAAAGATTGAGTGATGCCACAGTCAAGCTCGTTATGCAAGTTAAAAGGCATGCAAGGGAACATATAATGAATCCCACCCCTGAATTGTGAAGGACGCATGTAGGTGCTAGCAATATACTGAGGAGAGTAGGATGTGACGGGGCAATTGGCCATGCATCCCTTGGAGGAGATGAGCCTCACACGTAGGCTAACATCATAGGCCTTTTGATTGGTCTTGTATTTACTGAGATCCCAAGTGCCAAAATTCTTGTAATCAAAGCCTTTTGAAATAAAATCGTGTGTTTGCCGTTCGGCATTTGCGCATTTGCAATATACATGAGTTTTTATTTATTATTTTGTTATCTATAATCAAAGATTGCAATTTACTAAAAACTATCCCTCTTTCTTGTTAATTCATTGCATGTGCATCGTGCGTAATACATGTATGATATAACAAGTTGCATCTTAATTAATATATGTAACATCTCTCATCTTGCATAGACCATACTACATGTAACATACGCATTGAGCATCCAACATCATAGCTAGGGATCTTATGAACACTAAATTTGATGCATGTAGAACTTGCGTACAATCACGAGGTCATGAAGCATCCAATCACTCTATTACCAGAATGTCACAAGGACATGGATCTCCTCCCCCACCTAGGGAACTAGAAGGTTCTAGGAGAGTAGGTAAGAATCCCTTGATGCAAGAGGAGGCTGAGGAGGAGCAACAATGTGTGCACATTGAGCAATTGTGTAGATTAGCTAGTGCAACGTTTGAATGTGTGCCATAGATGATTGCCCGCACATCAAGATATGCTAACCCTAAAGGTCTGAATGTTAATATTTTTGCACACATTTAATATTAAATTTATGGTTTTTTATTACCTATGAACTAGTAATCAACATCATATGCACTACTTTTCTAGGTTTGCAATGGAAGGAGGTGAATAGACTTGTCTCAAAACAAGAGCTATTGCGAATCTGGCCCTTAGAGGCCGATGAAGGTGAAGTTGGTTGCTGCCAATCTAGGAGACATAGAAAAATGATAGGGTAAGGTGCGACCACACCAACCCAAGGGCTCGACCGGCATGGCCATTGAAAGATTGCGAACTACCTAGATGAGTGAATCAAAAAAAATGCTAGAGATATTTATATCAAGGTATAGGGAAAGCCACCCATCACAACAAGGTGGGCCAATACTTTGCGAAGTTTCTCTATGTGGAGTTCATCAAAGGCATTCGGGTGGACTTCTCCTCTTATCGGATAAGTGTACATGTGGTTGCACAGAAGTCACAATCATGCAATCACAATTATTAGAGGCATTAGAGGGTGCATGTGGGCCACTAGAGAAACATGTGGCGTAGCTACGTGAGGAGAGCATGGCCCAGATTGAGCATGTTAAATGCCTAGAAAATGAAAGACCAAAGACTGAGCCTGAGCTACAAAATTAGATAGTAGCCCTTCATGCTCAATTAAAGAGGCTTCAAGAGCTCAACACCCGATTGCGACGACAAGGGAACCATGATGCACGTGTAGCATTGATTGGTGACATGGGTACAAAGGTGTGGTTGGCTATTTGTTTGCACCCATCTAGCCACCAACTGTATGCCATGCAAGTGCTTTCCATGGAGCATCCAGATGCATGTCTATATACTATATGCCAATGTTTATTTGATGACTCAACTGGCCACTATATTTTGCCTTGCCATCATAGGTTTCATGTTTATTGTTTAGTAGATTACTGGCCAAGACAATCTGTATGCCTGCTTTGTAAAGTTCAAATATCAAAAGCATTGTATATGGTCTTGGGCTTAGGAGAGGTGTGTCTAGGACCCTGGCCATTATTTGAGTATGACACTATGATCCATGACGGATGTACATGGTATTATGTGGCTAAAATATATGTTCTTTCAAATTTGTGTTCTTTCAAGTTTACTTGCATGACAATTCATAGTTTTGACCATAGCAAACATTCATGCAACTTTTGCAATATGTAAATTGAGAACAATGCTCTTGATCTACACTACTTTCTTTAACTAGTATTTTGCTACGAGGTGTGGCATTAACAATGATAAAATAGAAAACAATGTCTTGATCCAAAAAAATGTGCACTTAATTCATTAATACTATCAGTACAAAAATTAAATTTACTATTTTCATAAATACGAAAATATAAATTTATGTAATGTTACCTTAATTTCTTCCAAGTAAGCATGATGTGAAAACTAATTTTTTATTTTGTTTTCAAAACTATCTAGATAACAAACATCAAAATGAGTTGCATTAGATGTCTTATTATAAGCAACAATGAAACACATAATGTTATAACACCAATTGCTTACATACAGTCTTTCTAAAAGACATTCTTTAAATATGGACCCAAACCAAGTAATTGCCGCATGCCATCCTATTGCAACGTCCAATTTACAAGTCTTTTATAGACATTGTCATCTACAAAGTAGTTGTAAAAAAAAGAAAGGAAAAAAGTAATAGTAACAAAACATGTTGCCACATGCAATTGGCAAAAGATAAATCATTGACAATAGAAATACATTCTTAAATGCAATGTTTATATTCCAACTGCCAAAGGATTAGCACCATCATCAAGCCAAACCCTGGTGCACGATGAGACAACACCTTGTTGCCACCCTTATAACCTTTGATAACACACCAACTATATATGTCCTCGACTTCTTTACATGTGAGGCATCAATTGACATGTGGAAGGCCTCCCCACGTGGTGATATAACCATCACATTGAATGAAGCATGGCGTTTTATGCTTGTCCACCCATCTAAGACAATTGTGCATCCAGTGTTATACATGTGTTCGAAGATGCTGCAATTTATGTGATCTTTCTCTTCTTCATATTCCTTGTCTAACAATGTTGTATGCAAGGTGTGGTATGAAGGGGGCTTGAAGCTCAATCCATAGTTAGCAATGCAATTCCATGGAGCTCTCATACCATTGTTATCGACCATACTCAGTGGATATTCTGACTGCAGAAATGATCTACCAAGAACATATGGTGCATTCTCCAAATCTTGAATCTAGATGCTCTCAACTATCGTAGATTGCCTGAAATTAGGAGAAGGTATTCCCAAATTTATATTCTTTGTATTTTTCTAGAAGATTGCAACTTCTCAATCAAGGTATCAGCTACTGCAACAGCTCTTGGGGTTGCACAATGCTGAATGCTCTTTCTTGAGTCACCACTCAAGTGACCCCTTATTCAAAGTGCTCCCCTTGATTTTATTCCACAATACTTGCATTACCACTCTAGATAGTCATAAATATTAATGAAAAATTCCCATTCTTGACCATGTGCACAACCTACATTTTCCTCCTATGCATGTGGAATACCTCTTTGAGAGGATTGTGACCTATATCTTGGTTAACAATCCCATAGGGTGGATCAAGTGGTGGGGTAGTGCCCATTTGGGAATTAAGATCCTCTTCTACAAATCCTTGTCCAACCCCAGGAACATCATTAGGCATATGAATATTGGCTTTGGCATGACTCGATGCATCCATAGTTTGCCTAGTCATCGTCTTGAAGGTTGTGCATGAACATTTACATGCATTTTTGACTGTGCATTCGTAGTCACAACTCTTTCTCTATTTCCACTCACATCGCATCTCCCCCTTCTCTCCATGCTTTATTAATAAATTAGAACAAAGTCAAAATCTCACAACTCTACACTATAAATCCTTGACTCAAGATTCCTCACTAACAATCGCATTCATTGCCACTCATGATCTAGTCCACAAGTTTCCCAAAAAGCAAGAGTCAAAGTATAGACCATCCCCAGGAGCACACAACAAACACTCACATTCACTAGCACTCACATTCGTGGTCTACAATTTCTCCAAAACATAAGGAACTAGAGTAGCGAACCATACCCACAAGTATAATGAATGCTGACTCACCCTCCCTGACTTAGCCTTACAAATATGATCTAGATCGTTTTTCACCTTTCTATCCCAACTTACCAAATGGTTTATCGAAATATGAACCACAATCAGATTGAATGAAGAGCCAATATTGTCCTTTCCACCAATATATAGCATTGACCTACGTGAGAAATTGTGAATCCATAGCTAACAATACCGCTAATACATAGCTACTACCGGCAGCACTATGATGACAACTGGTGATAATGCTATATTACCTCTGGTTATAATACCGATCGTAATGATAATTACCGCTAATGTTTACATTACCACCGGTAATGTAAAAACTACCACTGAGTATGTTAATAATGTCGATGTGGTCTTACCAGGTATTTCGGTTATCAACATGATTAGATTGATTTCACACTACTTTAGGGCATAATTAATGAAGGTTAATAACCCATTAATGCAAATGTGAAAACGTGAATGCAATCCTAGCGTGAGAACATGCGGTTGTCATCCTTGCCAAAGAGGGGCAATAAATAATAGAGATGAGCGTATTGAAGAGGTGAGGCAAGGGTCCTCATCTCCATCTGTTGAGAATCATTAGCTCCCCCCTAGATAGACATGGGCACTACCTCACGAAAGTTCAAAGGTTTCTCAACCTAGACAAAAGGATGTGTCTCTATAGAAGAAGAAATGCTCCAATGCCCTTTCTCAATGGAAGAAATTAAGCACACAGTGTTTTCCATGGCCAAACAAGAGGTTCTAGGACTTAATCACATTCCCACAAATTTTTTCTATCTAATAGAGCGATGTGGCAATGATGTAATAGACTTGCTTAACTCCATCCAATCTAGGAACATATTCTCGGCTGGCCTTAACCTGGGAGTTACTGTTGGATAAGTTGATGTATAGGGGACACAATTATGGACATGGTCATGTGGCGTGTGTGTGCCAGTGTGCTAGTGCTTGTGTAGGACATGGTGTGAGTGCTAGTGAGCACCATGGTAGGTGTGTCAAGTGACTCATTAATTAGGTGTCACCTATGTTGGTGTGATTGAGATAAGTTAGGGACTTGGTGGTTAGGTTTATGGAGGACATAGGGGTGTTACTGATGTAGACAATCAGGGAGATAATCATGAATCTGGAGCCACCTACTCAAGGGCATTCCACTATATGTAACTCTACTCATGAATGAAATCATACTTGCTATTGCCCTCATTTTCTCGCTCTCTTGCTCATGCTCAAATTCTAACATGGTATCAGAGCTAGCTTATAAGCCTCCATGAGGCTAGTCTAGAATTCTACCTCTAGGACCCTAGATTCTCCTAGATTCCTCAAGATTCTTCTCAACATTCTTGCCTGCAATGCCTCAGTTACTTAGCTGCCATTTACTGCATCTACCTATGTGAAACTTGCCCGTAATTCTTCTCTGTCATAGTTCTGGTTGATGTATGGGAGCTCGACATTGCGGCAAGGTTCACGAGACCGTCAGGGGGAACAACTGCAAATTGATGTTGACTACCAGAATTGAATCGGTGCATTCCATCGGTGAAGCTAATAAGGTGGAGATCACATAGAAGGAGGTTAAGGAGGTTGACAAAGCTATCTTGATGTATCACACGTAGCTTTCTGTCTTGCCTAATTTCGTTGCACTGGAGCTCAAAATTATTTTGAAAGGTTGGATGGAATTTTGCCGCGTTGGAGCTCAAAAACGTTTGAATAGTTGGATGGAAAATTGCAGCACTGCTGACGCTGAATGCTCGACTTCTAGGTGATCAAATTGGCGTGGACATATGACAGACATATTTTTTGTTGACGGTGGGGTCTCAGAGGTCTGGCAATGACATACGTAGATGGTAGCTTCTTGTGAAACTGCGTGTCAGATGGCCTTGCTCATCATTCTTCTAGTGACAATAGCGATTGCATGTTTGACCTTAGCCTACATACCTTTGACTGTGATGGTTGTTCTGGCATCAATTCTTATGATTGAGGGCGGCTACTTGTTCGGCCTACCTATTGGGTTCCTTGCAGATTCAATCAGAGCTACAGTAGAAGAAACTACAACATTTCTTGTGGGCAAAAGGATTGGAAGGCCACTAGTGACTGCAAAGCTGAAGGATTACCCATAGTTTGAAGTTGTATCTCTCGCTATTTAGCAGTTTGCATTCAAGTTTGTACTTTTACTCATTTGGTACCAATTGTACCCTTCAACATATTGAATTATCTACTCTCAATTACACCTGTTGGTGTTGGGAAGTGCATGCTCGGTGGCATGATGCCAATTACTTTTGCGCTTGTATATGTGGGAACTACTATCAAGGATATATTTGATATTACACATCATTGGGGTCAGTTTACTACTTTTAAATGGGTTCTTCTAACAATCGAATGGCAACTTTTGAATATGGATAAGATGCATTAAAGAGTGTGGAGAAGGACAAAGAGCAAAAGAGTTATGCAAGGAGCTACATCAATATTGATATGCTTGTGCTCTCGGAAACTATGGAGAAAAGGATGACTTCACCAACATTGAAGAAATACAAAGGTGCTGCAAAGACCTCTATCACGGAGGATTTCATCCAGGGGGGCATTGACCCTACCACCTAGTTTTATGTTGTGTGTTTGAGTCAATAAGGAGCTTTGCCTTGGATAGTCCATCCTAAAATGATATGTTATTTCCATTTTAGTTAGTCATGTTTGCCTGATTTGAGTGATATGTCCTATGGTGATACCCAAAGACACATATTCCAAGTGGAGACTCTTGTTGTAAACTGAGGTAACCATATTTAGAGTGAGGCCATGGTAGAGCTAGGGAGTCCACATGTGCCTACTGCCAATGCAATTGGAGTGAGACATGAAGGGCTACTGCTAGGATAGAAGGTTATCAATTTAAGGGGGATGTTGGATAAATTAATGTTTAGGGGACACACTTATGGACATGGTCATGTGGTGTGTGTGTGCTAGTGTGCTAGTGCTTGTGTAGGACATGATGTGAGTACTAGTGAGCACCATGGTAGGTGTGTCAGGTGACTCATCAGTTAGGTGTCACCTATGTTGGTGTGATTGAGATAAGTTAGGGACTTGGTGGTCAGGTTGATGGAGGACTTGGGGGTGTTATTGATGGAGACAATCAAGGAGATAATCATGGATTTGGATTCACCTACTTAGGGGCATTCCACTATATGTAACTCTACTCATGAATGAAATCATACTTGCTATTGTCCTCATTTTCTCGCTTGCTCTTGCTCATGCTCAAATTCTAATAGTTACCTCGAAAAAGCACTAGCATGCCTTCTCCCAAAGACTAGGGTCTAATTACTCTTCTCAATACCACCTACAAGGTAATGGCTAAGGATTTCCCCATAGGGACTTCCTACTTACTTGATTGATCCAATCAAAACAGTATGGCTTTCTTCATGGGAGGAGTGAACATGCATGATGTAATCCTCACTATGTTGCTTTATCGATCAAAATAAGAGTTCTTTATCGGAGGAGTGAGCAATCCATGGTGTAATCCTCAATATGTTGCTTTGTCACTCAAAAAAAGAGTTTCAACATTTATTTAGGAACCCCATATTTTTCTTGATGGTTAACACTCTGTACACTAATGTCTCTCCATCATTGGCACTTTAACGGATATCTTTATGGCAAATTCCCTTTGAGGAGATTTTTTAGGTATGGTTGTATGTTGCCCCCCCTACTCTTTGCTATTGTAATTGATCCCCTACTCTGCAAACAATTGATACATTCCAAGAAAATGGGCTTATAAGGGGTATGCTGCTACCTAGCTACTCTTTCCTGTGGGCACAACATTTTGTAGATGATGATGTGTTGAGAGTTCACGCTCAACAGCATGTGATCATGTGTGCATAGCACCATCACGTGATCATATGTGCATAGCACTAACCTTATAGAGTGCTATAAAGGAGAGGGTTAGATCCCCTAACCCTAACCCTAAAAGGGTTTGTATATATTCTATTTTTTCAACTAAATCTAGTGTACAGTTAGTCATTTGTGGTGTGCTCTCTAGCTGTGCCCTCTCTCCTCATCTCCACTCTTCTCCTCTCCCCTCTTCATATTTTATCATGGTATCAGAGCTCCCTTGCCTTTCGCTGAGGGATTGTGATTCCTGAGAGTGTGAGAGAGATTGTGAGATTGAGAGTTCTCGAGTGTTCTTGTGAGAGTTTACTTTTGTAGAGAATTTCCGTTCATTTGAAAAGTTTCTGTCTACATTTCCATTCTTTGCTTGAGTTCTTTGTGAGGATTTCTCTTCATTCCATTAAGGTTTGGATTAAGAGAGAGAGCCAATGCTCTGAGAGAGATAGGTGAGAGTCTTTCAAAGAGAGATTTGTGAGAGACTTCCTTTGGATCTGCTAAGAGAGAGAGATCTAAGGCTTGAGAGAGAGAGAGAGTCTATGCTTTGAGAGATATTGGTCCCTGTCCTACATGAGCAAACTTTCTAAAATGGACCTTTGCCAGTGCCTTCTATAAGTGCCTAAGGCACTGATCATCTTATCTAGTGCTACAACTCGCTGACGACTCCTACAACAAAGCATTTGCCCTCTATACAATGAACCGCAGATAGCCTAGGCTCGCCAGCAGCTTCTACAATCAAGTGGTTGCCTCCTACAATGTCAATGACTTGTGCAGCAACGATTTGAGCAACAAGCCCCTACGCAACCTTGGCACTCCAACATCCACGGGCTGCTCCTTTTTCACAGCGCGAGTCGCCAGCTCAATGGTTTAATTCTCGGTCGAATAGCCAAGCCCAAGCATCAGCCCACTGACTCGATTCTTGGCTCTCCATAGCTAGCAACATCAACAACCAAAGGCTCCAAAGCCTTTGCCCAACAAGGCTCCAACAAGACCTACACAAATGCTGCCTCCATCTGCACACACACATGGGTGCCACCAATGATGCAACCTCTCCACAAGCAGCTCCTTCAGTAGCGACGCCCACAGTAACATCTCCTCTAATATGCATTGCAAGCCATGCAACTATCGCAAATTTTGACTGCAAATGATGCCAAATCCTATGAGCCTCATCATACACAAGCTTCCACAAGCCTCCAACTAAGCGACCATCACCTCCCTACAGTAGCTATAGTAGCTCCCTGCGCCATCTCTGACGACCGACTAGCAGTAGCCTGAACAGTGTCGCCATCTACCTCCAACAACTACAATGGCTGAGGTAATGCTCTCCGACAGTGCCACGGACGAGTAGCCGAGCCCCATTTGCTCCGCAGCAAAGCCGAGCTCCAACTGTGCTCTCCGACAAAAACGACAACAGAATCACTAGATTCTGTCAGCATCTTCTATAGATTCCTAGACACTAGCACGCAATACGTGGCAGATCTACTCACCTTATCCTCAGGGTCACCACACCCTAGGGCTTGGTCAGGGACCAACCACATGGCAGACCTTATTTGCCACATCACCATCGGATGCCACATCATCAGCTTATCCCATTGCCACTTCAGCTACCATGACAGCTTACCCACATCATCAGCCACATCACTTGTGACATGTCAGCAGACACGCCATCTCTGCCATGTCATCAATGCCATGTCATCAGTGACACATCATCAAGCCACATCATCAAGCCATGTCATCAGTGCCATGTCATCACAGCCACATCAGCATTACCACGTCACCTTGCTGACATCATTAGTAGCACCACCTCAACAGTGCCACCTCAGCTGTCTAGTCAGCATCGACCCCTGCCAGGCACACATTGTGCTCCACAAGCACTTCATGTGACCACTTCTGCCACCTCATCACTGCTTCACAGGCACACCTCTTGCTAGGCACAGTGCCACATCATCACTGCATGTGACTCACAGTGACACATCATCATTGAGCGCCATTTGCACTCCTTTTGCCCCTCCACCTAGATCAAGTCATATCTCTTGATCCAGGAAGAATTTGAGGGCGTTCCAAGAAGGAAAGTCGCTTGTTTTTTTGTGCTCTATGTGTTCATCACATCATGCGCACATTTTGGCACAAGTTATACTAACATTTGAGCCTCACCTACAAAACCACTTCCTTCATGCACTTTTGCCTCTACATCGACGCATCTGACCCAGCACTTAAAAAGAACAAAAGAAAAGGAATTATTTGCTATTCTTTCATGGATCGATGGTTGGTTTAGATCTAGATCAGAGTAGACTAGATCGCCATAGAGGGGACGCTTTGAATTTTCCCAAGTTGCCAATCTAAGCCATGCCCGAAATTCTCAACTAGTACCTACTTAGAGTCAGTCCATATGCTCACATATGGTTTCACATCATTACATTACCTAAAACCTTACGTTCATCACTTCAATGAGCAGACTTCAGAGTTTAGAGGCATTGCAGATTGATTCAGTGGGCATATAGCATTTGATTTCACACACACATGCCACCATTAAAAAGCCTATTCGGCTATCTCACGGCATTGTGCACATCATTTTCAGCCTTGTAAAGCCTCTTGGCTATTCCTGGCATCATTGCCACAAGCCTTGTAATACTGATCAGATTTTATATACTGCAGTTCTATCTTCACCGACGGTTCAGAGATTTCACTTGGCATAGTCAGTGTATTTGCAGTTGATTCATACAGAGATCTTCACGACACTTTTGAGTATATTTCTTGCACCATGTCGACTAGTAACCTCAATCTAGAGGCATCTGCTAAGTTAGACAACTCCAATCATGGTACATGGAAATACCGAATGGAGACCATTCTTGTGCTTTAGGACAAATGGAAGTATGTTGATGGGTCTACACCTAGACCATTGGACAATCCAACCGCCAGTAGCTCTACTCCATCTGCTGTCACAGCACCAGCAACGGAATCTACATCAGGATCTACATCTACACAAATAGTTTCTGCACTAGTAGCAGATCTTGCCATTGCCCAAGCTCAAGCAGAATGGGATAAGAAAGATAAGTATACCTATCACCTGATCAAGCAGAATGTGCAAGATGTCATGCTAGGACAACTCAACACAGTCAAGACATTAAAAGAAGCATGGGATATGTTCGCAGCTCTCTGTGAGTCCAAGAACACATCTAGGATTCTCACCCTGAGAAACCAGATCAACCAAAGTTTCTGCAACAGCAGTGAAACCGGTCATGCTTATGTACTCCACATCAAAGACTACAACAATCAACTTGTAGCAATAGGAGAGACTATGAAACCCGTAGAAATGGTTCAAGTAATCCTGAATGGACTAGGAGAGGGATACAAGAATCTAGTCCATAGTATTGTCATCCAACGGCAAATTCCGACACTGGAAGAACTTCAGTCAGTCCTACTTGGTGAAGAACTCAGGACTCAGGCCATTCAAGCACGTAAAGGTTATTCTAATGATCAGGCATTCATAGCTTCAGATAGAAGCAGAGGTAGATCATACCAAAAAAGTGGTCATCATCAACAAAATCAAAATCAACATCAGCATCAGCATCAGCATCATCCTCAGCAACATCAGAATCAGCAAAGAGGAAATCATTCCAATCAAGGAAGATTCCAAGGATGAGGGAATGCATCCACCAATGTGTCAAACATCTAGTGCAACTACTGTCACAAGTTTGGACACTATGAAAGAGATTGCCCCAAGAAGCAATACGACCAAGGCGGTCAATCCAGCACGAGGGAATTCTCGAGGAAGAGGAAATCATCGTGGTGGACATCCTAGTCACAGTAATTTTGCAAATGAACATGGAAATATGTTTCTTGCAAGTGAGGAATTGCATCAGACTGATAAAATGCACCTAGACACTGATTTCAATCCCAAAAAGGATTTCAGTTATCAAGTCAACCAAGTGGAACAGGATCCTTGGTACATCGATAGCGGTGCATCATCTCATATGACAAATCATCAAGAATGGTTCACAGAAATGAAGCCATTAGAAGGACAGAAAAATGTCATCTACACAATAGACAATACACCGAATCCAGTTCAAGGGACAGGTGTTATCCCTATGAACAATTTCACTGGTACAATAGGATTAGTCAAAGATGTGCTCTATGTTCCGAAGCTCAACAAGAACCTTTTGTCAGTAGGTCAAATGATGGAACACAAATACAAAGTCATCTTCGATGGTGATGAATGCACTATCAGAGACAAATCCAAAAGATGTCAACTAGTAGCAAAAGGTGTCAAGGAAGGACGCTTATATAGAATGCTAGATACAGTACCAGATAAGCATGCCATGTCAGCTCAAATGCAACAGATGCCACTATTTACAAAATAGCACAAGAGATATGGTCATTAAGTACTTGTTAGACCTCAGGAATCAGAATATGGCAATTTGGGATTCAGAAGCTACAGTTTCTTGGAAAAGTTTGCGAAGCATGCTACTTTGGCAAACAAAAGCGAACCAACTTTGTCAGAAGTACCTCTCGTGCACGAGGTATTCTTGATTTGATTCATACAGATGTATGGGGTTATGACCAAACCCGCAGCATCAATGGTTCACTTTATTACTTGACGTTCATCGATGGCTATAGCAGATATTGTTGGGTCTACTTTCTGAAAGAGAAATGTGAAGTGTTTTCCAGATTTCAAGAATTCAAAGCCATGGTAGAAAACCAGACAGGCAGAAAGATCAAGGTCATGAGATTAGACAGAGGAGGTGAATACATGTCTTCAGCATTCATAAACTTTTGCAGAAATCACGGCATTCGAAGACAATTCACATGTGCAGATACTCCTCAGCAGAATGCAAGAGCTGAAAGGAAGAATGGGACTTTAGCAGACACAGTACTAGAGAAATGCTTAGTGAAAAGCATCTTCCAAATTAGTATTGGGTAGAAGCAATAGCTACAACTAACTACTTGCGTAATTGGCTTCCTACCGAACCGATACAAGGTATGACTGCTTATGAAGCATTCACTGGACACAAGCCACACATTGGGCATCTCTGCATATTTGGTTGCATAGCATATGCTCACATACATGATGATCATCGCAGGAAAGTGGATGCGAAGTCACACAAATGCATCATGGTTGGCTCCAGTAAAGAAAGCAAAGCATAAAAATTGTATGATCCCATCAACCGCAAGGTCATTATCTCTAGAGATGTAATCTTTGATGAGGAATCAGAATGGAAAACCTCACCTACATAGGAGATAGAAGCATCGACTTCACAGTCATCTACATAATAGGTTGATGAAGAAGAGCAAGAATTGCCAGCAACACCCTAAGCAGAGCCACAACAACTCAGACGGTCTACTAGGGAAAGCAGACCTCCAGTCAGATTAACATATGCTCAGGAAGGCAAAGCAATTCGGGTGGAAACGTCCTAAAACTTCTATGTTGCTCATCATTCACACTCCGGTGGAGTTTTCAAACAGCTCTATTTCCAAAAACGTTTTTCAGTCCGTGTGTTGGACCCAGTGATTGAGACCACGATTTCCAAAACTGTTTGTCCCATTGTGTTTCGGATGCCCAAAAACCCCTACTTGTCAGTTCTTGCACGATTTGGTGGAGTATTTTCAGAGTTAAAGATCTATGTGTATTTGATTTCATCTGTCTATTATGCATTTTTCATTCTAAGGTTTTGAAACCTTAGATTTATGCCACATGGCAGTGGATAAGTGTTGACTCCCATTTCTCACTCACCAGTTTGGATTTTGGAGTTCCGACAGAAGAGAGATATTTGCAGATTTTCTTGTTGAGTCTGATTATGCAATGGCACCCATGTTTTGAGGCATCTTAGGTTCTATTTTTAGTAGTGGTCTTTTTTGTAGGACCATGATTTCTTGAGCATACCTTATGCAAATCACACTGGTTGTAGTTTGAGCCATGTGTGCTCATTCGTGGTGTGCATTGGGTTGTAGTGAATGATTTATAGGCCATTTGGATGCATTGCGATCCTTATTAGATGCACTGATAGGCCCAGATTGCCTTGTGGGATGCTATTTTTATGGATGCTTTGCACATGGATGCTATATTATGGTTAGGGATAGCTTTGACACATTGCAGGTGATGCACTAATAGTGTTATGCTCTCTTGGATGAGATATTATTGATGCATATGCCCATGGACGGTGTTTATGCTTGAGCCATTTGGCACTTATTGGCATTTCAGACTGCCATTGCAGTTGGCATTTTCTTTTCGGCCAGATTTGCTCATATGGATGCATAGTACATGCACATGAGTCAGCTGCATCTTTTGATGCTTTGAGCTTTGAGTTTTGGTGATATTTCAGTCTATCATGGCATCCACATTTGGGTGCACCTGGTATTTGGTGTGATTGTCTCTTACAAGCACTAGCATTTGGGATTTTGCTTTATTTGCATCATGGCATCCTCTTCCATGTCTGAAAAGGAGTTTTTTAACATTAAAAAGTTTGATGGGACAAACTTTTCTTTATGGAAAGAACAGATAAGGGATGTGCTTATTCAAAAGAAGTAGAATAAACCCTTGACAGGGATTGAAGCTAAGCCTGCAAATATGTCTAAGGATGATTGGAATGAGTTGGATGCATTAGCAAAATCTACTATTAGACTTCATCTTGCAGAGTCAGTTTATTTCACAGTAGTAAATGAGTAGACTACGAAATATTTAAGGAAGAAACTATGTGCCACTTATGAGAAGGAAACTGCCTCTAATAAAGTTTACCTCATGAAGAGGTTGTTTGAGCTATAGATGAAGGAAGGGGTCTCCATTGCTTCTCACTTGAATGAATTCAATATTATTTTCAGCCAGTTTCAGGCTCAGAAGATGAATTTTGATGCGGAGACTAAGGCAATATTTCTCTTATGTTCATTGCCATCCTCATGGGATACCTTCCGTACAGCTCTTACTAACTTTGCACCTGCTGAAGTAGTGAAATTTGATGATGTTGTGGGTAGCTTGTTGGCCGAGGAGATTAGATGAAAATCTATGGACAGCAACAAGCAGGATGCAGCCTTAAATGTGCAAAGGGGTAGATCACAGTTCAAGGGGAAGTCCCAAGAAAGAGGGAAGTCTCGTAGCAAATCCAGGGCATAGAACATTGAGTGTTACCACTGTGGCAAGAAGGGCCATCTGAAAAAGGATTGCTACAAGCTGAAAAGAGAGCAAAAGGATAAGAAAAAGAATGCAAATTTGGGTGCAAATCAGAAGAAGAGAGTCCAAGGGAGGACAAAGAAAAAGTGAAGATCGAGGAGATCAATGCAGTCACACATGATAGTGACAATGACGTTCTCTTCATGTCTAGTTTATCTATAGAGTTTCTTACCACTTCAGATGATGCATATTCCTAGGATTGGATTTTGGATTCTGGTGCTTCATTCCATGTTGCTCCCCATAGGGAATGGTTCTCCACTTATGATAGTGGAAAGACAGGTTATGTGCATCTTGGAAATGACTATGCATGTGACATAGTGGGAGTGGTGACATAAAGTTTTCTTTTGCAAATGGGTTTGCATTTATTTCAAAACATGTGAGACATGTGCCTAACTTGACCAAGAGTCTTATTTCAGTGGGTCAGCTAGATGATGCTGGTTTTCACACCACTTTTTGCTTTTAGAGTTGGAAAAATTCAGAAGGGCTCTATGCTTTTTGCTAGGGGTGCCAAGTGTGGGACTTTGTATCCCTTACATGTATCAGGGGTATTTGATCATGTTGTTGCAATAACCGAGCAGCCAAGCACTTCTTTGTGGCATTGCAGGTTGGGGCACATGAGCCAAAATGGAATGAAACTCTTATGCCATTTGGGTTATGTACCGCATTTGAGTTTCTCTGATTTTGAATTTTGTGAGCATTGTCTCTATGGGAAGCAAACTAAATCAGCCCATAAGAGAAGGGGAAAGAAAGAGTTTGAAATGCTTGATTTCCCATGCAAAGAATCATGGCCATCATGTCCCATTTTCATGACTCAAAGACCACTGTGGAATTTCTTTGAACTTAAAGAGAGGATGCATGGGCAAAAACATGGAAATGTTCATTCTTGACCATGAAAATGGAATTTGATGCCCATGACATTTTGCATGTGCCTCAATCTAGATGCATTTTTAAGCCCCTTGCAAAGTATCATGGTCATCAAATACCATTTGCATGACTAGAAGACCACTAGTGCATTTTTTTGAAAGAGAAGAGAGGATGCATGGGAAAAGCCATGGAAATTTTATTTCTTAACCATGCAAATGGGATTCGATGCCCATGTTATTTTGCATGGGCCTCAAATCTAGGTGAATTTTAAGTCCCTTGAAAAGTATCATGGCCATTGGATCCCACTTTCATGACTAGAAGACCATCGATGCATTTTTTTAAACCACAAGATATGATGCATGGGCAAAAACATGGAAATGTTCATTCTTGACCATGCAAATGGGATCTGATGGGGCTGTCATATTTTTCATGGGCCTCAATCTAGGTGATTTTTATTCCCTTTCCAAGTATCATGGCCATCGGGTCCCATTTGCATGACTAAAAGACTACCGGGGTATTTTTTTGAACCAGAAAGAGGAGGCATGGGAAAAAACATGAAAATGTTGATGCTTGATCATGCAAATGGGATACGATTATCATGGTGTTTTGTACAGGCCTCAATCTAATTGAGTGTAGTTCCCTTGCAAAGTATCATGGCCATCGGGTCAAATTTGCATGACTAGAAGGCCACCGAGGTATTTTTTTGAACCAAAAGAGAGGATGCATAGGCAAAAACATGGAAATGTTCATTCTTGACAACCATATGTTGGTTGTCAACCTAGTAGAGCAAGGAGGATTGGCCATCATGATGGCAAATGCCTACAATATCAGAGATCACTAGAGGACATGCCCCATATTTTTAGGAATTATTCATAGTCGGTTAAAGTTGGGATATGGTTAGGAGTAATATTCCTCCTTCCCACTTCTATTATGCCTACATCCTTTTGGGGGATTTTCCCTTTAAGAGTCTGGGATATGGTTAGGAGTAATTTTTCTCTTTCCCACTTCTATTATGCCTACATCCTTTTGGGGAATTTTCCCTTAAGAGTACTTGTTGACTGGACTGCCTTAGGGGCAATGTCTTGTGGAGCATTTGGGCTCAAATATATTCTAATTATTATAGAGGGGAATATGTAGATGTAGGATATGCTTTACTAAATTGTGGTTGACTTCAAACCCATGCTAAGAATTTGAAGAAGGTGGATTTGTTGGTATAGCAAACTCATAGCTACCTAGAAAAAGATGTTGCATTTATTAATTTACTTGTAGAAACTTGGCATCAAACTTGGTGTTTTGGTATCCTCTCCTATTACTCCAAATGGGAAGATTCCCAAATTTTCTACAAGAGGCTAGGTCATCGTAGATTGCATATTGTGTAGGTAGGGTAGGCAGTATAAATTAGGTGGAAAAGGAAGGTGTTGACCCATTGATCCAAGTTTCCCCAACACTTCCCACCCCAAAAGGTGTAGGTTTCAATTGCAGAGACCAAGTCATGGTGGTTCGCCATACAATTTGTGTTGAACAAAGAGAGGAGGGAATACAGGCTCTTAGATGCTATTGTTGACCCAATGTTGTTAGTGTCATCTATCACCCTCAACTTTGTCTTAGAGAGGAAACAGATTGATAGCAATATAAATTGTGGAAATTTCTCCTTTTTGATTGTAGCAGGCAGAGGATCTACCTGGCTTGTTATGTTGACTGGACTTGCTCATTCTCCCTGATTATGGGGCAAAGATACATGATGCAAAAACTTATATTCTAATATAATATAATGCACCCTCTTTTCTTGGGAAAATCACGATTTCTTCTTATTTGAACATAGAAAATGACTCTGGATAGACACGCATCACCTCTAATGGGTTTTTTGGTGGTACAAGGACTCTAACACAACTATGGACCCATTTACTTGTCAGGAAGGTCAAAGAACCAACAAAGCTACTAGTAAGGAAGTCATAGACTACATCATGGTGAATAGTATCAGTGAAGCCTCTACATTCTTCTACCAAGACATGTGCAGTCCCAAAAGGACTTGAAAGGTCAAGAGCCATGAAAATACAGGTGCAACCTCCTTCATGAATGATATCATGCCATCCAACTAGTCTTGCCAAGTAGTCACCTTGGTGTACCAGCCAATCATCATGTCTTTTCTTGCATGTAGAATTTCAAGGACTACCAATCCCTCCAAACCTCACATAGGGCATCCCCTAGAGGATCACATGCTAACATGTAACATAGCATGGTAGTGCATAGAGGGGTGTATTTTTAATAGGGATACTTACATGTCGCTTACATGCATTAAGGGATTAATTACATTAGTGTACCTTGGGACCCTAGTGATAAGGATGTAGCATTATAATTTATCGTGCTCCATGAGATCACCCTAAAAAGAAATCTCATTGTCTTTGTCCTTCATGATCTCCAATCTTTGTTCTGAGTTTGCCTTATCTTGCATCAAAAGCCTCTCATATGGCCTCCAAACTTACACCAAAATAGTAAAAAATCTCTTAGATAAGGACTTTTAAATTTCCTTTAGGATATTTTTTAAAAAACATTATGGGCTTTATAAATTTTGTAAAATTTTATAGATGGGGTGTAAGGAAATGCTAAAAATGGGCTACACAGGGATTTAGAAAAGAAGCCTTGAATGCAAGTGATATAGACATATTACACTTAGTGACTCCCTTGAGCCTAAAACCACACCTTGCCCATGCTTTTTTTGGGTTTAGTACAACACATTTGTAGTGTACCCTTGATAGACACATGCATAGCTCTCTCCCTTTCTCAATCCATCCCCCCCCTCTCTCTCTCTCTCTCGGCATTTTGACAGTTAGAAAATGTTAAAGCTTATATATGTAGAGTTAAATTGATGTATAGGTGTGTGCCTAAGGGCTAGGATTCCTATGCTAGGAGTGTGTGAGAGTACGTGTGCTAGGTGGGTGTGATTGAGAGAATCAGGGAGTGATTATAGGATCTAAGGATTCCATCCTAAGATCATTGATGATGTCAAAGATGTATACTCTCTTGCCTAAATATTGGGAGTTCTCCATGAATAAAGTGTTAAGTCTATGATCCATTGATGCTCCAACATGTTGTATCAGAGCCTTTCCACCTTCCTTAAGCCTCCACCCACATCCTAGTGCCACCTCATCACCTTCTTCAACCTCTCCACCTTCTTCCACATTTTGCCCTCTTCTCTCCAAATTTTTCTTAAGCTTGGTCTCCCTCTAAATGTGACTATTCCCCGAGCCCTCTAAGTCATAGAACCACATCCCTAGGATGCACTTCCACCTTGAAGTATTTTGCAAGATTTTGCTCTTGCTGCCTGTGTCGATAGCTTCTTCACCCAGTGATATGTAGCAAAATTCTGCTTGTAGACTCAACCATTTGCAAAACCCTCTTATGGGAGACTGGGCAACCTTATGAGCGAGTTTTTAATGAAGTATGAGCAACAATGCTCTAGTAATTGAGGTGTATTGATGAAAAAATCAGTCAACATTGGAGCTTCTGGCTATGGTGACCTAATGCAATTTTTTGCCCAAGCTTCGTACTGGGTCTTCTCTATTAGTATATCTTTCATTGCACATCACCCTCAAAGAACTGCTCTCATCTGGTTGAATTTCATCCTCCAAGTTGCTGCTATCTTTGGTTGCTATTTTGTATAGTCTTTAGCTTTGAAAAGGTTGACCAAGTCAACTAAGTTTTGGGGCTTCTTAGTTTGATTGCAAGAATCTTTTAATACTGACTATGCTGGAGTGCTAGAGTTGAGCCATTGGACTTGTGGGAGTCTCATTCACCTGCAAACATTCTACTTGGTATCTTGACAATCTTTCCTTCATAGCTTTGTATTCATGGAAAGATAGCTTTTGAACATGCCTTCTTCTTGTGGTTCTAGCAACACTCCATGTGTTAGGAAGATAAAGAAAAAGAAAACTCCAAGATATAACAATAGGAAGGTCACTAAACTCCAAGGCAAATCCCAAGTCCCTCACTATTATCAATATGCAAAGCACCTTGGCTTTTCAGATTTCATTGCTTGTAACATGCATCTATATGATGATGGTCCTTTTGGAATTGTAAGGAACTAGACAATGCCACATTAGTGGTGGTAAGACCTTCCCTATGGCCTCCAAAACCAAGATAGATAAGTTTGAGGGAGACGGTTTTCATACTTGGTAGACCAAACTAAAATTTGTTCTCATGAAAAAGGGTGTCTCGAATGTGGTTAATGGAAAAGAAAAGAAACCAACCACTAGGGGAGGAGAAGCTTTATGGATTCCTAAGGATTAAAAGGCACTAGCCATAATTGCTCTTGAATTGAGTGATTATTTTATCCACCACATTGATGGCTATGAGACTACTCATGCTCCATGGAGTCATCTTCAGCTTTGTCTTTGGAGCACAAGGGAGGTGTTCCAAGTTTAGCTCGCTCATCAAATTCTTTGATCTAAAATTCGATAGAGGAGAATCCATCTCTTCACATTTAAACTCCATGACGAGCATACTGACTCAATTATCTGGCATTAAGTTTAATCTTGATGATGACATTGTAATTGCTATCTTACTCAAAAGCCTAATTGAGGAATATGGCACTATTGTCACTACTTTCACCAATATACCATAGATTAGTTTGGTGGAAATTGAGGCATCCCTCTTGGAAGAGGAAAGGAAAATCAAACAGAGGAATGACTACAAAGAACATGGTGACTACAAAGAACATAGGGCATATTTGGCCAAAAACAACTTCAAGGGATACACCAGCAAGAGCAAGATGAAGTGCAACTTTTGTGGAAAACCTGGACATTTTGAGAAAGAGTGCTATGCAAAGAAGAAATGTTTAACAAACCTTGTGGAAGAAGCAGAGAAAGAAGAATACGAAGACCCATGAGTATTTCCATATATAGTCATTGTCCAATCCGCCAGTTGTAAACCAAGAGTTCGAGGAGTGAGTCATAAGTTGGGGACCATGTGTGTTGCCACATGATGGTGGGCAAGACATGGAGCATCCCATGTACTACTGATGAGGGATGAGTTCATCAATTTGTGGGGGGGTATGTAGAGTCAAATTGATGTATGGGTGTGTGCCTATGGGCTAGGAGTCCTATGCTAGGAGTGTGTGAGAGTAGGTGTGCTAGTGTGGGTGTGATTGAGAGAATCAGGGCGTGATTATAGGATCTAAGAATTCCATCGTGAGATCATTGATGATGTCAAAGATGTATACTCTCTTGCCTATATATTGGGCATTCTCCATGAATAAAGTGTTCAACAGTCTATGATCCATTGATGCTCCAACAATATAGCTCACCCTAACTGAACCTAGTTCTCAACTATATATATGTCTATGATACATGAATGCACTCACTTCTTCTGGGAGAAGTCTTGTGTCTCACTCCTATCTCCCTCTCCTTCCAACATGGTATCAAAGCTAGGACTACCTCCCTTGTACGTTGATTTTGTTATATGATGCTTTTTGGCAAATTTGTTCATGTAAAACTTGCAAACTAGGCCTACTACAAGAATATGTTGGGTATTTCATCGCGAGATGCAAAAGATATGGCTCACTCTCTGATTTTGACTATATCAGATAGGGACTGGCTCCACCATCATAGCATGTTGACCTTTTGCCAAATCTGCCCATGTTGTCTTGTAGACTAGGCCTATTCCAAGAATTTTAAGACTCAACATGAGGGTATTACAATGTGAGATGCAAAAGATATGGCCCACTCTCTAATTTTGGCTATACCATTATGCCTTTATACTTGTCCTTCATAATATACATGGATTCATTGAAATTATGGAGATTTGTATATTAGTATATATGGTTATTACTCTATACTCGATCTTTCTTATGCAAGTCACATCTATTGATATAATAATGGGACTGAGTAGTGGGATTGATGATTTAACCTTATGCCCTTCTCGCAAGTTTGAGTTCACATCTTAAGACTACTCAAACAGGGCATGGTTTGATATAGACATCGAGTTCATCCATCTTAGACTGCATTGTTGTAGCAAATTTTTTGACTTTTGTGCTACTTATGTAGATGTTCCTTCATCCTCCTAGATGTGAATTAGATAATTATTAGATGTGAATTGCACAATCAAACGGTATCATTAGTGTATCAAATATAGTGATCACATTCTTACATAATTATTTCTTTAACACAATAACACTATTGAAAACATCAATTATATATATCAATATATGGTTTGCAATTGGCCTCATGATTTATTTGTATGGGATACATTTTGATGTATGTGTAGATGCGCATGAACTCCCACATCCTTTAAGCATTAACATAGAAAAGAGAATAGAATCTCTTTTCTCTTATAATATACTTTATCACGATTTTCTCAAAGATAAACATAATTATATTATTACCTTGTCCTACTTCAGATAAGTTGGTCATGCTCATGATAAGAGAAATTGCTAGTTCCTTGTTATAATGTCATGAGCCTTAAGAAAAAATTTGGCACATCAAATATCATGGAGTATGTGTCAGTCTATTTGACCTGAGTGTATGGCTAAGATAAAAAATCAAGCTTGGAAGATTGTACGTGAGTCTAGTACCATAAAACCTTTTAAAAATCACAAATTATGACATAATTGGATGAAACGGATGCTGGAAACCTAACAGTTTTGCATGAGAGTATTTCAGCTCAGTCAATAAATCCTATGACATGGTCTTTTCAGATTAAAAAATCGGCTACAAGCCAACAAACAGGACAAGATTCCGTGACTGGCAAGAGTGGACCACCTGCTAGTGCAGGGCCTCAAGCACCAGTTGCATGAGCACACCAAGGACCAGGAAGCCACTCATGCAGGCATTTGTGTATGCATAACACTAAAACTCGTCTGCCCTTATGATGAGAAGTGCTCCTTGAGAAAAAAGAAAAGGAATGCTGAAACTTATCTGACAGAAATTTCACTGAAATTTGAGGTGCAGGTGTGATTGCATATTGGGAGAGAAGCTCATGTGTACTACTTTTTATTGTTCGACTTTGGATCGATTGACAGTGGCCTATACACCCCTTTTTATTACACTGGCCCACATGTAGGAGGATTTCTTTTGTAGAGTTTTAGTACATGTATGCTTTTTATGCAGCTGAATTATTTGAAATTCTTGTCTTGTCTGTACGGGAGGGTTTTTTCCTTTCCAATTTTTGTACCATTAGAACTTAACACACAAAATTATTGGATCTGTATCACATTTTTGAACAGAAAATGCAGGAACTACGGTTGAGGTATACATGAGGCAAGATCTTAACGAGTACTAGTATTCTTAGATGGTCAAACATCATATTAGACCCAGCTTGGAGGGCAATGACTCTCCTTCCCTAAGGGACTGTTCAATGCCATTGATTCTTGGTTTACCTGAATGTTAGTGTCCGATCACCACTGTAACTGTACAAAACTAGAGCAAACACCGAAACTTTTATGTTAAGGAAAAAAATAAATTTGAAAAAGTAGAGTGCTATTTTAAGATATGTTGCAATTCTATTGCACCAATATTTTCACTAGAAGGAATGATTGGTGCATCAGAGTGATCAAGCATTCCTGCTAGACAACAATCAGTCATAAGTAGTAGATTATAGAATGACATCCACATCAATAAAAAATCCCTGAAAAACAATGAGTTTGCACAACCTGAGAGAGAGTTGATTGTGGCAGCTGCAATCTAATACTTCTCTCCAGTAGGAAAATCAAGTATACAACAAAATCATCCACAATGCTAGAGCTAGCTAAGGGCATAGAAGAAACCATTAGGGGAGATTTGGCATCAAAAGGGGCCTCATAAGGATGTGATTAGGAAAATGGCGAATTTTCTAATCTTCAGCTAAAAGCGGGGCATGGTAAGATGCATTTAATGGTAAGTATTTTTGATTCTTTTAACACTAGTTTTGTACTAGAACGTGACACTTTTGCGTCATTTTTAGGTGTTTGCAACAATATTCTATTGGATTCAATACAATTCAATTGATGAAATCCTTATAGTAATGATAGATACACAAGATAAGGTTTCGGGGAAAAATAGTACACAGAGAAAAAGTAAGAATGAAACTTTCAAAAGGGCTCTGAAGGTATTATGGTCCCAAATGGACATAATAGTGTCGACATATTGTAAAATATATGCACCAAAGAAACAAATTGATTTCGGGAATTCGCCTATGTGTTGCTAATCTTTATACTCTATGCTACATGGGTAATTATTGCTATAAAAGCCAAAATCATTTATTAATATTACCCTTACATATGTAACTTTCTCTTCTCTCACAAAAAATGGTGCCTTGCAAATTGTACAAGAAAAGATCATGGAAAAGGAATGATTTCGTGTTGTTTGAAAAAACTAAAGAAAAGTTGTCTTTGATTTCATGTTATCTTAAAAAAACAAAACAAAAGTTGTCTTTGCTTTCATGTTGTTGAAAAAAACTAAAGAAAAGTTATCTTTTTGTGTAGGACTATGGGTAAAAGTACACAGATAGGAAATACAATGCCCTTACCAATTGAAAATAATTTTATCAAGTTGGTTGGTTTTGTAGAACACTTTAGTGTCCTTAGGCACTAAAGTGTACTACTACAGAACTAGTGTTAAGAGTGTCATGTGCATTTGGATGGTTTGGATGCATTAGTCCTTCACCCAATGGTGCATATGGAATGGTCTTGTGATCCATTGGGTCATCCTAATCAATCCAATATGGGTATGAAGCATTTGTTTTTTGCTATTCAATTGAATTCTCATCCAAGAACACTAAAGTGTCCTACTGTAGAACTAGTGTTAAGAGTGTCATGCATTTGGATGGTTTGGATGCATTAGTCCTTCATCCAATGGTGCATATGGAATGGTCTTGTGATCCATTGTATCATCCTAATCAATCCAATGGTGTGCATGAAGCGTTTGTTTTTTACTATTCGATTGAATTCTCATCCATGAATTCTCATCCAAGGGCCACGGTTAAGCGTCGACTCTTCACCCTTAAATTAGCAAGGGCCCACAAGCTCTCTTGGGCCACATGGCGATCACATTAAACATGCATGATTGGTAGAGTCTTTATTGTTAGATCTGAATCCCATCACAGGGCATGTGTGAGGTGCCTCCCATC
Organism: Dipteris shenzhenensis; assembly: GCF_047967505.1. Taxonomy (NCBI): domain Eukaryota; kingdom Viridiplantae; phylum Streptophyta; class Polypodiopsida; order Gleicheniales; family Dipteridaceae; genus Dipteris; species Dipteris shenzhenensis. The sequence goes on along the minus strand of NC_141598.1, from coordinate 24,155,909 downwards.
CACCCTTAGATGTGTTTGTATCCAAGGGTTCACAAGCCTTCGCTGCCACACCTCAGGCTTCTCCCATAATTAGATCTTGAAACTCCATTTAAGGGTTGAATATGCAATCATCAATGTGCATTTATTCGTTGCTCGTGTGGGCACCACAATACCGTCGGATCACTGCCACTATCCATACACTCAAGGGCTAGGATCAACCTTGTGTATTGTGAATTATCCGCCTTTGATGTTCTAGGGCGATCTAGTAGCCATGGTTCTTTTTCAGAACTTTTACAAGACTTTTGCCAAAGTGATTAGAGGTAAGTGGACCTATTGTCAGTCTTCCCACCAATCAAAAGAGGCTCAAATTCCTCTATTCTTCTAAATGCTTGAGCCTCCTCATTGTTGGATTTCTAATTTTTGGATTAGAGGAAGAATTCGGTCCTTAAGCTAAAGGGCCCTTTTCGACCCCAAATCTCCACCAATACTTACGAGGATGACAATAATGAACAGAGAACCTACACAAAATGATCCCTCCTTCAATGAAAGCTACTCCAAGCCATCCATCGATCAACAAAGCTCCCGATTGATGTCGACCATAGAGCCAATATGCAGCCAAGAATGGAAAGCCCAATGAAGCACAACACTTGGAGTGCATCCAAGCTACTTCAATCAAAGCTAGCCATTGAAAACATAGGTCCCCAATTGATTTCCACCACAAACCCAACGTGCAAGTAGTAGACTAGCCTTCAATTGATACGTATTCGCAACATAGGTCTCCCCATAACAGAATCGACTAGAAGCTCAACATAATCGAGGAGAAGCTCCCCCTCTCGTATTTGGAGTGATAGCTCTTCACTGGAAAGCTAAACAAAGCACCACACTTGAAGAAGATTCCTTGTTTCTCTCCAAAATACTATGTCGTTCAATCGAAGCGAGTTGTGGAAAACACAAGTCCAATAATCGGCCTCCACCATAGAGGCAATGGGCAAACCAGACTTCCAAGTGCCACCTCTTCGAAACATAGAGCTTCTCAGAACATGATCGACCAACAAATCAAAACAATTGAGAAAAACCTCCTTCCACTAAAACTCCTCTTTGAACAATAGAGCTTCGATATCCATGAGTCCCTAATTCAATCAAATTTAGCCTAGGAAAACATAGATGTGGTAGTTGATTTGCACCACAGAGCCAACATGTAATCAGACAATTGGAATTAGATTGTAAGCTATTTAAAAGATAGAGCTCCTCACAACATAGATGCGGTAATTGATCTCCACCACAAAGCCAACATGGAATAACCAGACTGGACTATCACATGTTTGAAAGATAGAGCTTCTCACAAGACAATTGAGTGAGCTTATCTCAAAAAAATATTTGATTGATAGGTGTTCAAATAGCAGATCTTCGACATCTATGAGAACCAACACACAAAATATGCAACACCTCTATTACTACACATGCAACGACTGACTAGGGAGTACAATGCAATGAGTGAAGTTGATTAGAGCCCATGCAACTAACAAAGGTGGGCAAAGATAACCTAGGAACAAGGAAAGGTTGCACCCTATTAAATCCACCTCAAAAGAAAATAATTCATTTTTCATCAAGCCACTAAACCTTCACACAAGTGGCACAAACCCTGACATCTATGAGAACCAACAGACAAAATATGCAACACCTCTATTACTACACATGCAATGACCGACTAGGGAGTGCATTGCAACAAGCGAAGCTGATTAGAGCCCATGCAACTAGCAAAGGTGGGCAACCTAGCCCAGGAACAAGGAGAGCTTGCACCCTATTAATTTTTAATCAAGCCACTAAACCTTCACACACATGGCACAAACCCCATGGATAACAAAAAACCCCAAATGTTCACTTAGACCTTGCCCATTGGTAAGACAAAAAGGACTTGTGAGAACTGGGATTGAATATTCATGTAATCACGTGAATTTTCTTGTTCTTACGTGTCGTGATGACATATTTCATGCAATCACTAGCACAATCATGCCTTCACGCTATCTGATGGCTATGACTTGTCAACCAACATACTACCGATGATAATCTTACTTCAAACTACCACCGGTACTCGTAGCAATACTGTCGGTAATAAAATAATCGACAATAGTTTTAATAATATTGCAGGTACAAATAATACTACTACTGGTACTTTTCTTGTTATCGCGGTGGTAATAAGCTTACTACCGATGGTATCTTGTGCTGTACTGTCAGTAGTACTATCGGCCCAAGTTATTACAGCACTGCTAGACTCATTTTCACCATTGTTGTATTGAGAAGAGGTAAAAACTCCTCTCTCCAAGTCTAGGCCTGGGGACCTGGTTCGAGATGGTCCCACGTCCTAAACAAGATGGGGGGTTAGTTGGGAGCACGATGTAGATGCATGTTCTCTCGGATCTCCACATCAAGTGGGGAATATTTTGTCATTTTTTTAAAAAGAATTTATAAAGCATGTGGAGCGAATGAATCTTTTGCATCCATGCATGATGCATGTCTATGCATTGAAGATAGGTATGCAAGGAGTTAGGATAAATAGGTATGCTTAGGTATTGTCACATGGTTGCTTGCTCACTATTGTGTGATAAAATGCAATTGTTTGCAAGAAGCTTTCTGCAAGTCTCAGGGTCCATGTTTTCTACACACATAGTAGCATCTGCTTGCGAGCATGGCCTCAATGAATGGGACCAAGCAAAAACTAGCGGAAGAGCAGTATGGCCCAACAAAAAATAGTTATAGAAGCATCCGTGATGCCTTTTTTGTGAGGGCATGCAATATGCATGAGAGTGAGATGTGAACAATAGTATCCACTCTAGAGGGAATCAATAGTATGAAGAGAAGGATTATTAAGGATGCTTTGTGATCTGAAGGCAGTGAGAATCTTGTCAACTTTGTGCAATGGGAGAGCGATGGAATGATTTGGGTTCACAATTTCATAGGAAATGCAGAGATGCGCTTCAAGGAAGCATGTAATGTGGATCCCATCCTTACCTAGAGTTGGAGATAGTAAGGTTGACACAATGGACTAGGGTGTGGGATTAGTACAAGCAAACGGTTGCATGCACTAGATCGACAAGTGATGGTGGCTATGAGCTAAGATAACAAGGACACATTTGCCTATGGTCAAGCCATGTACCTAGCTATAGGTGAAGAGCATGTAACCTCAGCCAGGAGCTATGACCTTCAAAGAGACCAGCATCTGGCAAGTAACATAAGCCATGTGTCTTCCTTGACATATCTCACTGAGAAAGAGATAGAAGTTGGTGAGAAGGTGAGCTCAAGGACATATGGAAGCATATTTAAAGTGAGTTTGGTAGGACCCCCATGATTGCCATATCATGTGGAAAATGCCAACCAGAAGTACAAGGGGAATATTGGGGCTCGCACATGAGAGTCAAGGAGGGAAGCACAAATGCAGATCTGACATCTAGTGCTTGTCCAATGGTGGCAGTTTGCTCTAGTTTCTTCAAATCTTGCCAATGTGTGAGGGCACGTTCACACACTACGTCCACCAGGTTCTAAGGGGAGGGGTAGATTTGATGCCATAGCAATGGGGAGACTCCAAGATACATTGGACATCTCGAGTCAATGTATTTTGCCAGAATCTTCTACATATCATCCATGCTCTAGTAGATGGATTAGCCTGGATGCATGCTAGAAGTGGGATGCACACAAACTTGCATCAGGGCAACATTCTCATAGATTTTGTTGGAAATTCTAGATGTCACATAGGCATTATAGACTGGGGGATGGCCATGGACTTCACGGAGACTTGAAAGGCATTCAAGAAATTAAAGAAGCAATCTAGGGAGACAGATGCCGAGTTTTCGAGAGAGTTCACAAGAAAGAGCAAGCACATTTGTGGAAAAAGGAGCTTGCACCTAAGCTACATATATAGTATTAAAAGGTAGATACACTCCTCATGCAGACACATACACACTGGGATTTATCATCATTGAAATGATCCAATGTTATGAAGATGCACGGAAATATCTCAACAAAGATTGAGTGATGCCACAGTCAAGCTCGTTATGCAAGTTAAAAGGCATGCAAGGGAACATATAATGAATCCCACCCCTGAATTGTGAAGGACGCATGTAGGTGCTAGCAATATACTGAGGAGAGTAGGATGTGACGGGGCAATTGGCCATGCATCCCTTGGAGGAGATGAGCCTCACACGTAGGCTAACATCATAGGCCTTTTGATTGGTCTTGTATTTACTGAGATCCCAAGTGCCAAAATTCTTGTAATCAAAGCCTTTTGAAATAAAATCGTGTGTTTGCCGTTCGGCATTTGCGCATTTGCAATATACATGAGTTTTTATTTATTATTTTGTTATCTATAATCAAAGATTGCAATTTACTAAAAACTATCCCTCTTTCTTGTTAATTCATTGCATGTGCATCGTGCGTAATACATGTATGATATAACAAGTTGCATCTTAATTAATATATGTAACATCTCTCATCTTGCATAGACCATACTACATGTAACATACGCATTGAGCATCCAACATCATAGCTAGGGATCTTATGAACACTAAATTTGATAAATGTAGAACTTGCATACAATCACGAGGTCATGAAGCATCCAATCACTCTATTACCAGAATGTCACAAGGACATGGATCTCCTCCCCCACCTAGGGAACTAGAAGGTTCTAGGAGAGTAGGTAAGAATCCCTTGATGCAAGAGGAGGCTGAGGAGGAGCAACAATGTGTGCACATTGAGCAGCTGTGTAGATTAGCTAGTGCAATGTTTGAATGTGTGCCATAGATGATTGCCCGCACATCAAGATATGCTAACCCTAAAGGTCTGAATGTTAATATTTTTGCACATATCTAATATTAAATTTATGGTTTTTTATTACCTATGAACTAGTAATCAACATCATATGCACTACTTTTCTAGGTTTGCAATGGAAGGAGGTGAATAGACTTGTCTCGAAACAAGAGCTATTGCGAATCTGGCCCTTAGAGGCCGATGAAGGTGAAGTTGGTTGCTGCCAATCTAGGAGACATAGAAAAATGATAGGGTAAGGTGCGACCACACCAACCCAAGGGCTCGACCGGCATGGCCATTGAAAGATTGCGAACTACCTAGATGAGTGAATCAAAAAAAATGCTAGAGATATTTATATCAAGGTATAGGGAAAGCCACCCATCACAACAAGGTGGGCCAATACTTTGCGAAGTTTCTCTATGTGGAGTTCATCAAAGGCATTCGGGTGGACTTCTCCTCTTATCGGATAAGTGTACATGTGGTTGCACAGAAGTCACAATCATGCAATCACAATTATTAGAGGCATTAGAGGGTGCATGTGGGCCACTAGAGAAACATGTGGCGTAGCTACGTGAGGAGAGCATGGCCCAGTTTGAGCATGTTAAATGCCTAGAAAATGAAAGACCAAAGACTGAGCCTGAGCTACAAAATTAGATAGTAGCCCTTCATGCTCAATTAAAGAGGCTTCAAGAGCTCAACACTCGATTGCGACGACAAGGGAACCATGATGCACGTGTAGCATTGATTGGTGACATGGGTACAAAGGTGTGGTTGGCTATTTGTTTGCACCCATCTAGCCACCAACTGTATGCCATGCAAGTGCTTTCCATGGAGCATCCAGATGCATGTCTATATACTATATGCCAATGTTTATTTGATGACTCAACTGGCCACTATATTTTGCCTTGCCATCATAGGTTTCATGTTTATTGTTTAGTAGATTACTGGCCAAGACAATCTGTATGCCTGCTTTGTAAAGTTCAAATATCAAAAGCATTGTATATGGTCTTGGGCTTAGGAGAGGTGTGTCTAGGACCCTGGCCATTATTTGAGTATGACACTATGATCCATGACGGATGTACATGGTATTATGTGGCTAAAATATATGTTCTTTCAAATTTGTGTTCTTTCAAGTTTACTTGCATGACAATTCATAGTTTTGACCATAGCAAACATTCATGCAACTTTTGCAATATGTAAATTGAGAACAATGCTCTTGATCTACACTACTTTCTTTAACTAGTATTTTGCTACGAGGTGTGGCATTAACAATGATAAAATAGAAAACAATGTCTTGATCCAAAAAAATGTGCGCTTAATTCATTAATACTATCAGTACAAAAATTAAATTTACTATTTTCATAAATACGAAAATATAAATTTATGTAATGTTACCTTAATTTCTTCCAAGTAAGCATGATGTGAAAACTAATTTTTTATTTTGTTTTCAAAACTATCTAGATAACAAACATCAAAATGAGTTGCATTAGATGTCTTATTATAAGCAACAATGAAACACATAATGTTATAACACCAATTGCTTACATACAGTCTTTCTAAAAGACATTCTTTAAATATCGACCCAAACCAAGTAATTGCCGCATGCCATCCTATTGCAACGTCCAATTTACAAGTCTTTTATAGACATTGTCATCTACAAAGTAGTTGTAAAAAAAAGAAAGGAAAAAAGTAATAGTAACAAAACATGTTGCCACATGCAATTGGCAAAAGATAAATCATTGACAATAGAAATACATTCTTAAATGCAATGTTTATATTCCAACTGATAAAGGATTAGCACCATCATCAAGCCAAACCCTGGTGCACGATGAGACAACACCTTGTTGCCACCCTTATAACCTTTGATAACACACCAACTATATATGTCCTCGACTTCTTTACATGTGAGGCATCAATTGACATGTGGAAGGCCTCCCCACGTGGTGATATAACCATCACATTCAATGAAGCATGGCGTTTTATGCTTGTCCACCCATCTAAGACAATTGTGCATCCAGTGTTATACATGTGTTCGAAGATGCTGCAATTTATGTGATCTTTCTCTTCTTCATATTCCTTGTCTAACAATGTTGTATGCAAGGTGTGGTATGAAGGGGGCTTGAAGCTCAATCCATAGTTAGCAATGCAATTCCATGGAGCTCTCATACCATTGTTATCGACCATACTCAGTGGATATTCTGACTGCAGAAATGATCTACCAAGAACATATGGTGCATTCTCCAAATCTTGAATCTAGATGCTCTCAACTATCGTAGATTGCCTGAAATTAGGAGAAGGTATTCCCAAATTTATATTCTTTGTATTTTTCTAGAAGATTGCAACTTCTCAATCAAGGTATCAGCTACTGCAACAGCTCTTGGGGTTGCACAATGCTGAATGCTCTTTCTTGAGTCACCACTCAAGTGACCCCTTATTCATCAAAGTGCTCCCCTTGATTTTATTCCACAATACTTGCATTTCCACTCTAGATAGTCATAAATATTAATGAAAAATTCCCATTCTTGACCATGTGCACAACCTACATTTTCCTCCTATGCATGTGGAATACCTCTTTGAGAGGATTGTGACCTATATCTTGGTTAACAATCCCACAGGGTGGATCAAGTGGTGGGGTAGTGCCCATTTGGGAATTAAGATCCTCTTCTACAAATCCTTGTCCAACCCCAGGAACATCATTAGGCATATGAATATTGGCTTTGGCATGACTCGATGCATCCATAGTTTGCCTAGTCATCGTCTTGAAGGTTGTGCATGAACATTTACATGCATTTTTGACTGTGCATTCGTAGTCACAACTCTTTCTCTATTTCCACTCACATCGCATCTCCCCCTTCTCTCCATGCTTTATTAATAAATTAGAACAAAGTCAAAATCTCACAACTCTACACTATAAATCCTTGACTCAAGATTCCTCACTAACAATCGCATTCATTGCCACTCATGATCTAGTCCACAAGTTTCCCAAAAAGCAAGAGTCAAAGTATAGACCATCCCCAGGAGCACACAACAAACACTCACATTCACTAGCACTCACATTCGTGGTCTACAATTTCTCCAAAACATAAGGAACTGGAGTAGCGAACCATACCCACAAGTATAATGAATGCTGATTCACCCTCCCTGACTTAGCCTTACCAATATGATCTAGATCGTTTTTCACCTTTCTATCCCAACTTACCAAATGGTTTATCGAAATATGAACCACAATCAGATTGAATGAAGAGCCAATATTGTCCTTTCCACCAATATATAGCGTTGACCTACATGAGAAATTGTGAATCCATAGCTAACAATACCGCTAATACATAGCTACTACCGGCAGCACTATGATGACAACTGGTGATAATGCTATATTACCTCTGGTTATAATACCGATCGTAATGATAATTACCGCTAATGTTTACATTACCACCGGTAATGTAAATACTACCACTGAGTATGTTAATAATGTCGATGTGGTCTTACCAGTTATTTCGGTGATCAACATGATTAGATTGATTTCACACTACTTTAGGGCATAATTAATGAAGGTTAATAACCCATTAATGCAAATGTGAAAACGTGAATGCAATCCTAGCGTGAGAACATGCGGTTGTCATCCTTGCCAAAGAGGGGCAATAAATAATAGAGATGAGCGTATTGAAGAGGTGAGGCAAGGGTCCTCATCTCCATCTGTTGAGAATCATTAGCTCCCCCCTAGATAGACATGGGCACTACCTCACGAAAGTTCAAAGGTTTCTCAACCTAGACAAAAGGATGTGTCTCTATAGAAGAAGAAATGCTCCAATGCCCTTTCTCAATGGAAGAAATTAAGCACACAGTGTTTTCCATGGCCAAACAAGAGGTTCTAGGACTTAATCACATTCCCACAAATTTTCTCTATCTAATAGAGCGATGTGGCAATGATGTAATAGACTTGCTTAACTCCATCCAATCTAGGAACATATTCTCGGCTGGCCTTAACCTGGGAGTTACTGTTGGATAAGTTGATGTATAGGGGACACAATTATGGACATGGTCATGTGGCATGTGTGTGCCAGTGTGCTAGTGCTTGTGTAGGACATGGTGTGAGTGCTAGTGAGCACCATGGTAGGTGTGTCAGGTGACTCATTAATTAGGTGTCACCTATGTTGGTGTGATTGAGATAAGTTAGGGACTTGGTGGTTAGGTTTATGGAGGACTTAGGGGTGTTACTGATGTAGACAATCAGGAGATAATCATGAATCTGGAGCCACCTACTCAAGGGCATTCCACTATATGTAACTCTACTCATGAATGAAATCATACTTGCTATTGCCCTCATTTTCTCGCTCTCTTGCTCATGCTCAAATTCTAACATGGTATCAGAGCTAGCTTATAAGCCTCCATGAGGCTAGTCTAGAATTCTACCTCTAGGACCCTAGATTCTCCTAGATTCCTCAAGATTCTTCTCAACATTCTTGCCTGCAATGCCTCAGTTACTTAGCTGCCATTTACTGCATCTACCTATGTGAAACTTGCCCGTAATTCTTCTCTGTCATAGTTCTGGATGATGTATGGGAGCTCGACATTACGGCAAGGTTCACGAGACCGTCAGGGAACAACTGCAAATTGATGTTGACTACCAGAATTGAATCGGTGCATTCCATCGGTGAAGCTAATAAGGTGGAGATCACATAGAAGGAGGTTAAGGAGGTTGACAAAGCCATCTTGATGTATCACACGTAGCTTTCTGTCTTGCCTAATTTCGTTGCGCTGGAGCTCAAAATTATTTTGAAAGGTTGGATGGAATTTTGCCGCGTTGGAGCTAAAAAACGTTTGAATAGTTGGATGGAAAATTGCAGCACTGCTGACGCTGAATGCTCGACTTCTAGGTGATCAAATTGGCGTGGACATATGACAGACATATTTTTTGTTGACGGTGGGGTCTCAAAGGTCTGGCAATGACATACGTAGATGGTAGCTTCTTATGAAACTGCGTGTCAGATGGCCTTGCTCATCATTCTTCTAGTGACAATAGCGATTGCATGTTTGATCTTAGCCTACATACCTTTGACTGTGATGGTTGTTCTGGCATCAATTCTTATGATTGAGGGCGGCTACTTGTTCGGCCTACCTATTGGGTTCCTTGCAGATTCACAATCAGAGCTACAGTAGAAGAAACTACAACATTTCTTGTGGGCAAAAGGATTGGAAGGCCACTAGTGACTGCAAAGCTGAAGGATTACCCATAGTTTGAAGTTGTATCTCTCGCTATTTAGCAGTTTGCATTCAAGTTTGTACTTTTACTCATTTGGTACCAATTGTACCCTTCAACATATTGAATTATCTACTCTCAATTACACCTGTTGGTGTTGGGAAGTGCATGCTCTCGGTGGCATGATGCCAATTACTTTTGCGCTTGTATATGTGGGAACTACTATCAAGGATATATCTGATATTACACATCATTGGGGTCAGTTTACTACTTTTGAATGGGTTCTTCTAACAATTGAATGGCAACTTTTGAATATGGATAAGATGCATTAAAGAGTGTGGAGAAGGACAAAGAGCAAAAGAGTTATGCAAGGAGCTACATCAATATTGATATGCTTGTGCTCTCGGAAACTATGGAGAAAAGGATGACTTCACCAACATTGAAGAAATACAAAGGTGCTGCAAAGACCTCTATCACGGAGGATTTCATCCAGGGGGGCATTGACCCTACCACCTAGTTTTATGTTGTGCGTTTGAGTCAATAAGGAGCTTTGCCTTGGATAGTCCATCCTAAAATGATATGTTATTTCCATTTTAGTTAGTCATGTTTGCCTGATTTGAGTGATATGTCCTATGGTGATACCCAAAGACACATATTCCAAGTGGAGACTCTTGTTGTAAACTGAGGTAACCATATTAAGAGTGAGGCCATGGTAGAGCTAGGGAGTCCACATGTGCCTACTGCCAATGCAATTGGAGTGAGACATGAAGGGATACTGCTAGGATAGAAGGTTATCAATTTAAGGGGGATGTTGGATAAATAAATGTTTAGGTAACACACTTATGGACATGGTCATGTGGTGTGTGTGTGCTAGTGTGCTAGAGCTTGTGTAGGACATGATGTGAGTACTAGTGAGCACCATGGTAGGTGTGTCAGGTGACTCATCAGTTAGGTGTCACCTATGTTGGTGTGATTGAGATAAGTTAGGGACTTGGTGGTCAGGTTGATGGAGGACTTGGGGGTGTTATTGATGGAGACAATCAAGGAGATAATCATGGATTTGGATTCACCTATTAGGGGCATTCCACTATATGTAACTCTACTCATGAATGAAATCATACTTGCTATTGTCCTCATTTTCTCGCTTGCTCTTGCTCATGCTCAAATTCTAATAGTTACCTCAAAAAAGCACTAGCATGCCTTCTCCCAAAGACTAGGGTCTAATTACTCTTCTCAATACCACCTACAAGGTAATGGCTAAGGATTTCCCCACAGGGACTTCCTACTTACTTGATTGATCCAATCAAAACAGTATGGCTTTCTTCATGGGAGGAGTGAACATGCATGATGTAATCCTCACTATGTTGCTTTATCGATCAAAATAAGAGTTCTTTATCGGAGGAGTGAGCAATCCATGGTGTAATCCTCAATATGTTGCTTTGTTACTCAAAAAAAGAGTTTCAACATTTATTTAGGAACCCCATATTTTTCTTGATGGTTAACACTCTGTACACTAATGTCTCTCCATCATTGGCACTTTAACGGATATCTTTATGGCAAATTCCCTTTGAGGAGATTTGTTAGGTATGGTTGTATGTTGCCCCCCCTACTCTTTGCTATTGTAATTGATCCCCTACTCTGCAAACAATTGATACATTCCAAGAAAATGGGCTTATAAGGGGTATGCTGCTACCTAGCTACTCTTTCCTGTGGGCACAACATTTTGTAGATGATGATGTGTTGAGAGTTCACGCTCAACAGCATGTGATCATGTGTGCATAGCACCATCACGTGATCATATGTGCATAGCACTAACCTTATAGAGTGCTATAAAGGAGAGGGTTAGATCCCCTAACCCTATTCCTAAAAGGGTTTGTATATATTCTATTTTTTCAACTAAATCTAGTGTACAGTTAGTCATTTGTGGTGTGCTCTCTAGCTGTGCCCTCTCTCCTCATCTCCACTCTTCTCCTCTCCCCTCTTCGTATTTTGTCATGGTATCAGAGCTCCCTTGCCTTTCGCTGAGGGATTGTGATTCTTGAGAGTGTGAGAGAGACTGTGAGATTGAGAGTTCTCGAGTGTTCTTGTGAGAGTTTACTTTTGTAGAGAATTTCCGTTCATTTGAAAAGTTTCTATCTACATTTCCATTCTTTGCTTGAGTTCTTTGTGAGGATTTCTCTTCATTCCATTAAGGTTTGCATTAAGAGAGAGAGCCAATGCTCTGAGAGAGATAGGTGAGAGTCTTTCAAAGAGAGATTTGTGAGAGACTTCCTTTGGATCTGCTAAGAGAGAGAGATCTAAGGCTTGAGAGAGAGAGAGAGTCTATGCTTTGAGAGATATTGGTCCCTGTACTACGTGAGCAGACTTTCTAAAATGGACCTTTGCCAGTGCCTTCTATAAGTGCCTAAGGCACTGATCATCTTATCTAGTGCTACAACTCGCTGACGACTCCTACAACAAAGCATTTGCCCTCTATACAATGAACCGCAGATAGCCTAGGCTCGCCAGCAGCTTCTACAATCAAGTGGTTGCCTCCTACAATGTCAATGACTTGTGCAGCAATGATTTGAGCAACAAGCCCCTGCGCAACCTTGGCACTCCAACATCCACGGGCTGCTCCTTTTTCACAGCGCGAGTCGCCAGCTCAATGGTTTAATTCTCGGTCGAATAGCCAAGCCCAAGCATCAGCCCACTGACTCGATTCTTGGCTCTCCATAGCTAGCAACATCAACAACCAAAGGCTCCAAAGCCTTTGCCCAACAAGGCTCCAACAAGACCTACACAAATGCTGCCTCCATCTGCACACACACACGGGTGCCACCAATGATGCAACCTCTCCACAAGCAGCTCCTTCAGTAGCGACGCCCACAGTAACATCTCCTCTAATATGCATTGCAAGCCATGCAACTATCGCAAATTTTGACTGCAAATGATGCCAAATCCTATGAGCCTCATCATACACAAGCTTCCACAAGCCTCCAACTAAGCGACCATCACCTCCCTATAGTAGCTATAGTAGCTCCCTGCGCCATCTCTGACGACCGGCTAGCAGTAGCCTGAATAGTGTCGCCATCTACCTCCAACAACTACAATGGCTGAGGTAATGCTCTCCGATAGTGCCACGGACGAGTAGCCGAGCCCCATTTGCTCCGCAGCAAAGCCGAGCTCCAACTGTGCTCTCCGACAAAAACGACAACGGAATCACTAGATTCTGTCAGCATCTTCTATAGATTCCTAGACACTAGCACGCAATACGTGGCAGATCTACTCACCTTATCCTCAGGATCACCACACCCTAGGGCTTGGTCAGGGACCAACCACATGGCAGACCTTATTTGCCACATCACCATCGGATGCCACATCATCAGCTTATCCCATTGCCACATCAGCTACCATGACAGCTTACCCACATCATCAGCCACATCACTTGTGACATGTCAGCAGACACGCCATCTCTGCCATGTCATCAATCCATGTCATCAGTGCCATGTCATCAGTGACACATCATCAAGCCACATCATCAAGCCATGTCATCAGTGACATGTCATCACAACCACATCAGCATTACCACGTCACCTTGCTGACATCATTAGTAGTGCCACCTCAACAGTGCCACCTCAGCTGTGTCTAGTCAGCATCGACCCCTGCCAGGCACACATTGTGCTCCACAAGCACTTCATGTGACCACTTCTGCCACCTCATCACTGCTTCACAGGCACACCTCTTGCTAGGCACAGTGCCACATCATCACTGCATGTGACTCACAGTGACACATCATCATTGAGTGCCATTTGCACTCCTTTTGCCCCTCCACCTAGATCAAGTCATATCTCTTGATCCAGGAAGAATTTGAGGGTGCTCCAAGAAGGAAAGTCGCTTGTTTTTTTGTGCTCTATGTGTTCATCACATCATGCGCACATTTTGGCACAAGTTATACTAACATTTGAGCCTCACCTACAAAACCACTTCCTTCATGCACTTTTGCCTCTACATCGACGCATCTGACCCAGCACTTAAAAGAACAAAAGAAAAGGAATTATTTGCTATTCTTTCATGGATCGATGGTTGGTTTAGATCTAGATCAGAGTAGACTAGATCGCCATAGAGGGGACGCTTTGAATTCTCCCAAGTTGCCAATCTAAGCCATGCCCGAAATTCTCAACTAGTACCTACTTAGAGTCAGTCCATATGCTCACATACAGTTTCACATCATTACATTACCTAAAACCTTACGTTCATCACTTCAATGAGCAGACTTCAGAGTTTAGAGGCATTGCAGATTGATTCAGTGGGCATATAGCATTTGATTTCACACACACATGCCACCATTGTAAAGCCTATTCGGCTACCTCACGACATTGTGCACATCATTTTCAGCCTTGTAAAGCCTCTTGGCTATTCCTGGCATCATTGCCACAAGCCTTGTAATACTGATCAGATTTTATATACTGCAGTTCTATCTTCACCGACGGTTCAGAGATTTCACTTGGCATAGTCAGTGTATTTGCAGTTGATTCATACAGAGATCTTCACGACACTTTTGAGTATATTTCTTGCACCATGTCGACTAGTAACCTCAATCTAGAGGCATCTGCTAAGTTAGACAACTCCAATCATGGTACATGGAAATACCGAATGGAGACCATTCTTGTGCTTTAGGACAAATGGAAGTATGTTGATGGGTCTACACCTAGACCATTGGACAATCCAACCACCAGTAGCTCTACTCCATCTGCTGTCACAGCACCAGCAATGGAATCTACATCAGGATCTACATCTACACAAATAGTTTCTGCACTAGTAGCAGATCTTGCCATTGCCCGAGCTCAAGCAGAATGGGATAAGAAAGATAAGTATACCTATCACCTGATCAAGCAGAATGTGCAAGATGTCATGCTAGGACAACTCAACACAGTCAAGACATTAAAAGAAGCATGGGATATGTTCGCAGCTCTCTGTGAGTCCAAGAACACATCTAGGATTCTCACCCTGAGAAACCAGATCAACCAAAGTTTCTACAACAGCAGTGAAACCGGTCATGCTTATGTACTCCACATCAAAGACTACAACAATCAACTTGTAGCAATAGGAGAGACTATGAAACTCGTAGAAATGGTTCAAGTAATCCTGAATGGACTAGGAGAGGGATACAAGAATCTAGTCCATAGTATTGTCATCCAACGGCAAATTCCGACACTGGAAGAACTTCAGTCAGTCCTACTTGGTGAAGAACTCAGGACTCAGGCCATTCAAGCACGTAAAGGTTATTCTAATGATCAGGCATTCATAGCTTCAGATAGAAGCAGAGGTAGATCATACCAAAAAAGTGGTCATCATCAACAAAATTAAAATCAACATCAGCATCATCCTTAGCAACATCAAAATCAGCAAAGAGGAAATCATTCCAATCAAGGAAGATTCCAAGGATGAGGGAATGCATCCACCAATGTGTCAAACATCTAGTGCAACTACTGTCACAAGTTTGGACACTATGAAAGAGATTGCCCCAAGAAGCAATACGACCAAGGCGGTCAATCCAGCAAGGGAATTCCCGAGGAAGAGGAAATCATCGTGGTGGACATCCTAGTCACAGTAATTTTGCAAATGAACATGGAAATATGTTTCTTGCAAGTGAGGAATTGCATCAGACAGATAAAATGCACCTAGACACTGATTTCAATCCCAAACAGGATTTTAGTTATCAAGTCGACCAAGTGGAACAGGATCCTTGGTACATCGATAGCGGTGCATCATCTCATATGACAAATCATCAAGAATGGTTCACAGAAATGAAGCCATTAGAAGGACAGAAAAATGTCATCTACACAATAGACAATACACCGAATCCAGTTCAAGGGACAGGTGTTATCCCTATGAACAATTTCACTGGTACAATAGGATTAGTCAAAGATGTGCTCTATGTTCCGAAGCTCAACAAGAACCTTTTGTCAGTAGGTCAAATGATGGAACACAAATACAAAGTCATCTTCGATGGTGATGAATGCACTATCAGAGACAAATCCAAAAGATGTCAGCTAGTAGCAAAAGGTGTCAAGGAAGGACGCTTATATAGAATGCTAGCTACAGTACCAGATAAGCATGCCATGTCAGCTCAAATGCAACAGATGCCACTATTTACAAAATAGCACAAGAGATATGGTCAGTACTTGTTAGACATCAGGAATCAGAATATGGCAATTTGGGATTCAGAAGCTACAGTTTCTTGGAAAAGTTTGCGAAGCATGCTACTTTGGCAAACAAAAGCGAACCAACTTTGTCAGAAGTACCTCTCGTGCACGAGGTATTCTTGATTTGATTCATACAGATGTATGGGGTTATGACCAAACCCGCAGCATCAATGGTTCACTTTATTACTTGACGTTCATCGATGGCTATAGCAGATATTGTTGGGTCTACTTTCTGAAAGAGAAATGTGAAGTGTTTTCCAGATTTCAAGAATTCAAAGCCATGGTAGAAAACCAGACAGGCAGAAAGATCAAGGTCATGAGATTAGACAGAGGAGGTGAATACATGTCTTCAGCATTCATAAACTTTTGCAGAAATCACGGCATTCGAAGACAATTCACATATGCAGATACTCCTCAGCAGAATGCAAGAGCTGAAAGGAAGAAAGGGACTTTAGCAGACAGTGCTAGAGAAATGCTTAGTAAAAAGCATCTTCCAAATCAGTATTGGGTAGAAGCAATAGCTACAACTAACTACTTGCGTAATTGGCTTCCTACCGAACCGATACAAGGTATGACTGCTTATGAAGCATTCACTGGACACAAGCCACACATTGGGCATCTCCGCATATTTGGTTGCATAGCATATGCTCACATACATGATGATCATCGAAGGAAAGTGGATGCGAAGTCACACAAATGCATCATGGTTGGCTCTAGTAAAGAAAGCAAAGCATAAAAATTGTATGATCCCATCAACCGCAAGGTCATTATCTCTAGAGATGTAATCTTTGATGAGGAATCAGAATGGAAAACCTCACCTACATAGGAGATAGAAACATCGACTTCACAGTCATCTACATAACAGGTTGATGAAGAAGAGCAAGAATTGCCAGCAACACCCTAAGCAGAGCCACAACAACTCAGACGGTCTACTAGGGAAAGCAGACCTCCAGTCAGATTAACATATGCTCAGAAAGGCAAAGCAATTCGGGTGGAAACGTCCTAAAACTTCTATGTTGCTCATCATTCACACTCCGGTGGAGTTTTCAAACAGCTCTATTTCCAAAAACGTTTTTCAGTCCGTGTGTTGGACCCAGTGATTGAGACCACGATTTCCAAAACTGTTTGTCCCATTGTGTTTCGGATGCCCAAAAACCCCTACTTGTCAGTTCTTGCACGATTTGGTGGAGTATTTTTAGAGTTAAAGATCTATGTGTATTTGATTTCATCTGTCTATTATGCATTTTTCATTCTAAGGTTTTGAAACCTTAGATTTATGCCACATGGCAGTGGATAAGTGTTGACTCCCATTTCTCACTCACCAGTTGGGATTTTGGAGTTCCGACAGAAGAGAGATATTTGCAGATTTTCTTGTTGAGTCTGATTATGCAATGGCACCCATGTTTTGAGGCATCTCAGGTTCTATTTTTAGTAGTGGTCTTTTTTGTAGGACCATGATTTCTTGAGCATACCTTATGCAAATCACACTGGTTGTAGTTTGAGCCATGTGTGCTCATTCGTGGTGTGCATTGGGTTCTAGTGAATGATTTATAGGCCATTTGGATGCATTGCGATCCTTATTAGATGCACTGATAGGCCCAGATTGCCTTGTGGGATGCTATTTTTATGGATGCTTTGCACATGGATGCTATATTATGGTTAGGGATAGCTTTGACACATTGCAGGTGATGCACTAATAGTGTTATGCTCTCTTGGATGAGATATTATTGATGCATATGCCCATGGACGGTGTTTATGCTTGAGCCATTTGGCACTTATTGGCATTTCAGACTGCCATTGCAGTTGGCATTTTCTTTTCGGCCAGATTTGCTCATATGGATGCATAGTACATGCACATGAGTCAGCTGCATCTTTTGATGCTTTGAGCTTTGAGTTTTGGTGATATTTCAGTCTATCGTGGCATCCACATTTGGGTGCACCTGGTATTTGGTGTGATTGTCTCTTACAGGCACTAGCATTTGGGATTTTGCTTTATTTGCATCATGGCATCCTCTTCCATGTCTGAAAAGGAGTTTTTTAACATTAAAAAGTTTGATGGGACAAACTTTTCTTTATGGAAAGAACAGATAAGGGATGTGCTTATTCAAAAGAAGTAGAATAAACCCTTGACAGGGATTGAAGCTAAGCCTGCAAATATGTCTAAGGATGATTGGAATGAGTTGGATGCATTAGCAAAATCTACTATTAGACTTCATCTTGCAGAGTCAGTTTATTTCACAGTAGTAAATGAGTAGACTACGAAATATTTAAGGAAGAAACTGTGTGCCACTTATGAGAAGGAAACTGCCTCTAATAAAGTTTACCTCATGAAGAGGTTGTTTGAGCTATAGATGAAGGAAGGGGTCTCCATTGCTTCTCACTTGAATGAATTCAATATTATTTTCAGCCAGTTTCAAGCTCAGAAGATGAATTTTGAGGCGGAGACTAAGGCAATATTTCTCTTATGTTCATTGCCATCCTCATGGGATACCTTCCGTACAGCTCTTACTAACTTTGCACCTGCTGAAGTAGTGAAATTTGATGATGTTGTGGGTAGCTTGTTGGCCGAGGAGATTAGATGAAAATCTATGGACAGCAACAAGCAGGATGCAGCCTTAAATGTGCAAAGGGGTAGATCACAGTTCAAGGGGAAGTCCCAAGAAAGAGGGAAGTCTCGTAGCAAATCCAGGGCATAGAACATTGAGTGTTACCACTGTGGCAAGAAGGGCCATCTGAAAAAGGATTGCTACAAGCTGAAAAGAGCTGAAAAGAGAGCAAAAGGATAAGAAAAAGAATGCAAATTTGGGTGCAAATCAGAAGAAGAGAGTCCAAGGGTGGACAAAGAAAAAGTGAAGATCGAGGAGATCAATGCAGTCACACATGATAGTGACAATGACGTTCTCTTCATGTCTAGTTTATCTATAGAGTTTCTTACCACTTCAGATGATGCATATTCCTAGGATTGGATTTTGGATTCTGGTGCTTCATTCCATGTTGCTCCCCATAGGGAATGGTTCTCCACTTATGATAGTGGAAAGACAGGTTATGTGCATCTTGGAAATGACTATGCATGTGACATAGTGGGAGTGGTGACATAAAGTTTTCTTTTGCAAATGGGTTTGCATTTATTTCAAAACATGTGAGACATGTGCCTAACTTGACCAAGAGTCTTATTTCAGTGGGTCAGCTAGATGATGCTGGTTTTCACACCACTTTTTGCTTTTAGAGTTGGAAAAATTCAGAAGGGCTCTATGCTTTTTGCTAGGGGTGCCAAGTGTGGGACTTTGTATCCCTTACATGTATCAGGGGTATTTGATCATGTTGTTGCAATAACCGAGCAGCCAAGCACTTCTTTGTGGCATTGCAGGTTGGGGCACATGAGCCAAAATGGAATGAAACTCTTATGCCATTTGGGTTATGTACCGCATTTGAGTTTCTCTGATTTTGAATTTTGTGAGCATTCTCTATGGGAAGCAAACTAAATCAGCCCATAAGAGAAGGGGAAAGAAAGAGTTTGAAATGCTTGATTTCCCATGCAAAGAATCGTGGCCATCATGTCCCATTTTCATGACTCAAAGACCACTGTGGAATTTCTTTGAACTTAAAGAGAGGATGCATGGGCAAAAACATGGAAATGTTCATTCTTGACCATGAAAATGGAATTTGATGCCCATGACATTTTGCATGTGCCTCAATCTAGATGCATTTAAGCCCCTTGCAAAGTATCATGGTCATCAAATACCATTTGCATGACTAGAAGACCACTAGTGCATTTTTTTGAAAGAGAAGAGAGGATGCATGGGAAAAGCCATGAAAATTTTATTTCTTAACCATGCAAATGGGATTCGATGCCCATGTTATTTTGCATGGGCCTCAAATCTAGGTGAATTTTAAGTCCCTTGAAAAGTATCATGGCCATTGGATCCCACTTTCATGACTAGAAGACCATCGATGCATTTTTTTAAACCACAAGATATGATGCATGGGCAAAAACATGGAAATGTTCATTCTTCACCATGCAAATGGGATCTGATGGGGCTGTCATATTTTTCATGGGCCTCAATCTAGGTGATTTTTATTCCCTTTCCAAGTATCATGGCCATCGGGTCCCATTTGCATGACTAAAAGACTACCGGGGTATTTTTTTGAACCAGAAAGAGGAGGCATGGGAAAAAACATGAAAATGTTGATGCTTGATCATGCAAATGGGATACAATTATCATGGTGTTTTGTACAGGCCTCAATCTAATTGAGTGTAGTTCCCTTGCAAAGTATCATGGCCATCGGGTCAAATTTGCATGACTAGAAGGCCACCGAGGTATTTTTTTGAACCAAAAGAGAGGATGCATAGGCAAAAACATGGAAATGTTCATTCTTGACAACAATATGTTGGTTGTCAACCTAGTAGAGCAAGGAGGATTGGCCATCATGATGCCAAATGCCTACAATATCAGAGATCACTAGAGGACATGCCCCATATTTTTAGGAATTATTCATAGTCGGTTAAAGTTTGGGATATGGTTAGGAGTAATATTCCTCCTTCCCACTTCTATTATGCCTACATCCTTTTGGGGGATTTTCCCTTTAAGAGTCTGGGATATGGTTAGGAGTAATTTTTCTCTTTCCCACTTCTATTATGCCTACATCCTTTTGGGGAATTTTCCCTTAAGAGTACTTGTTGACTGGACTGCCTTAGGGGCAATGTCTTGTGGAGCATTTGGGCTCAAATATATTCTAATTATTATAGAGGGGAATATGTAGATGTAGGATATGCTTTACTAAATTGTGGTTGACTTCAAACCCATGCTAAGAATTTGAAGAAGGTGGATTTGTTGGTATAGCAAACTCATAGCTACCTAGAAAAAGATGTTGCCTTTATTAATTTATTTGTAGAAACTTGGCATCAAACTTGGTGTTTTGGTATCCTCTCCTATTACTCCAAATGGGAAGATTCCCAAATTTTCTACAAGAGGCTAGGTCATCATAGATTGCATATTGTGTAGGTAGGGTAGGCAGTATAAATTAGGTGGAAAAGGAAGGTGTTGACCCATTGATCCAAGTTTTACCAACACTTCCCACCCCAAAAGGTGTAGGTTTCAATTGCAGAGACCAAGTCATGGTGGTTCGCCATACAATTTGTGTTGAACAAAGAGAGGAGGGAATACAGGCTCTTAGATGCTATTGTTGACCCAATGTTGTTAGTGTCATCTATCACCCTCAACTTTGTCTTAGAGAGGAAACAGATTGATAGCAATATAAATTGTGGAAATTTCTCCTTTTTGATTGTAGCAGGCAGAGGATCTACCTGGCTTGTTATGTTGATTGGACTTGCTAATTCTCCCTGATTATGGGGCAAAGATACATGATGCAAAAACTTATATTCTAATATAATATAATGCACCCTCTTTTCTTGGGAAAATCACGATTTCTTCTTATTTGAACATAGAAAATGACTCTGGATAGACACGCATCACCTCTAATGGGTTTTTTGGTGGTACAAGGACTCTAACACAACTATGGACCCATTTACTTGTCAGGAAGGTCAAAGAACCAACAAAGCTACTAGTAAGGAAGTCATAGACTACATCATGGTGAATAGTATCAGTGAAGCCTCTACATTCTTCTACCAAGACATGTGCAGTCCCAAAAGGACTTGAAAGGTCAAGAGCCATGAAAATACAGGTGCAACCTCCTTCATGAATGATATCATGCCATCCAACTAGTCTTGCCAAGTAGTCACCTTGGTGTACCAGCCAATCATCATGTCTTTTCTTGCATGTAGAATTTCAAGGACTACCAATCCCTCCAAACCTCACATAGGGCATCCCCTAGAGGATCACATGCTAACATGTAACATAGCATGGTAGTGCATAGAGGGGTGTATTTTTAATAGGGATACTTACATGTCGCTTACATGCATCAAGGGATTAATTACATTAGTGTACCTTGGGGCCCTAGTGATAAGGATGTAGCATTATAATTTATCGTGCTCCATGAGATCACCCTAAAAAGAAATCTCATTGTCTTTGTCCTTCATGATCTCCAATCTTTGTTCTGAGTTTGCCTTATCTTGCATCAAAAGCCTCTCATATGGCCTCCAAACTTACACCAAAATAGTAAAAAATCTCTTAGATAAGGACTTTTAAATTTCCTTTAGGATATTTTTTAAAAAACATTATGGGCTTTATAAATTTTGTAAAATTTTACAGATGGGGTGTAAGGAAATGCTAAAAATGGGCTACACAGGGATTTAGAAAAGAAGCCTTGAATGCAAGTGATATAGACATATTACACTTAGTGACTCCCTTGAGCCTAAAACCACACCTTGCCCATGCTTTTTTTGGGTTTAGTACAACACATTTGTAGTGTACCCTTGATAGACACATGCATAGCTCTCTCCCTTTCTCAATCCATCCCCCCCATCTCTCTCTCTCTCGGCATTTTGACAGTTAGAAAATGTTAAAGCTTATATATGTAGAGTTAAATTGATGTATAGGTGTGTGCCTAAGGGCTAGGAGTCCTATGCTAGGAGTGTGTGAGAGTACGTGTGCTAGGTGGGTGTGATTGAGAGAATCAGGGAGTGATTATAGGATCTAAGGATTCCATCCTAAGATCATTGATGATGTCAAAGATGTATACTCTCTTGCCTAAATATTGGGAGTTCTCCATGAATAAAGTGTTAAGTCTATGATCCATTGATGCTCCAACATGTTGTATCAGAGCCTTTCCACCTTCCTTAAGCCTCCACCCACATCCTAGTGCCACCTCATCACCTTCTTCAACCTCTCCACCTTCTTCCACATTTTGCCCTCTTCTCTCCAAATTTTTCTTAAGCTTGGTCTCCCTCTAAATGTGACTATTCCCCGAGCCCTCTAAGTCATAGAACCACATCCCTAGGATGCACTTCCACCTTGAAGTATTTTGCAAGATTTTGCTCTTGTAAATTTAATAAAAATTGATTTACCTAAGGGAGTATTTAAAGTAATTTTGGAAAAAACTTATAGATTTGTATAGAAAAAGGGTACATTTTATTAGGAATTTTTTCACAGATAGGGGATTTTACAAATAGACCTTGAATGCACATGATATAGAGGGTTTATACATAGTGACCCCCCTGAGTGGATAAGTCTCATGTCTATCCAAGGATTTCCATATCCCCACACTTATGCTTTAGCTCAACATGTGCACTAAGAATCTTTGATACGATAACCACCACCTTATCTTTGCCAAGTCTTCTAAAGTGACAAATAGAATTTGGATCACTTTCATGGATTGTAGCAAATGCAACTACTCTTTTGCAACATAGAATCACCTCCATTCTCGAAATAAAATTTATAGCCATCTCCTTTATGTGTTTCCTTTGCAAACAAGCTGTAGCAACCATTTTAAAGAACATTAATCTCTTTTCAATAATCTACTTTATTAATTATTTAGAAATTTAGATCTTGTTTAGAAAATATGGGAGGTCTTATTTAGAAATCCTTGTTTTCAATAAAGGATTTAAGATTTAGTAATTAGCAATTTCCTAAACCCAAATCCTCTAAACCCTACCCCCTAAGATAAACCCTAAATCTTAAATCCTTAGCCCAAACACTCTAAGCCCTAATCCTTGCTCTTTAAACCCTAAACCCTAATCTTGGATCCTTAAACCCTAACCCCTAATCCCTTAAAACCATAAACCCTAAATCCTAAAACCTAACCCCTTAAAACTTAACCCCTAATCCCTAATCCCTAAACCCTAAGGCCTAAACCCTAAATCCTATACCCTAACCCCTAACCCCTAATCCCTAAACCATAATTCAAGCCCTAGAAACCATAAACCCTAATTCCTAATTCGTAACCCCTTAACCCCTAATCTCCTAAACCCTACACCCTAAATATTAAATCCTAACCCTAAACCCTGAATCTTAAACTATAACCCCTAATCCCTAAACCCTAAATCCGGATCCTAGCCCTCAAAACCCTAAATTCTATACCCTATCCCCTAATTCTAAATCCTAACTCTTAAGCCCTAAAGCCTAGACCCTAAACCCTAATCCCTAGACCCTAAACCCTAAACCCCTAAATCCTAATCCATAAACCCTAACCCCTAATTCCTAATCTCAAAACCTAAACCCCTAAACCCTAACCCCTAATGGCTAAACCCTAAATCCTAATCCTAAACCTCTTAACCATAAACCCTAACCTTAAACCCTAAACCCTAACCTCTAAACCTTAAACCCTAATCTTGGCTCCCTAACCCCTAACCCCTAATCCCTAAACCCTAATCCCTAAACCTTAAACCCTAGTCTTGGCCCTCTAAATCTGAAACCCTAACCCCTAAATCCTAAACCCTAACCCCCAAACCCTAACTCCCAAACCCTTACCCATAAACCCTAACCCCTAATCCCTAAATCATAAATCCTAATCCCTAATCCCTAAATCTTAAACCCTAATATTGGCCCTCTAAACCCTAAACCCTAACATCTAATTCCTAGCTCCTAAACCCTAACCCCTAATCCCTAAACCGTAAACGCTAATCTTGATCCTCTAAACCCTAAACCCTAACTCGTAAAAACTAACCCCTAATCCCTAACTTCCAAACCCTAAGTCCTAACCCCCAAAACCTAAACCCTAAACCCTAACCCCCAAACTCTAAACCTTAAACCCTATGATTGATTTAAGTAATATCGTTCATTTAAGTAATAGTTTTCATTAGGATGTGGGAGTGGAATTGATAGTAGGAATGTGGGAATGGGAGTGGGAGGTGGGAGGTGGGAGGTGGGAGTGGGAGAAAGGGAGGGTGGGAGTGCGGAAGTGAGAGTGGGAGTGGGAGAGGGGGAGGTGGGTGTGGGAGTGGGAGAGGGAGTGGCAGTGGGGGAGGTGCGGGTGGGGGTGGGGGTGGGAGGATTGGGAGTGGGAGGGTGGGAGTGGGAGTGGGTGGGCGAGGGGGAGGTGGGAGAGGGGAGGGTAGGAGAGACCAATGGAAGAGTATGTACTTGGATGGAGGGGCAAATGGGAGAGGAGATAATGTGATGGAGGGGCCAATGAATGAAATGTAGGGACTAGTGAGAGAGAAGCACTTAAAACCCTAGCTTTTCTTATCTATACTATCCTCCTCTCATTGTTTCTTCCATTTTAACAAGGAAGAGCAAGAGGAGAAACAAAAGGAGCAAGAGCAAAAGCAAGCACAAGCATACGTTTCAAATATCTCAACTTTCTTTTAGGTTTTTAAAAAAATTTTTCTTCTTTGAAATTTTATTATAAAGAGAGGACTTAGAGAGAGAAATAAAAGAGAGAGAGAGAGAGAAAGGTGGAGAGAAAGGCGCTACTATGGTAGCACAAAGCAAGAGAGAGAAGGGGGAGAGAGAGAGAATGAGACAAGGGAGAGGAGAGGAGGCACGGGAAGGAGAGAGAGGGAGAGAGAGAGGAGAGGAGAGAAAGAGAGGCAGATAGAGAGAGAGAGAGAGAGAGAGAGAGAGAGAGAGAGAGAGAGAGAGAGAGAGAGAGAGAGAGAGGGAGGGGGATAGGGACAGAGAGGTGTGAAGGGAGAGACATGGTAGAGAGAGAGAGAGAGAGAGAGAGAGAGAAAGGTAGGGAGAGAGTGTCACTGCCACAGCAGCACGAGAGTGAGAGTGAGAGAGAGAGAGAGACAAACATACTCTAGTGTATAATGGAATATCCAAGGCACAATGATCCGAGCACTTCAGCAGCATGAGCAAATAATGCACGGCAACATTGATCGCTTCCTTTGCCTAAGTGATATCCTCTACAAAACATTGGAATATATTCTTAAGGTCCCATGTCACCTCGATAGCCATTTGCCTCCACTCAGTTTCAATCCCAATGAACCGATTGATGCTTAGATTACAATCCAACTCTATCAAAGAGTCATCTTCTTAGAAGCACGCCATGTATCTCTGTTCGAACAAATGGTTGTTACACGCTATCTTGAAATGTGGCTAAGATGTCCACAGTCACCAAGCTCCAATGCGAGCTGCATTATCCATTAAAAATAATTATTATTTGACATAATCCTCCACAATGTAAGAGATAAGCTAAGTAAGGATTGATACTCACTCCTTGTGATATGTAGTAAAGATAACTCACACCTCAGTCAAATAAACAGGTTGCAACCACTTGAAAACATCATCTATGGTATTTTGCTTGTTGCTACGTACATTAAAAACAAGAGGATCGACCATATATGCATGTCTCTGTATATATAGGGGAAGCTACTCTAAAACCATATTGTAATAAAAAGAAAATAATATTAGTTCATTTGATCCAATGGAAATACAAAAGCATAAGCCTTCTTTGACCACCATTGAAGCATGTACAACTTGAGTCTTCTAGCCCCATATATATCCTGGATCCTTATCTGTCACTGCCTCATTCAAGCAAAGATTTAGGTGTGTGGCACAATTATTCATGCAATCGACTATGTGTCTAAGTGAAAGAGTGTGAGTGCACGTGACCTAGTAGCTAGGTATGGACTAACTATATGCTTATTTTTTTGCTGTTGCGATTTCATAGGGTAGCTAGAACTTAGGCATCACTTATGATCCGTAGGTCGAAATCGATTGATGCTACCTATATATGCAAAGACATACATATGCAAGTGAGTGCTCGTGATACAATCTAATCTTAACTAAGGAAGACTTGGGTTTCCCAATCTTCATTTGTGTCAAGGTTGGCTTGCGTGTTGAAGTAGTAGCACTTCTGTCAGCTCCCATTGATAATTGTGTTGAATTGGACTCCATCCAATGTTTCTAGTAGCACACCTCTGATGGGATTCGTCTTTCTGACTCGATAGGGTCCTTGACCTAGATACTTGAGTTTGCCCTTGTGTACTTTGGCATTGTATAACAAGACTAAGTCACCTTCCTTGATATCTTTAGATTTAAGATTTCTATCAAACCATGCCTTTCTTCTGCGTTTTTCCGTTGTCATGGCATGGTAGGCAACTAGTCTTGTCTTTGTATGCTTCTCTAATTGATAGAGTCTTTCACTCAAGGATTCATGATCTCCCATGCATTCCTGTACGGCTATGTGTAGGCTTGGTATTACAAGTTCTATTGGGACCACAACTGCAAGGCCATATACCAATTGAAAAGGTGTGTTCCCTGTACTAACCTTTAGTGTGGTTCGGTATGCCCATAAGGTTGCATTTAGTTTCTCTACCCAATCAGAACATGGTGGTTCTCCTACCTTGGTGAGGATAATGCATAATATTTTGTTGGTGGATTCAGCTTGTCTATTCCCTTGGGGATAGTAGGGTGTGCTTTTTCTATGGATTGCCATAAAGCCAAACAAGAGTTCTTGGATTATCTCATTGACAAAATGTGTGCCTCTATCCGAAACAATCTCAATTGGTCATTCGAATTAGGTAATCACATTCTTGTATAAGAATCTTGATGTGATTCTAGCATCTGCCTTTCTGATGGCTTTAGCTTCAGCTGATTTGGTAAAGTAATTAGTGGCCACAACGATGTAGCATGCTTATGTTCCCTTTGTTGCTGGATGGATGGGAAACACATAGTCAATCCCCCATTTTTCAAATGGTTTTTGTGCAACAATTGTTGTTAGGGGATTGAAGTCTTTGTGTTGGGGTTTAATGGTCTGTTGGCATACATCACAACCTTTGACATATTCATACATCACAACCTTTGACATATTCATAAGCATCTGTCCAAAGTGTTGTCCACTAGTAACCTGCGAGGAGGACTTTTCTTGCTATGGCTTCCCCTTGGAAGTGTCCTCCTACAATTCCTTCATGGAATTCACCCAAGATTGGCATGATCTCATGAGGCATTATACATCTTCTTAATACCTGGTCCTTGCCTATCTTGTATAGTTGTCCTGACATGAGTTGATAAGGTGCAGCTTTTGAAATTAGTTTTTGGGCATCCATTGCTTTCATTTCCAAGGGTGGTCATCTTGCCATTAAGTACCCAATGATATCTCCACACCAATCTAGAACATCATCTATGTATTAAAATAGTGTGGCATCTGGCAAGTCATCTTCTACTCCAATGGCTACTTCTCCCAACTTGACACGAGACATGTGATCGGCAATGTAGTGTTGGACACAGGGATGTTTTTATCGAAGGTATAGAAATATAGTATTATAATATACTGGCAAAATTTTTCATAAATTATTTTTAAAAGTTTCAAAGAATTGGCGAATTATATCTTTTGTTATAATTTTTGTTTCAAAACTTGGCTAAATATTTTAGGGCATTTAAAAAACTTTCAATTTTCACAAATATACTAAAAACTAGTTATATTGAAAACTCTGTCTTTTTCGTTTTACATAATTTCAAAATACATGAAATAGCTAGCATTTAGGATACTGTAGAGTATACAAAACATAAAATTGTTTAAGGATAATGAATATCCTTCAAATCCAATGGAGGAAGAAAATTCTCAAAGTCTAGTTTAAATAATCCAAAGAAGCTAATTATAGCCTTTTCTTTTACAGCTTGACTTCCAGAGTGCTAATGCTCTATCATATGGAAAGCTACTAACATCATAAGAACAAGATTATAATCTCAAGCTAAGATCTAAGTTATCATCTAGCTTATTACGAAGCTTATTCATGAAGTAACTGAGAGTACTAAACTACCTTTCATCCTCAACTGAGCTAGGAATAAAGGTTTGACATAAATTTGCAAGCTTGACGTACTCAGAAATGTTATCTTGTAGGAATATACTGTGAGAGAGCTCGTTCCAAAGCCGAACCATCGAACCTTGCATTTGAACATTTTCCATTAAATTACTTTGCTGGTGCATGACTTCTCCAAAAAGGGAAGACTGTGAATAAAGCTTTCCAAAATCCAACAAACCATTGTACTTTATATTGTCCATGTCAATGTCCCATCCAAAGTGTTTTTTGAGAGCATCCAAATGATTCTTTAGAATTGCTTTGGTACTTTCACAAGATCCATTGACCCAAAAATGTGAAAATATGATGGTAAATGCTTCCATTAGGTCATTTCATGGAAACCTACTTCTAATCTCATCTACCACCGCACTTGCAACTTCACTAAGGGCATTTTTCACTTTTTGTACTTTCTTTAAAAAAGCCTCTTTTTTAATGTATTGTAGTCTTTTGTGTCATTTGTTTTCTCTCGTCATCCTGAAAACCTGATTGTTTGCACGAAGGCAAACATATCCTTCCTGGTCACATGTTAAAAGTGAGGAATCCCCATCTAGGTCTATTAAACTTTTCCAATCTTTAAACAATTTCTCATCTTGAAAATTGGAGCTTGTAACTTCTTATCGTATGCTGTTGTTATACTCAAATTAGTTAGTTTTATTGCCTTGACATATTCATTGATATAAATATCCTTTGATTGTGACATTTTACTCAACATATTCATTTTGTCTTAAAGTGAAATAATTCCACACCATTCCAATATCGAATCTATGTTGATCAGTTTATGATACAAAATATCTGCCTTTTCAGCCTCTTCTTCTGCCTCCATGTGCATTAAATAGACTAAAGTCTTCTATTCATCCCATAATCTTTTCACTGGCTGAACCAAAGATATCCATCTAGTATCCACATTCTTCAAAATCTTCCTCCCTTTTGTATCCAGTGCACAATAACTCTAAATTGATTGTATCTTTTTAGACTCTTGCAAAGGTAAGAGTAGCTTTTTTTAACCAACGTCTCAATTCGTTGTACTGATGGAAATATGGACACAACTTTGTAAGCTAGATTTGTGCGATGAGCCATACAATGTATCCCAACATAGTAAGGAGCATATTTTATTTCTATTTGTATAGAGACACCATTCTGACAACCTTGCAAGACTGAAGCACCATCACATGCAAAACAAACACGTTTCTTGACCATCTCAGACTCTGTCACACCTCCATACTCTTTTAAAGCTTGGATCAAAACTTGCACTAAGTTATTAGCATTGGATTCTGAATTAAGTTTGTGTACATGTAAAAAATATGATTTTCTCTTATTGTTTTCTACCATGTACAAATGCATTCCCAACCACGATGTAGTATCCACAGCTGTGTCCTCATTAATATCATTTGCAAATGTTAGATTCCTTGCACATGCTTCATTAAATCGAGCCAAGACACTCCCAATGTTGCTCTCTACCCATAGCATAGCATCAGTGTCCCATTTTGTGATCCCTACAAGGTGTTTCCTGTTAGGATCTAGTTCTACTTGACGCCTTGTGTTTTGCTTTGCTCTTTAGAGTATGCAATCTAGAAGTGCTTTCTATGGTCATCTCCATCTCCTTTGTACTCATATTATTTATCTCTGCAAGAAGCTCATCTCGAAGGACCTGATTGACATACTTCCGTTATCCTTTAGATAACTCAAAATCAATAGCCTTACGCTTAGATCCTTCCATCCCTAAACCATATGTAGGATCAAAACAAAAGAGCATTCAAAAATGGTTTTCTAAATCTAAGAAATGGAACAACTTTATCATAGCCCAACATACATAAAATTGGTATCAACTTATTAAAAAAAGAAGGATCACATCACATCATGCATACCAAAAAATAATGCATATGCATATTCACAACATAAACTTTTAAAAAATAAATAAGCATATATTTCTACAGGTTGTCATCTAGAACTAAGGAACTTGGTCCTAGATCGTGGTGCCTCTTAGCCCCCTGCCTTGTGAGTGCAAGAACCAGACACGACTTCCTGAACCAAGTCCTTCTTTCATGTTTGAAATCATAATACTACACTACATAAAGCATGCCAAACC
Source organism: Dipteris shenzhenensis (assembly GCF_047967505.1). Taxonomy (NCBI): domain Eukaryota; kingdom Viridiplantae; phylum Streptophyta; class Polypodiopsida; order Gleicheniales; family Dipteridaceae; genus Dipteris; species Dipteris shenzhenensis. The sequence continues at coordinate 24,125,013 of NC_141598.1, read as the reverse complement.
AATTTCAACTTACTCTATACAATGGACCAATAAATACATTAAAAAAGAAAGAGCACATCATAGACAATGATGCATATGCATATTCACAACAGAAACTTTTAAAAAATAAATAAGCATACATTTCTTTAGCTTGTCAACTAGATCTAAGAAACTTGTTCCTAGGTCATGGTGCCTCTTAGCCCCCTACCTTGTGAGCGCAGGAACCAGACACCACTTCTTGAACCAAGCCCTTCTTTCATGTTTGAAATCATAATACTACACTACATAAAGCATGCCAAACCAATTTTAACTTACTCTATACAATGCACCAACAAATACATTATAAAAGAAAGAGCACATCACAGACAATGATGCATATGCATATTCACAATAGAAACTTTTAAAAAATAAATAAGCATAAATTTCTTCAGCTTGTCAACTAGATCTAAGAAACTTGGTCCTAGGTTGTGGTGCCTCTTAGCCCCCTACCTTGTGAGCGCAAGAACCAGACACCACTTCCTGAACCAAGCCCTTCTTTCACATTTGAAATCATAATATTACACTACATAAAGCATACCAAAGCAATTTCAACTTACTCTATACAATGCACCAATAAATACATTAAAAAAGAAAGAGCACATCATATACAATGATGCATATGCATATTCACAACAGAAACTTTTAAAAAATAAATAAGCATACATTTCTTTAGCTTGTCAACTAGATCTAAGAAACTTGGTCCTAGGTCATGGTGCCTCTTAGCCCCCTGCCTTGTGAGCATAGAAACTAGACACCACTTCCTGAACCAAGCTCTTCTTTCATGTTTGAAATTATAATACTACACTACATAAAGCATGCCAAACCAATTTCAACTTACTCTATACAATGCACTAATAAATACATTAAAAAAGAAAGAACACATCACAGACAATGATGCATATGCATATTCACAATAGAAACTTTTAAAAAATAAATAAGCATACATTTCTTCAACTTGTCAACTAGATCTAAGAAACCTAGTCCTAGGTCGTGGTGCCTCTTAGCCCCCTGCCTTGTGAGCGCAGGAACCAGACACCACTTCCTAAACCAAGCCCTTATTTCATGTTTGAAATCATAATACTACACTACATAAAGCATGCCAAACCAATTTCAACTTACTCTATACAATGCACCAATAAATACATTAAAAAAGACTTGCTACCCATGTGGCAGCAGATCTACTGCCTACATGTCAGCCTTAATTCTTTCCCTAATGTAGTCAATCCTCTACAGCCACTGGCTATGGTGTATGAAAGACCAAATAGAGATTGCACATACTAGTTTTAGTAGCACCCAAGCTTTAAGGCATCTCCCACCATGAGATGGCATGTGAAACTATGTGACTAGATGTATCCTTGACATAGCATGAGGCAAACCCTTGAGGGGGGATATGTTGGGACATTTGTGATCAAGGTCTTGCTCTAAGATGCATGTACGCATCTAGTAGTCACATGTTTGTGTGTGTAGTATAGCACACCTAGTGCTATGAGGTGTCTAGGACCATGACACAAGTGGTGATGTAGTATAAGGCACCCTCTTGAGGAGGTGCTAAAGATTTAGGAAGTCCCTATGATATAGGCCTGATTGCCTTTGATGTAGCAGAGGTGCTTATGATCTAAGACACCCTCTCTCCCACTCTATAAATGAGAGGCTTCTCTCTTACAATCAATGGAACACACATTTGGTCTTCTTGTGTTCTCAACTCTTGTCATGATGCATCTCTTCTCTCCCACAACTTCCCAACAGGATGTACAATAGCGATAGGGTGCTGGAAATTCAACATGGCAGACGGATTTACATCAGCAAATTAGATGTGGGTATTTACAGCTAACCTTTTTTTATCAAATAGTATGCTCATACTAGTTGCAGCCAAGATTGATGTTGATATGTCTGCCACAATGAGGCATTATGTTCTTGTGCAGTAGTGCACATATATCCCTTCTTGAATTCAAGATGCCTACTAGGCTCAGCTGTGTGTGTCTTCATTCTATCCTGTTTGTTTTGGCATTCTATCCTGTTTGTTTTGGCCAGCAGTGGAAGAACTGTCAGCCCTTCCAAATCATTTTGTACATGCTGTTTTTGACAGCCATGTTTCTAACAACTGAAAGTCACAGGGTAGAGAAATGTTGTAGCACTATTACATTTTTCTACGTATACACAACTTCTATTACCAGACTTTACCTCTAACAAATGCAGAGCACAAAGGCCAATGCTTTTCCCTCAAGACAACTGGCTTGCTGAAATGATGAGACTTTTCTTCTTGACTTTAAATAATATGAATGGTGGTTCTCACAATTTCCAATATGAGTATTGGGCTCTGTAACAATTTATATATGGTTCAAACCAATCATGACTCAAGACCACATTAATGTGTCCCAACACAACACAGAAATGTCATCATGTCTAGTCAATGGAGAGTTGAATCTGGGCATGTTGACAAAAGATTGTTGAGCATATGCTGTCTTTCAATTAAATCCACTCTCAAACCATGCTCTATATCAGTGCTTGCAAAATCACTATTTACAAAGCCTTAGGATTAATAAAATTATGGGAGTTGCTGCTATCCACTAGTATATGATCAAAGCCTTGCTTTAATATGTCTCTGCTTTGAATATAATCAATACAATCTCAACAAAGAATGAAGTAGTACGTGCCATCATATCAGTTGTGACTATAGGAAATTACCTACCTAACTATCACATCCAAATGACCACCTGCACACAGAAGTCATTATGTACAACATCCAAGAATCTTATTGTAAATGTGTATACTTGTTTTCCTTTGTAGGATCTCAAGAAGGCACTTCTATTCAAATCAAATAACAATACCTATCCATCCCACTATCCAGAAAGAGCCCACTTTTGAATACTAAAAAAAGAGGTTATAAAGCATGTTGCGAAACTTAATTCAGAGTTGCAGTTTGAATCAATTCCGGTACTAGTATGCATTTAAAGAGAAAAAGGAACACAAGAAGAGCAATACACTCAAAAAACAAGTAGATAAAAAGAATGCTGAAAATTTTGAGACTAATTCGTAAAGTGTGCTTTGAGTGGTTGCAGCTGAACTAGACCTGACTATTTTGATCAATTTACCTTCTTGAACAGATATCCTTTTGTCTTGGGGAGACAAAGACCATCGGCGGAGGAGGAAATCTCATCTCTGAAAATGTCTGAATCATATGACCTGCTTTTACTAGCTTGATTGGGGAAAGGCTATAGAGGTAGTTGAAAAATGGTGAACCCTGCAGCCCAAAACCAAACGTTTAAAAGAGACAAAAGAAACTTATGATATGGAACCTGTATGTGATGAAGTTGCATATTGAGTCTGCTAATTAGTCTTCACCTGTGCAATTAGTTTCTCAAAATAGAAACTCTGCCATGCAAAATCAAGTAGAAATACAGACAAAATACAAATAGAACTCCTACCATGAGCAGTAAGGATAAGACCAGCCACCCTACAACTTAGTAGAAGAACTTAGAGTGATGACATCTCTCTCTCTCTCTCTCTCTCTCCCCCCCCCCCCTTGGTGGACTTGAAGAACATCTGATGTAAAGTGATAAAGGAACCCAAACAAATGGAAGGAAAATGGAGGTGCACACTTCGGCCAAATCTTGGTCCGAGACAATCTCCCCCACCCCTTGGACTTGAAGAGCATCCGATGTAAAGTGATAAAGGAATACAAACAAATGGAAGGAAAATGGAGGTGCACACTTCGATCAAAATCTTGGTCCCAAGACAATGAAGGGACATAAACCTCAGAAGGTCAATTAGGAGACTCCATGATGCATAGCAAGGAGTAGCTACTATGACACCGACCCACATCATTAATGCCCAACAGTTGGTACATTAAATGAATTCAATATCCTAGAAACACTCTCCCATGCCTATCCAAGCAAATCATTTTCTCTTGATTCCAATTAAACTCACATGCAACAAAATATTGGTATATACTTCATAAGAGTTGAATATATCCAATCTTATAAATTAATTTTTTCATAAAACAAGCAAAAGCATAAGGAAACAAGGGGGTTTATAAGCAACTTTAAACAAAATTTTGGGTAAAAGAGAAAGCAAAGCTACACTTATGTTCTCATCAGTAGCCAACCATAAGCTGCCATCTAGATTCGCCTCCATTCTCTCTGCGTTCCACCATTCCTTCATTCCCACACCCACCATCATGTTCTCATAGTAGCCGATTCCATAGTTGAACACAAATAGGGATATGGGCACCAGTATTGCTAGATCAAACACCTACAAAATGGCCAAGTACTGTCTGTCAACAAGACTCCCCGGCCTTTACTGACATACATTCAATTACAGTCGAGTGCAAGTAGAAACTGTTGCATACCTTGGGGAGAAGGGGTGTCCCATTGATTAAAGATACGCTTGGCAAGAGCGCATATGTGAACATCAGAAGGCACATCAGGTGGCCAAAGAAACAATAGAGATATATCATCCTTTGCAAATGAGATAATTGCTATGAGTGCTTGTACAAGATTGGAGACTCTCTGCAGAATAGAAGGATCTCTAGAATTCCGGTGCTCCATCATTTCCTTGTATTCAACACATCCTCGCTGTTCGTCGGAGCACAGCCTATGAAGGCAGGAGGAGATGGCATGCAGTATACAGATTTCCAGCCTCAGGAGTGAATTTTGAGTCTCGTTAAAAGATCTTCGACTGTGGAGCCGTATATCAAAAGATTGCGGAACAAAATATTTGCCCCAATATGTCGAGAGTGGCTCCATTATCAGTGTATGTTTGACAGCTTATTGCTCTATTTCAACGGATTGTGTACAAGGCTATGATTTAGAAAACCCATTTGATGTTTACTAGTACAACATTCTAATTTGGAAAATGTTGATATTCTAACTCAGAAGATCTACATCTCATAAATCAAGCAGATCATTAGCAGGTTTTCTCTAATACACGCCATTTGTGCATTATATGTTTTGCGATAGCATACCTGACTATCAGAGCCTGCAATTGTGAGATGTCAATCTGGAGAATCCATGCCTGTAGCCATTACTCAGGTCATTCGTTAAACCTTAGAACATTTACTGTTCATAACAAGCTTGATAAACTATTCTTGAATCTTGCAGGTACTTCCAGGCAATAACCTGAAAAGATCATGAGGTGCCCACGTTCAGCTATCAAAAATATACATAAGAAGTTCCCAATAGACAACAAAGAGGCACATTTTATATAGCCACCATAAGATAGAAAGAAACATGCATCAACACTTATTTCATTAATTTTGGACTCATATGTCTACTTTTGGACTATTCCTTAAAATCGTTCCCAACTGAAAAGTTTACTTTATGAAACTGTCATTCGAGAATCAAAAGTTTACTTTCTGGCACTATCATTTTCACATAAGACATTTCAAAATATCTCTCTACAATGTTGTACAAATAATGCAAAAACTACTATTAAATCCTAAATTTGTATTTCTTGTTTATAAGAATCACATTCTTAAAATAAAAAATCCGAGTTATTAGTTTAAATCCATGAAAAACCATGCTATTGAGGATTCACAACATTTTAAAAATGTATACATAAGAGACCTGTAAGACTCTTTTTACTTTCAATGCAGAAAACTATAACACTCTTGAATATTCAAGAAATTAAAAGGTTTATATACACATGAGACATGATGGAAGCCTCTTTTGTACTCCAAAAAATAGCAATAGCTATGCTTGCAATTTTACATTATCATGTCATAAGTTTTACAACAAATATTGCTCTGGATGAGTCTTTGTACAAAGGATCTCCTGTGGTCTTTTCAATAATTTAATTTTTCCTTTACAATGAGTTTAGTACAAATGGGCGATCCAAACATTTGCTTGTTTGAATGTCCTTTTCTATCATGATCACAGAAATGAGCGATCCAAACATTTGCTTGTTCAGAATGTCCTTTCTGTCATCACTTGTCGCTTGGGTGCCATCTTCATTCACTCTCATCTGACAACCACCACCACCTTCACTCTTTCTCGATATTTGAATGGTGTTATCATGGGCATTCTTCATTTGCGCTATCTCCTTCTACTTCCTCCCGGGCGAGCATCTTTGTGAACTCTGTAATGTGTGTAATAATTGGTTGCGGTAATTTTATTTTGTCTTCTACATTATACCCCATGTGCTTCTTTGTTTTCTTTGACCTTGATTTCTAGGATACTATGACTATCTCTGTGGAAAGTCTTGAAATTGCTTCATGGTTTGGGACCCATTCCTTTTTCAAACAACTACTATACAATGTACTGTTATATTGGTTCTCCTTCCTGCCCCTTGACTCATACCATACCGCTGTAAATGTTGTAGCTCTCCCCCGGTCATCCATGCTCATGTCAACTACTTTTGCAACCCAAAACTTCACGTTCTCATGTTCATCATCCGATGGTCGAACTGCAACAAAACAATGGACATCTATGTCTATTTGTGGCATAAACTCTCTCTTCTTGGGTCCACAATATGGACGTGGGAGCAACGATTCAAACTCATTTTTAAAGAGACCACATGCTGGACGTAAGTCATTACCAACATTTGGCCAAAATAAAGGCCGTTCTGCCTTAATATCATCTTCTTGCATTTTTGCAAGGTCCTTTATCAATTGGTAGGTCTTGCTAATTACAACAGTAGTGTGTTCCTTCCAAGAGGGCTTCTAATCAGGAAATCTCCGGAGCATTTCCTCTTTGTATGCAATAAAAGCTTTTAAGCCTTCTATTTCACCTTTGGATTTCTCGCTGAATTCTTTTATAGGAGCCCATGTTGGATGCATTTCTTTGCTCGGGATTGAAGTTAAGAGAGAGTAAGGTTCTTCAGGTTCCCATTTTGTATCAAGAGAATAGTGTTGCCATTGCATCACTGTTTTTTCATCCTTTAAGAAAAATCGAAAATAGTGTGGAGCGCTATGACCAATCAGGGCATCACCACCTTTTTGTATGAAAGGTAGAATAAAGCTCTTCCAATCATACATCCTCTCAACCATTGAGCATACTGTTCCTTCCTTACGGCCACCAACTTGCCTCCCACATTTTCTTATCAAGTCATCCATTGTTTCCATGTCCTTGTGTTTTAGTTCTCTTGAAACTGTGCTAAATACCTGATCGATATCCTCATGTGTGTGCCCAACCAACAAAAACCCAACTTCAATCTCATTCAAGATTCTATGAGCGATTAGCATTGAGCAAAATGCAAAGAAGAGTACATTCTTATTCTCTCGTCCGCAATTGTCTGCTTGTATTCTCAAAGTTGCTGGTAGGCGACCTTTTTCTGCATGTACATTGTGAATTTCCTTCATAACGGATGTTACAACTTGATTGCTATCGTGTAGATGCAAGGAATCAATCCATATGTCTGCAAAAAACTTAAATCCGTGCACTAACACTCCACATAGATGTGTCTTTAAAAAGTATTTGCCTTGTAGCTTAGGTGGAGTGTTAACGAATCGAGGTAATGTTGTTGTATTTTGATCCATACCATCTACAATAATGCACATGTACTCATTTGGGTGAGAAATAGCTTGCTCCTTCCAAAATGCATATTTTATTCTAGAATGTCGAACAAGTCCATGATGAAATTCTCTCTTTCTTTTGTAAGCTTCTTTTTGTTCTGGAGATGTTGCACTCTCAAGTGCTCGCTTTAGATCATCACAGTCGTTGCACTTTGACATTTTTTGCCTCTTTGGAATTTTAACATGTCCAAAGCTTTTTTTCCAAAGAGTATACAAAGTATGAAAAGATGCCGGTGCATGCCCTCTTTGCCTCTATGTTTCTCCAATAGAGTTAAATACTTCTTTTTTGGTCAAACCTATCGGAAGATGCATTTCTGATAGGTGGGGTTGCGGTAAAGCATTTTCATAAATGTAATCTTTCAAAATTGCTGTTGCCGCAACCGTTGAGGCTCTTGTTTTGGGCCTTCCTATTTTTCCATGAATGTTAAATTTAACTCCATACTTTGCTTTATTAGCCAAATTCCAATATGTGCCATGTGATAATCCTGTAATAATGCGATATGCATTATTGCATATACTTTTTCCATTTATAAGAGGCCTTATTTGATGTCCTGAACTTCGACTTCTCTTATCATTTATAAGAAAGCAAGACAATCTCGTGAGTAGGTATTCATTTCTTCTGCATCCTTTCCTTTGCCAGACATGTTCTCTACAACCCTTGATGTCATGTAAGTTAATGGATCGCATACATATATGCTTACAGCATGTAGATCGCATTGCTTTTAGCATAACATCTTCATTCATTACTCTTATTCTCTTTGGTTGCTTTTCTGGACCTGCCTGCACTCGTTGTCTTTTCATGCATCTGTATGTCCGTTTTGGGACCTTCTGTACATTCTTATTTGGATTTGTGTAGTTCTCCTTGTAAGATTTATTTGTCACGTTGTTTTCATGAGATGTTGCATCCTTGATCTTATCACTCTGACAGTCAAATACTGAATATTCCTTTGTTGATGTCATCCTTGCTTTTGATACATTCGTCAAACCATTTGTAACATTTACAAGTTCACAATCAAAGTCAAACACCGAATAGTCCTTTGTTGATCTCATCCCTACTTTTGATACAATCGTAGAACCACTTGTCACAATGGCATTAGAGTGTCCCGAATGATCTTCAAACTCATCTATTCCTGAGAGAACATCACTCATTGATGCACTTTCTATGGATTTCATAACTCCATAGTCAGTGGTGATAGAGTGTCCAGAATGATCTTCAAACTCATCTATTCCTGAGAGAACATCGCTCATTGATGCACTTTCTATGGATTTCATAACTCCATAGTCTTGAAACTCCTCTACTCCAGAGAGAACATCACTCATTATACTAACGTGCATGATTTCCATAATTCCATAGTTACCTGCTTTGACTCCAAGAACTTTATCAGTATCCATGAAGCCATCCATGCTTGAAGATATAACACTTTTGACATCTTTGTCCAAGTTCTCAATGTGCATGAACTCATCCACCTCAGATAAGGCATCACTTGTGAAATATTTTTCTTTCTCGGTACCAATGAACTCATCGACTTCTGATAAGACGTCAGTGCTATAGTTGAGTGCATTGGAATCATCCATCTCTGAAGGAATAGAGCTTGGTACATTGGCATATTCTTTCAATTCTTTGATGTTGTAGTATACATTATGTTTATCATTAAAAACCACATGCCGAGTCTTTCCAATCTTTAAAAATTGCATGCTCCATCTCAAATCCTTACCTACCTCATAGTAGGGACCATCCAATGACATTGAGTTATCATCCATACCATCATCTGTAACTTTTTGAATTCTCATCTGCGCAAATGTCCAGTGTTCAACTTGTTCAAATCCCAAGACTTGACCTTCTGCTACATACTTATTTGTAAATGATAACATTTGTAAAATATCTCCCACTCTAAAATCCAAAGATATGCACTTTGTATTCCTGATGACATGTGTTGGATAAGTCTCATCTCTATCCCATGCAATAAATGCTTTGTTGGAAGTATTATAGGGCATAACATCTCCAAGGATTTCCATATCCCCACACTTATGCTTTAGCTCAACATGTGCACTAAGAATCCTTGATACGATAACCGCCACCTTATCTTCGCCAAGTCTTCTAAAGTGACAAATAGAATTTGGATCACTTTCATGGATTGTAGCAAATGCAACTACTTCTCTTTTGCAACATAAAATCACCTCCATCCCCGGAATAAATTTTGTAGCCATCTCCTTTGCGAGTTTCCTTTGCAAACAAGCTGTAACAACCATTATAAAGAACATTAGTCTCTTCTCAATAATCTACTTTATTAATGATTTAAAAATCCAGAACGTGTTTGAAAATTTAATTAGACACTAACCAATAACAACCGTAAACCAATAACAACCCTAAAGCCTAAACCCTAAACCGTAAACCAAAACAACCCTAAACCCTAAACAATAATAACCCTAAACCCTAACTCCCAAACCCTAAACCCTAAACCCTAAACCCCAACCCCCAAACCCTAAACCCTAAACCCTAACCCCCAAACCCCAAACCCTAACTCCCAAACCCTAAACCCTAAACCCCAAACCCTAAACCCTAACTCCTAAACCCTAAACCCTAACTCCCAAACCCTAAACCCTAAACCCTAACTCCCAAACCCTAAATCCTAAACCCTAACTCCCAAACGCCAGACCCTAAACCCTAACTCCCAAACCCTAAATCCTAAACCCTAAACCCTAACTCCTAAACCCTAAACCCTAAACCCTTAACTCTAACCCCAAACCCTAAACTCTAAACCCTAACTCCTAAACCCTAAACCCTTAACCCTAACCCCCAAACCCTAAACTCTAAACCCTAACCCCCAAACCCTAAACCCTAACTCCTAAACCCTAAATCCTAAACCCTAAACCCTAACTCCCAAACCCTAAACCCTAAACCCTAAACCCCAAACCCTAATCCCTAAACCTTAAACTCTAACTCCCAAACCCTAAACCCTAACCCCCAAACCCTAAACTCTAAACCCTAAACCCTAAACCCTAACTCCTAAACCCTAAACCCTAACTTCTAAACCCTAAACCCTAAACCCTAACTCCCAAACCCTAAACCCTAAACCCCAAACCCTAAACCCTAAACTTAAACTCTAACTCCCAAACCCTAAACCCTAACCCCCAAACCCTAAACCCTAAACCCTAACCCCCAAACCCTAAACCCTAAACCCTAAATCCTAAACCCTAAACCCTAAATCCTAAACGCTAACCCCCAAACCCCAAACCCTAAACCACCAAACTCTAAACCCTAACCCCCAAACCCTAACCCTCGAACCTTGAACCCTAAACCCTAAACCCTAACTCACCAAACCCCAAATCCTAAACCCAAACCACGAAATCCTAAACCTTAAATCCTATGAGTGTTTTCAAGATATATCATTTATTTAAGTAATAGTTTAATTAGAATTCATAAGTAATAGTGGAATTGATAGTTGGGAGGGTGGTAGTGGGAGAAAGGGAGAGTGGGAAAGTGGAGAAAGGGAGTGTGGGAGGGTGGTAGTGGGAGAAAGGGAGAGTGGGAGAGGGAGTGGGAATGGGGGCGGTGGGGGTGGGGGTGGGGGTGGGGGTGGGAGGATGGGAGTGGGAGTGGGAGAGGGAGTGGGAACGGGGGAGGTGGGGGTGGGGGTGGGAGAATGGGAGTGGGAGTGGGAGAGGGAGTGGGAATGGGGGAGGTGGGAATGGGGGAGGTGGGGGTGGGGGTGGGAGAATGGGAGTGGGAGTGGGAGAGGGAGTGGGAATGGGGGAGGTGGGGGTGGGAGGATGGGAGTGGGAGTGGGAGGGGTGGGGAGTGGGAGTGGGAGGATGGGAGTGGGAGAGGGAGTGGGAATGGGGGAGGTGGGGGTGGAAGTGGGAGGGGTGAGGTGGGAGGATGGGAGTGGGAATGGGGGAGGTGGGGGTGGAAGTGGGAGGGGTGGGGTGGGAGGATGGGGGAGGGAGTGGGAGTGGGGGAGGTGGGGGGGGTGGGAAAATGGGAGTGGGAGTGGGAATGGGGGAGGTGGGGGGGTGGGAAAATGGGAGTGGGAGTGGGAGTGGGAGAGGGAGTGGGAGGATGGGAGTGGGAGGGGTGAGGTGGGAGGATAAGGGTGGGAGAATGGGAGTGGGAGTGGGAATGGGGGGGCAGGGGTGGGGGTGGGAGGATGGGAGTGGGAGTGAGAGGTGTAGGTGGGAGGATGGGAGTGGGTGGGAGAATGGGAGTGGGAGTGGGAGTGGGAATGGGGGAGGTGGGGGTGGGGTGAGGGTGGGAGTGGGAGGGGTGGGGTGGGAGGATGGGAGTGGGAGAGGGAGTGGGAATGGGGAAGGTGAAAGAATGGGCGTGGGCGTGGGAGTGAGAATGGGGGAGGTGGGGTGGGAGGATGGGGGTGGGAGTGGGAGTGGGAATGGGGTGGGAGTGGGAATGGGGTGGGAGGATGGGAGTGGGTGGGAGAGAGAGAGAAGATAATCTAATAGAGAGGCCAATGGGAGAGGAGATAATGTTATAGAAGGACCAATGAGAGAGAAGCACTTAAAACCCTAGTTTTTCTTATATATACTCTCCTTCTCTCATTGTTTCTCTCATTTCAACAAGGAAGAGCAAGAGGAGAAGCAAAAAGAGGAGGAAGAGCAAAAGCAAGCACAAGCATCGATTTCAACTTTTTTCCAGGTACTTTTTTTAAAATTTGTATTCTTTGAAATTTTATTATAGAGAGAGAAAAGTGAAGGAAAGATTTTTAGAGAGAGAATATAAGAGAGAGAGTCTTGTTGCCTCGGCAGCAAAAGAGAGAGGGCGAAAGAGGAGAGAAGGGGGGGGACAGAGAGGGGAGAGAAAGGGAGGGGGGAGAGAAGGGGGAGGGGGGGAAGAGAGGGGGGAAGCCGCAAGGGGGGGGAGAGAGAGAGAGGGGAGGGGAGGCCGCTGCCGCGGCAGCGGAGAGGGGGGGAGGGAGGGGAGGGGAGGGGAGAGAGAGGGGAGGGGAGAGGGAGGGGAGGGCTGTCGCGGCAGCGGAGAGAGGGAGGGAGAGGGAGGAGGGGGAGGGGAGAGAGAGAGGAGGGGGGGGGCTACCGTGGCAGCGAGAGAGAAACGGGGGGGGGGAGAGAGAGGGGGGGGCGCGAGAGAGAGGGGAGGGAGAGACAGAGAGGGGGGGGCCGCTGCCGTGGCAGCGAGAGAGGAGGGAGGGGGGAGAGAGAGAAGGGGGCAGCGAGAGAGAGGGGAGGGAGAGAGAGAGAGAGGGGGGGGCCGCTGCCGCTGCCGCGATAGCGAGAGAGGGAGGGGGGGAGAGAGAGAAGGGGGGGCGGCGAGAGAGAGGGGGGAGAGGGAGGGGAGGGGAGGGGAGAGAGAGAGGGGGGAGCCGCGGCAGTGAGAGAGGGGGAGCGGGGGGAGAGGGAAGGGGGGGGAGCGGGGGCAGCGAGAGAGAGGGGAGGGGGAGAGAGAGAAGGGGGGGGCCGCTACCGCTACCGCGGCAGCGAGAGAGGGGGAGGGGGGGAGAGGGAAGGGGGGGCCGGGGCCAGCGAGAGAGAGGGGAGGGGGAGAGAGAGAAGGGGGGGCCGCTACCGCTGCCGCGGCAGCGAGAGAGGGGGAGGGGGGGAGAGGGAGGGGGGTGGGGGCAGCGAGAGAGAGGGGAGGGAGAGAGAGAGAGGGGGGGGCCGCTGCCCCTGCCGCGGCAGCGAGAGAGGGAGGGGGGAAGAGAGAGAAGGGGGGGCGGCGAGAGAGAGGTGTGAGAGGGAGGGGAGGCGAGGGGGGAGAGAGAGGGGGGAGCCGCGGCAGCGAGAGAGGGGGACGGGGGGAGAGGGAAGGGGGGGGAGCGAGAGAGAGGGGAGGGGGAGAGAGAGAAGGAGGGGGGGCCGCTGCCGCTGCCACGGCAGCAAGAGAGGGGGAGGGGGGGAGAGGGAAGGGGGGGGGCAGGGGCAGCGAGAGAGAGGGGAGGGGGAGAGAGAGAAGGGGGGGCCGCTGCCGCTGCCACGGCAGCGAGAGAGGGGGAGGGGGGGAGAGGGAAGGGGGGGGCGGGGCCAGCGAGAGAGAGGGGAGGGAGAGAGAGAGAGGGGGGAGAGGGAGGGGAGGGGAGGGAAGGGAAGAGAGAGAGGGGGGAGCCATTGCCGCTGCCGCGACAGCGAGAGAGGGAGGGGGGGCGAGAGAGAGAAGGGGGGGCAGCGAGAGAGAGGGGAGGGAGACAGAGAGGGGGGAGAGGGAGGGGAGGGGAGAGAGAGAGGGGGGAGCCACTGCCGCGGCAGCGAGAGAGGGGGAGGGGGGGAGAGGAAAGGGGGGGGAGAGGGAAGAGAGAGGGGGGGCGGCTGCCGCGGCAACGAGAGAGGAGGGGGGGAGAGAGATAAGGGGGGGCAGCGAGAGAGAGGGGGGGGAGAGGGAGGGGAGGGGAGGGAGAGAGAGAGGGGGGGCCGCTGTCGCGGCAGCGAGAGAGGAGGGGGGGAGAGAGAGAGAAGGGGGGAGATGCGAGAGCGAGAGAGAGGGGGAGGGAGAGAGAGAGAGGAGGGGGGCCACGAGGGGGGAGAGGGAAGAGAGAGGGGGGGCCGCTGCCGCGACAGCGAGAGAGGAGGGGGGGGAGAGAGATAAGGGGGGGCAGCGAGAGAGAGGGGGGGAGAGAGAGAGAGGGGGGAGAGGGAGGGGAGGGGAGGGGAGAGAGAGGGGGGGGCTGTTGCCGCGGCAGCGAGAGAGGAGCGGGAGGGAGAGAGAGAAGGGGGGGATACGAGAGCGAGAGAGAGGGGGAGGGAGAGAGAGAGAGTAGGGGGGACCCCTGCCACGGCAGCGAGAGAGGAGGGGGGGAGAGAGAGACAGGGGGGAGGCCACTGTCGCGGGAGGTGGGGGGGGAGAGAGAGAAGGGGGGGGGAGGGAGAGAGAGAAGAGGGGGAGGCGCAACGAGAGAGAGGGGGGAGAGAGAGAGAGAGAGAGAGGGGAGAGAGAGAGAGAGAGGGGGGGAGGCCGCTGCCGCGGCAGCGAGAGGGAGAGGGGAGGGGAGAGAGAGAGAGAGGGGAGGGGAGAGAGAGAGAGGGGGGAGGGCGCGGCAAGTGAGAGACAGAGTGGGGAGCACAAGTGAGAGAGAGGGAAAAGGTGAGGAGAAAGGGAGAGAGAGAGAGAGAGGGTAAATGAAGAGGAGGGGAGAGAGTAGACTAAGATGAGAGGAAACGTAGACTAGAGCGGAGAGGAAAGAGAGAGAGAGAAGAGTGAGAGAGATGGACGAGAGATGAAAATTTAGAGAGGGAGGACACGAGAAAGTACGATCGAGATAGAAAATCTTACCAATGAAGAGGAAAAATGAGTGGGCGACGATCGAGACAAGATAAAGGAGCTACGATCAATGAGGCATATGAGAGGAGATTGGTGTGTGATTTAGTCGAAACTTAAACAAACAAAACTATAAACCTTGGTGTTTGATGAAAATTTAGAGAGGAAGGGCACAAGAGAAAGTACGATCGAGATAGAAAATCTTACCAATGAGGAGAAAAAATGAGTGGGCAACGATCAAGAAGAGATAAAGGAGAGATGTTTTGATGGAAGAATTTGGGAGCTACGATCAATGAGGCATATTAGAGGAGATTGGTGTGTGATTTAGTCGAAACTTAAACAAACAAAACCATAAACCTTGGTGTTTGAAAAGAGAAACGTGTGGAAACTAGAATTTCAAATTTCCCGCCTTTTTTTAAACTATGAATCCTTGTGTTTGAAAAGATAAACGTGTGAAAACTTGAAAATTGTGATAAAAGACAACCTTGTGTTTCAAAAGACAAACGCGTGGATGTGAAAAGACAAATGTATGCTAAAAGCAAAACTTGTAGAAACTTGAATTTTAAATTTTTCTTTGTTTTTGAATTTAAAATGAGTTTCACTTTCATTTTCAATTTACTAGTTTAATTTAGACTATAATGCATTTTCTTTTGGAATATAAAAAGTATAATTTTAATTTTATTACATTTTAAATTAAAATTTTAAAAGTAGTTTAACTTACATTCGTTATTATTACTTTAATTTATTTCTTTTTAGGGAGAATTAATATATTCTTCTAGGTAAATATTAAATTTTTAATTTTAAGTCTTGTTTTCTTTATTTTACATTATTTTTTCATAAACTTTAAGTTAAACTACTTTATAGTTTTTATTATTTAAATTTTTATTAAGATTTTAACTTCTTATTAATGTGAATGTAGGTAAATATTAAATTTTTAATTTTAAGTCTTGTTTTCTTTATTTTACGTTATTTTTTCATAAACTTTAAGTTAAACTACTTTATAGTTTTTATTATTTAAATTCAAATTTATTAAGATTTTAACTTCTTATTAATGTGAATGTTCAATTCTTATGAGTTGTAAGTAAATTAGTTTTTGAAAATATAAATTTTATCTTTTTTAAAATGAGAAGGGGAAGGGAGAGAGAGAGAAGGGGGGGCCGCTGCCGCGGCAGCGAGAGAGAATGGGGGGGGAGAGAGAGAGAAAGGGGTGGGAGGATGGGAGTGGGAGAGGGAGTGGGAATGGGGAAGGTGAAAGAATGGATGTGGGCGTGGGAGTGAGAATGGGGAAGGTGGGGTGGGAGGATGGGGGCGGCAGCGAGAGAGAAGGGGGGGGGAGAGAGAGAGAAAGGGGTGTGAGTTTAAAAAAGATAAAATATAAATTTTATCTTTTTTAAACTCACAACCTTAGTGTATTAAAAAGAATAATGGAAAATAGATTATTTTTTGCTTTTAATTCGCAACCTAAGGATATTAAAAAGAACAATGGAAAAGAAATTATTTCTTGCTTTTCTTCGCTTCGACGGTTGGTGTAGTCTAGATTAGCATAGATTAGTTTGTCCTTAGAGGAGAGAACTCCAAAAAAAACAATCAAAGCCATGCTCAAAATTTCCCGACTAGTTCCTAATCGGAGTCAGTCCATTCGTTCACATTCGGTTTCACAGTCACAACAACCCTACCATTTAAGCAACGATTAAGGTTTTTAAACTTTCAAGATGATTGAAAGTTGTATCAGCGGACATGACAGATTACAGTTGTGGAAGTTGACAGAGCATTTTACACTTATATCAGTTGCGGGAGTTGACAGAGCATTTTGCACTTATATATGACAGACTTCAAATTTGTATTCAGAGATCATTGTAAATCCTTATTTTTTTTCACATTTATGCTCTAAGCCTTGTAAAGCCTTTTAGGCTATTCCCAAAGCATTTATGCTCTAAGCCTTGTAAAGCCTTTTAGGCTATTCCCAAAGCATGAAATTGATACTTATATGATTGGGAAGAATAAAAACTTGAGGTGTATTAATGGGACTCATTGTACTTTTGATTTTGAAAAGTAATTGTAGTTTGTCAAAGTACTTAAAATTTGTGTTGTGCTTGAATACAGGATGGATCTTGAGGCTACAGCATTTGTCAATGGTATGACATTGAAATACAATGGAAGAATTTATGCCCCAAAGGACTTCACAAACTGGACAGTTGTTGACACAACAAAGAAAGCATGGTTCTTGGTCTTAAGTAAAGGAAATCTCATTCTAGTGATGACAAAGAGAGAGTTGGAGAAAGATGAGTGGGCATTAAATGTATCTTTCTCAAAGAGCAATTTGATTCAAGGGGGCACCTTAGTAGGAATAAAAATTGAAAAAGACAGCAGTACAATGATGATTTACACAAAGTCAAGAATGAGCAACAGATCGTTTCTTCTTTCTAAGAAAGATGCAATGCACTTTGTGATGCCGCCGCCAAAAGCACCTAGATTTCTTGAATTGGTTCCTGCATTGGAGATCCTTCAACATGTGTGGGAGGAATTTCCCATTGAGGAAGCAAGAAAAATGCAGTCAAAGATTATCCTTGAATACTTTCAGGGTGTCATCCAACAAGGTTCAACTTCATTGGAGGGACCTAAGGTGCAAGAATCCACACATGAGAAAGGAAGTGATGAGACACGCCATGTAGACCTGGTTCATGGTAATACAAATGAGAGAGGAAGTGGAGTGGATGAGACAGAACACATTGTAGCAATGGATGAGGGTCTTGTACACGTGGATGCTTACAAGGGATCTACATCTGAGACAGGAATTGAATTGGTGGAGACCGGACATGCACATGCATCTCAGACAGAAATTGAATTGAGTGAGACATGACATGCATCAGATAAGACAGGACATGCACACACATCTCTTGTTCATGGTATTACTCACTTAGATGGTGTAACTCATGAAGTTGATGGAATAACAGAACAAGTGAAGCCCTTAAGTATACCTGAAGTTGAGGCAATAGAAGAAGAAGTAGGGCGATCTAAAGCAGTTCACATTGAGCCCCTAAAAAATAAACCTCGACGTCAAATGCAAAAGGCAAGTACTTCACGAGCTACAGTTCCAAGTCCTATAACTGGAAAAAGAGGTCGTTCATATACAAAGAAAGGGCAAAGAAGAGAAGAGGAAGAACATGAAGAGGATGCGGAGGGTCTTGAAATGGAGTCAGATCTAGAAGCAGAAATGTTATCAATGAAGAACCTAAATCTTTGCTTGAATGAGGCTGTGACAGATGAGGATCCAGGATATATATGGGGCCAGAAGACTCAAGTTATACATGCTTCAACAGTGGTCAAAGCAAGTGTCTTCACCAACAGCAGGACCTTAGATACAGCCTATGCTGAAAAGATTTTTCAGGCTTTGATTGATGGAAAAAAACCAGTTGTTTCTAATTTGGTACTCCGTCCAAGAACATTTTGGCTAGTCATGGGAGATTATAGTCAATCCATCAATTTCTCTCAGCCTATAGATTTTGAGATGCAATTCACTAAGTTCCTCAGAAAACAAGTTCCCTCACTTCAAGAAGGACAGAGTTCAGTGAATGATCCAGAACGACATATAAGGGATGCCAAGAGAAATTTCTTAGCTCATTGTACATTTGAGGCAATAGATGGTCAGCACTATGCCTATGCTTGTAATGAGCGCTCTAGAGATGCATACAAGAAAGGAGAAATTACTTATCAAACCTTCGCGAGTGTGCCTCAATTTCACTACTATTCTACATGCATCTGTATCTTCAAGAATGAGAAAAAATATGTGATTGAGTCGGAAAGACTTAATCATGACATTTATGCACTATGAAAAATCACCTCCACTTCAGAGATGTTGCTCAAAGCTAGGACCATATGGAAAACTTTTAATTCTCCTTTGACCACTCTCAAAAGAACTACAACTAAAGTGGAAGCGGATAATCTTGTTGACTTCTACACATGCTTGAGTGCCATTGTACCAAGGGAAAAGCAGGAAAGAGCAGAGGTGATTACAAGCTTCAAGACAGTAAGGGATAGGTATCAAGACTACACAAGCATACTCTTCCGTAGTGATGAAGTTTTTCATCAGATCAAAGACGTGTGTCTTACATGTGAGAAAGGAGATGTTACATATGAGGCTCCATCATTGATTAAAGAGAAGGCAAAGAAGATTGAGAAAAAAGAGATGACAGCTCGGATGTGGAGGCCTTTAAGAAACCTACCAGACAAATACGCAAGTCTTGCTGCAGAGAAATTAATGTCCAAAGAATGGTTTTTTGGCAAAAAGGATAAAGATCATTGCATGGAAGATTGCATCATCCAACAGGTCAAGATGCAGTAAAGAGTGCAATTGAATATTTATTGGGAGAAAAAAATATTCCAATTAGCCAATGTAAAATTGATCATAACATTGTGAGGCAGATGGCATCAGCTTTACCGTCAGCTAAACAGAAGGCTTGGGTGCATAAATGGGTGAAGGTAGAAGATGATGGATCTAAAATTACTCCCTCTATGAGAAGTGACATTCCGAAAAATGTGTATGCATATGCACAAAAAGTCATCAATAACCACACTCTCAGAAAAGAAAAAACTTTGAACAAGGGCTTTTATTTCATACATGAAATCATTTCAGAGTCTGGAAAGAGTGTTGAGTGCAAGGGAGTTTCATTGAGTGATTTTTTGTCCGAGGACACTGCTTGGGAGAGACCTCAGCTTTTCTTTGTCTATGAAATATCACCGGATGACATCCATCAACTCCTTGACAGAATATTACATACCACCATTGGTAGAGTGGGACAATGTAATATAGTCATATTTGCTGATAAAGATGACAAGGAACAAATGTCTGCTACCCTAGAAAAACAATATGGCAATGAGCTCAAGATTTACAATGGGATATACTCAAGAAAAAGGGACAAGAGAGAATGCGGTCTCAAGATACAGAGTCTAGAAACCTTTTTCTTGTGCATGAAGAGCCCTTACAATGATCACTCCTTACAAAACAATATAAGAGGGAATGCAAAGAGATTGCAACTACTGTTGGAAGAGCATGAAGCTCCAAGTCCCCTCCATCGCAACGCAAATCACTATGAAAGGCCAGCAAAAAGTGCTGATCTTTTAATTAGTATGAAGGAATTTTTGCTACCGTCCGGATGGGAAGTCACATTGTGCCGAATGGGACATCTATTTGAAGCTCTTATCAGAAAAGGACACAATGTAAATATTATTGAGAGCCCTGCTTGCTTGGAATACCTTGATACCGTGGCTTCTCTCACAATAAAGTTTGATAAGAAAGGTCCGATCTCACATGAAGAGGATGACATAGAGATGATCATGTATGATGAGAGCAAGAAAGAAAATGATCAAAGCTCTGGATATAATAGTGAGGACATCAGCGATAGCAAGGAAGCAGAAGAAGATGGATATGACACTGACCTTGCCTCTGAAGGTTACATAAAAAGACCATGAAGATATGTAGAGGTATGAAGACTTATGTTTAATTTTCTTTATTCATTTAAAGGTCTTTTTAAATTTGTAATTAATTTAAAATTTTGAATGTCATAATTATTTTATCCTTTTATAGGAGAAGGGAGAGGAGGAGGATGAGGAGGATGTAGCTGGAGCAGAGAATATAGAAAGCTCATCTCAAGAAAGCAAAGCTGCTCTGGCTATCCGTCGGATGACTCTAGAAAATAATCATACATTGCAGCAAATGGAGAAGTCATTTCAAGTTAGGTTCCAAGTTCGAGAACAACCTCTTACTTTTATATTCGCGATGAAGAGGACATTTCAATCCTCATAAACTTCAAGAAAGAGGTCAATGACAAGGTTATAATAGCCATCCTCAGGTTTGACACAAACTTTTTACTGACTTTATGCTTTTGTATTTCCATTGGATCAAATGAACTAATATTCTTTTCTTTTTATTGCAGTATGGTTTTACAACAGCTTCCGCTATATATACAAAGATGTGCATATATGGTCGATCCTCTTGTTTCTAGTGTACTTAGCAATAAGCAGAAGACCATAGATGATGTTTTTAAGTGGTTGCAACCTGTTGATTTGACTGCGGCACGAGTTATCTTTACCGCATATCACGAGGAGTGAGTATCAATCCCTACCTAGCTTATCTCTTACATTGTGGAGGATTATATCAAATAATAATTATTCTTAATTGATAATGCAGCTTGCATTGGAGCTTGGTAATTGTGGACATCTTAGCCAAGCAATGCTTCTTTGTCAATTCAATAGCATCTATCCATGGCAGTGTGTCAGAGTAAGTATAACCTACTTGTGTCATAATTATGTCAATGAGATGCATCCTATGCAATGCACACATTCATTTATGTTTTCTATTTTGATGTGTAGATCTGCTCGAAAGTTGGTAAGTGCTATAGATGCACTTATGCAAATGGAGGGTGACTTGGAAGATCAAATAGAGTATGTAACATGCCCTGCAGCGAAGCAGAATGATGACCACAGTTGTGGGTGGAGAGTTGGATATAACTGCTTTTTGCTCCTTGCTCAAATTTTTAATTTGAGAGGCGGTGAAACCTCATTGTCCACATATACAGACTTGCATCTATATGCATTTATGTCATCTATCATTAAGGCATTTATTGATAACATGGTGGAGCATCCAGAGGAAACATTGGTTGCTATGCCCATAAGTTGTCCTGATGTAACCGCTGTATTGGACGAAATGGGGAGCTCTTCTGAGGTTAAGGTCATCATTAGCAAGCAACCTCGTGTTTTGACTTTTGGTAGCGAGGAAGTTACAATCCTCTCTGACCCTTTGAAAGAGGCTAATGACAAAGTCATGATGGCCATCCTCAGGTTTGATATGAACATATCTTGACTTGATACTTCAATCATTTGATTCAATCTGCTTCTAACATTTGTTTATTTATTGCTGCAGTAGTACGGTTATATCTCACTACACATCCTATAGTGCAGATTGGTAAAATTCCTTTGTCTATGCAGGATGGGAAAAAGAAATACTTGTCTGATGTATTTCATGTCCCGAATATCACCAAGAACCTGGTTTCTATTGGTTAAATGGTTGAGCAGGGCTTGCAGGTCAGATTTAATCCTCATGGATGCTTTGTTAAGGATATGAAAAATAATGGTCGCTTGATAGCAAAAAGAAAGAAGAAGGGTAGGATGTTTACGTTGGATGTGGACATGCCTGAATTGAGTGCAGCAATGTTTGCACATGGGACCGGTGTAGTTATAGATATTGATATCTAGCATAAACACACTCATGTTAATGTACAGCGACTTAAATCAATGCAGGCCCAAAATATTGTTGCAGGATTGCCTAAATTCAAGGTTGCAGAAATGCATAAGGTATGTGAAGCCTATCAATTTGGAAAACAGGCAAGGAAACCATTTCCTAGGCATGTTAAAGAGAGTAAGAAGCCATTGGAATTAATCCACTATGATGTGTGGACTACTAAAGCTGCATCTATTGGAGGCTATCATTATTTTGTCACTTTTATTGATGAGTACAACAGAAAAGTTTGGGTGTATTTTATGAAAAAGAAAAGTGAAGTGTTTGGGCACGTCAAAGCTTTTAAAGCTATGGTTAAAAAAGAAACAGGCTTGCAAATAAAATGCCTAAGGTCAGATGGAGGGGGAGAGTACCTCTCAAATGAGTTTGCAAGGTTCCTGCAGGAGCATGGCATAAAGCAGCAATATTCATGCAGTCATACTCCACAACAAAATGGACTTGCAGAAAGGAAAAACAGGCATATTGGAGAGGTATCTTGGGCCATGCTAAATGAAAAAGACTACCAGATTATTATTGGGCTGAAGCAGTTGCTACAACAGTTTACATAATGAACAGGACTCCCACTACAGCAATACATGGCATGACGCCAGAGGAGATGTATACTGGTAGGAAATCAGATATTTCTCATTTGAAAATTTTTGGTTGCATTGCCTATGTTCATGTGCCAGATGAGTTGAGGTCCAAGTTGGATCCAAAAGCTAAGAAGTGCATCTTTATTGGTTATTCTCTATAGCAGAAAGGGTATAGATGCTATAACCCTTCTACTCGTAAGTTTAGAGTGAGCAGAGATGTTGTTTTTGATGAGATGAGCAATTGGTATAAACCAGTAAATGTGATTGATGATGTAGATGCACAAAATGGTAATGTTGCATGAAATTTACAACAGCAATCACAAAATATTAGTGGACCTGTAGTGTCCTCTAGCAGTGGTTCACATGCTTTGCCATGGACAGGCAGATTGAGATCAGGAGAATCTCCTCAAAGCAATGAAGATAGTGGTACATGTTGAGATATCGAGCTCCACTCGAGATATGCCAGGGTGACCGTTGTGTACTTATGTCACCGACTTGTTAGCTGGAGATGCGGTTGGTACACCGCCCACGAATAATAGCTAGATGACAGCTATCTTTATCTACACTAGTTCATGGCTCAGTTAGTATGCCACCTTAGTTAGTTGAGTTTGGTTTGAGACCCACATATAGGGTTCTTCTATTTCTTTGTACTTGAGTTCTTTTTGGCTTTCACAACTAAGAAGAGGAAAACTGTTTTCAGCCTCCACCTTTGTGTGTATTCCCCCATTGTGCATGTGAGAAAGCCGTAAGTGAGACTCCTTCCCTCTCTCCCACAATCTTCACATGGTATCAGAGCCTTGTTCGTGGTAAGGAGCTCAAGAAAGCAAGCCAAGTTCGTGGTGTTCTGGTAAGAGGACCAGTGTTGCTTTCCTATTTCGAGTTTGGGAGCAAATCTCTGCAGGTAGCACAGCCAGAAGTGCAGGAGTGCACTGTTTCAGATTGAGACGCCCTTCGCGGTGTGGCGAGAGCGCAGTATATGATTTGAGGCCGTTTCGGGCCCGTTTTGAAGGCGGAAGTTCTTCGCAGGCACTCAGAAAAAGGCCCTATTTTTGGCTGTGCGACCACTGTGCGGCTAGTCGGTGGAAAGGTGCCGTAGAAATTGCATCGAATGCCTGTGTGCAGAGATATTGGGAGTTGCAGACTCATGCCTGTTGCCTGTTGATGCAAAATCGTCACTAGGAAGTGACTGTGTGGTGAAATACCACTTTCGCCAATTTTGCAGATCTGCCTGTGTGAGGCAAAAGCTGTGTTTTTTGCAATGACAGAATATTTTGCAGTGTTCTGTAATGGCATCTGATTCTCTTTCATAGATTGTCACTGAAAAGCTTGACAAGAACAACTTCCAGGCATGGAAGTTTAGAATGACGAATTTCTTGATGGGAAAAGGCTTTTGGGAATTCATTACAGGAAATGAAGAAGAACCTGTTCTTCCTAATGTTCCCAGTCAACAAGAAATGCAGGCATTCAAAGGATGGCATGAGAGAGCCAGGAAAGTTATGTACTGGCTGTCTATCAGTATTTTGGACTCCATGATTGTGCATATTCAGGATGCAAGTACGCCAAAGGAGGCATGGGATACTTTGGCAAAAATGTATAGCACAAATACGCAAGCCAGGAAAATGCAACTCAAACAGGAGTTGCACAATGTGCAGAGAGAAAATTTGAGCATAAATGACTACCACATGAAAGTGAAGAAAATTGCAGATGCACTTGCTTCCATTGGGTCGCCAGTGGATGATGATGATTTGGTCTCTGTGACCTTGAATGGTCTAGGAAAGGATTATGCACAGTTCCGGACATCCATTGCCGTCTGTGAAAAATTTCCTGATTTTGAGGAGTTGATTGCTCTTCTAATTTCCGAAGAGCACAGAAATGGGGGTGCATCTTCTTCAGCAGGAACTTCAAAAGAAACTGTCTTCTACTCAAATGTTGGCAGAGGTAGAGGCAGAGGTAGAGGAGGCCGACGATCTGCAGGCCGTGGTAGAAATCAGAATATGCAGCAAACACAAGAAAACCAGTCCTATGCAGGAGGACGTGGTAACTCTAGAGGCAGGGGGAGCCAAAGAGGTCGTGATGGATGGCAGAGAAGCCAAAATGCAAATAGCAATGTTGAATGCTACTATTGTGGCAAAATGGGTCATATGGCTAAGGACTGCTGCTACAAAAAGCAGAATGACATTATGAATGGAAAATTGCAGCAAGGCAATTATGCATCCTCTAGCAGGCAGGGTGATGATAGAAATGAGCATCTATTTATGGTGCAGCATATGACCAATTGTGTGACAAGTGCAGAAGAACAAAATGATGTGTGGTATGTTGACTCAGGTGCATCAAACCACATGACAGGTCATGCAGAATGGATGCAAGATGCAAGGAAAATGGAAAAGCCAGGATTTGTGGAGACTGGTGATGATACTGCACATCCTATTGTGCAGATTGGCAAAATTCCTTTGTCTATGCAGGATGGGAAAAAGAAATACTTGTCTGATGTATTTCATGTCCCGAACATCACCAAGAACCTGGTTTCTGCTGGTCAGATGGTTGAGCAGGGCTTGCAGGTTAGATTTAATCCTCATGGATGCTTTGTTGAGGATATGAAAAATAATGGTTGCTTGATAGCAAAAGGAAAGAAGAAGGGCAGGATGTTTACGTTGGATGCAGACATGCCTAAATTGAGTGTAGCAATGTTTGCACATGGAACCGGTGTAGTTGCAGATATTGATATCTGGCACAAACGCATTGGTCATGTTAATATACAGCGACTTAAATCAATGCAAGCCCAAAACATTGTTGCAGGATTGCCTAAATTCAAGGTTGCAGAAATGCACAAGGTTTGTGAAGCCTGTCAATTTGGGAAACAGGCAAGGAAACCTTTTCCTAGGCATGTTCAAGAGAGTAAAAAACCATTGGAATTAATCCACTCTGATGTGTGGACTACAAAAGCTGCATCTATTGGAGGCTGTCACTATTTTGTCACATTTATTGATGACTTCAGCAGAAAAATGTGGGTGTATTTTATGAAAAAGAAAAGTGAAGTGTTTGGGCACTTCAAAGCTTTCAAAGCTATGGTTGAAAAAGAAACAGGCCTGCAAATAAAATGCCTAAGGTCAGATGGAGGGGGAGAGTACCTCTCAAATGAGTTTGCAAGGTTCTTGCAGGAGCATGGTATAAAGCAGCAATATTCATGCAGTCATACCCCACAGCAAAATGAAATTGCAGAAAGAAAAAACAGGCATATTGGAGAGGTATCTCGGGCTATGCTAAATGAAAAAGATCTACCAGATTATTATTGGGCTGAAGCAGTTGCTACAATAGTCTATATAATGAACAGGACTCCCACTGCAGCAATACATGGCATAATGCCAGAGGAGTTGTATACTGGTAGGAAACCAGATATTTCTCATTTGAAGATTTTTGGTTGCATTGCCTATGTCCATGTGCCAGATGAGCTGAGGTCCAAGTTGGATCCAAAAGCTGAGAAGTGCGTCTTTATTGGTTATTCTCTGCAGCAGAAAGGGTATAGATGCTATAACCCTTCTACACGTAAGTTCACAGTGAGCAGAGATGTTTTTGATGAGATGAGCAGCTGGTATAAACCAGTAAATGTGATGATTGATGTAGATGCACAAAATGGTAATGCTGCACAGAATGCACAGCAGCAATCACAAAATATCAGTGGACCTGGAGTGTCCTCTACCAGTGGTTCACATACTTCACCATGGACAGGCAGATTGAGATCAGGAGAATCCCCTCAAAGCAATGCAGAGAGTGGTACGTAGGTATCACGAAAAGGAAAAGAGAAGGTAGATCAGCCCATGTATGATGTGAATGCAGGTCACTCTTGTGTGGATGGTGAATCCAGTGGCTCAGAACAGAGCATTGATGATGAGTTGGGTATTCCTTCTGTTGTTACACCTGGAGTAAGGAAGACCAGGGATGTTTTGAGAGCACCTGGAAGTGAGCCTATTTTGCGCAGGTCTACCAGGGTTAGGTATCCTGTGGATAGGCTGAAATATGATGGATTTACAGCCATTCACTATGCCTATATGGTCAAAGTGATACAGGAACCAGAACCCACTTCTTTTGAGCAAGCCATGGGAAATGAAAAATGGGAGAAAGCCATGGATGAAGAAATGGATGCCTTGGATGCTAATGCTACATGGGAATTGGTGCCTTTGCCTAAAGGCAAGAATGCAATTGGCTGTAAGTGGGTTTATAAGATCAAGCACAATGCAAATGGTTCTGTGAATAGATACAAGGCAAGATTAGTTGTCAAGGGGTATGCACAGACATATGGCATTGATTATGAAGAAACTTTCAGCCCGGTTGCAAGGATGGCAACCGTAAGAGCAGCCATTGCTATGGCTGCATCAAAGGGATGGTCTTTACATCAGATGGATGTAAAGAATGCCTTCTTGCATGGTGATTTGCAAGAAGAGGTCTTTATGGAGCAGCCAGCAGGTTATGTTCATGCTACTCATCCTGAGTTTGTTTGTAGGTTGAAGAAAGCCTTGTATGGCTTGAAGCAAGCACCTAGAGCATGGTCTGACAAGATAGGACAGTATCTTGTCACTATTGGCTTTTAGATTTCCAAGGCAGATTTCTCACTCTATGTGAGAAAAACAGAGAAAGGGATTATGCTGCTGGTCATTTATGTTGATGATTTGATCATCACAGGTGATAGTGATGAAGATATCCTTCATGTGAAAATGCTATTGAGGCAGAAGTTTGAGATGAAGGATTTGGGAGAGCTGCGTTATTTCTTGGGCATTGAGTTGATTAGATCGCCAAGTGGGATATAGCTCTTGCAGAGGCAGTGTGGATTGGACATGCTGTCCAAATATGGGATGACACGCTGTAAGCCTATTTCAGTTCCTTTGGAGTAGAATGTGAAGCTGAGCGCAGATGCAGGTGAGCTTCTGGAAGACCCTACTATGTACAGACGCATAGTAGGAAGTTTGATTTACATGACTATTACCAGGCCAGATTTGAGCTATGTTGTTGGGTTGGTAAGTCAGTTTATGCAGGCTCCAAGGAAACCGCATTTGGATGCGGCTAGATGCATACTCAGGTATGTGAAGTCCACATTGCAGTATGGACTATTTTATGAGGCTAGGGTTTAGATATAGTTGCATGGATACACTGATGCTGATTGGGCTGGTAGTGATCTACCAGATATGTGTTCTCTTTTGGGAGTGCTGCAGTCACTTGGAGCAGCAAGAAACAGCCTACAGTTGCCTTGTCGAGCACAGAGGCTGAGTACAGGGGTGCAGCAATGGCTGCATGTGAGGTAGCTTGGTTGCATAAGCTACTCTATGATATGCATCAGTCTACAGATGGGCCAGTTGTCATTTATTGTGACAACATGAGTAGTATACATTTGGCAAAGAACCCAGTCTTTCATGCCAGAACAAAGCACATTGAGGTGCATTATCACTATGTGCGGGAGAAGGTTTTACTAGGTCTTATTGATCTAGTTTATGTCAGCACAGAGGATTAGGTAGCTGACATATTCACGAAAGCATTGGGCGCAAAGAAGCTGCGCAAGTTCAGAGACTTGCTTGGTGTGCAGGATTTGGGATTGAGCTCGAGGGGGAGTGTTGAGATATCGAGCTCCAGATATGCCAGGGTGACCGTTGTGTACTTATGTCACCGACTTGTTAGCTGGAGATGCGGTTGGTACACCGCCCATGAATAATAGCTGGATGACAGCTATCTTTATCTACACTAGTTCGTGGCTCAGTCAGTATGCCACCTTAGTTAGTTGAGTTTGGTTTGAGACCCACATATAGGGTTCTTCTATTTCTTTGTACTTGAGTTCTTTTTGGCTTTCACAACTAAGAAGAGGAAAACTGTTTTCAGCCTCCACCTTTGTGTGTATTCCCCCATTGTGCATGTGAGAAAGCCGTAAGTGAGACTCCTTCCCTCTCTCCCACAATCTTCACAGTACACAGGTATCACGAAAAGGAAAAGAGAAGGTAGATCAGCCCATTTTTTATGTGAATGCAAGTCACTCTTATGTGGATGGTGAATCTAGTGGCTCAGAACAGAGCATTGATGATGAATTGCGTATTCCTTCTATTATTACACCTGGAGTAAGGAAGACCAAGGATGTTTTTGTTGGGATATCTCAAGGTGTATGCCTCAGGCACACCTTATGTTTCTATGTGTGAGTGCTAGAGGCACAGTTAGGTGCCCACAAGCACAGTTAGGTGGTGAAGAGCCACATAAGATGATTGAGAGAATCTAGGAGCAGATTGAGGAGATGATTGTGGAGCTCTGAAGTCATCAGTGATGTCAGTGAGCATGTATGAGGTGCCTACTTAAGGACCTCACTCTTCTTCATTCTACAACCAAGTAATGCAAGTATTCTGAGTTTGTGTCCACTCTTTGCTTTCCTTTTAGTTTTCCAACATGGTATCAGAGCCCTTTGATCCCCCTTGAGCCCATTTCTGCCACATCATCATCTTCTTCTTCATCTTCTTCTTCTCCATTTTCCTCTTTCTTCCCAAAATCTTTGAGAGCTTGGTTCTCCATCTACAAACGACCATTGCCCAAACCCTCTGAGCTGGAAACTCCTCTAGTATGGGTGAACTTCCACCTGCAAGCAATTGAAGAAAAAACATCTGTGGTGGCTGCCATTCTCCAAAGAGTGGATTTCTTCTGTTGCTCAATACTCCCTGCCTGCTCCGCCATTGCCTGAGCCCTCTTAGGAGTAGATGGGCGACCTCAAGACAAAGATTTTGAGCCATTTTTCAGGTCATTTGGTTCAGTAACGAGGGAGAAATCGTCAAAAATCAGTTTCAGCCTGTAGCAACTCTCCCGGGCAAAAGTGCGCAGCATTTCATCCAACCTCTGTGCTGGACCTTCTCTGGTATATGAGCTTTCTTTTGCTTTAGAAAGCCCTCTTTTCCTTGCTTTGAAGAGTGAGCTACAAGCCCTCCAAGTTCAGCTTTTCAATTTTGACAGTTTTGGACAAGTTTTTGAAGATGATGCTACATAAAATGCTACTCTAGCATTTCTGGTTTTTTGAAGCTTTCAATAACTTCAGTACAAGTGTGGATTCAGTTTTGTTTTGAATTACTAGACCTGGTTTTGATTGGAAAGTTCTCATTTTAAGCCACCTCTGTGAAGCATGTAAGAAGAAGCATCACTGTTTGAAATTTGGTCACTAGTCTTTGCTACATCAAGTGCTCATATTTTGGAAGTCTTTCAGTTATTTTTGCCTTGTAAGAGAGATAGACACTACCCAATATTTGGGTTAGACCCTCTCATGGCTACCCTATTGAATCTAGAAAAGTTCAATGGAAAGGGCTTCCATACATGGCAAATGAAGGTGAAATTTGCATTGATGAGGGAGAACTTATGGGGACTTGTCAAACCTACCGCTTCTTCTACAGCCTCCAATGCTGGAGAATCCTCAACACCGACACGACCGGCAAGGGATCTAGCTAGAGAAGAAAAAGCATATGGTATAATTGCTCTTGCTCTAGGTGATGATTATATACACCATATCTCTGACTTGGAGTCTCCTTCGGAAGCTTGGCAGAAGCTAGACATGATTTTTGGTGCAAGCTCTCACATCTCTAAACTATCACTTAAAATCTCTTTCTTTGAATTGAAGATGACTAGTGGTACTACTTTAGCAGCTCATGCCAACTATATGCGGAGTCTTATGACTCAATTAGCTTCTGTCAACTCTCCTATTTCTCCAGAAGATGCTATGGCAGTGTTACTTAAGAGCATGCCTGAAGATTATGATCACATAGTTACCACTTTGAAAAATCTTCCTAATCCTAATCTTGAAGGTATTATCTCTGCTCTCCAAGAAGAAGAAAGACATATGGAGCTCAGGAAAGGCAATGACACTGCTTATGCTATAAAAGTCCAGAAGAGCAAGTATACTCCTTGCAATCACTGTGGAAAGACAAATCACCTTTCAAAGGACTGCTTCAAAATTAATCCATGCAAGCACAACCATAATGAGAAGTTTTGCAGAGCCAAAGCAAAGAAAGAAAATGCAAATCTACTTACAGTTGAGCCTCCACAAGATGAGGCATCCCATGACGATTATGCATTTTAAACATCTCTATGTATGCTCCAGATCTCTCTTTTTATGTCAAGGTACTCAGCCTGGATAGTCCTCCAAAATGAATGAAAATAAACTATTTGTTTTGTGTGTTTTGTAAACACCTCTGGTCACCTTATGATGTAGGCCATGTGTATGTTTTGTTCCATGGTACCTCCTGCAGACATTGTGTGCATGTACATGCAGGGGAGATAACCATTGGAAGGTCTTTTTGTATCCCTTTTGTTTACCTTACACCCAAGGGAACCCTTGCTAGCATGAGAACCTAGCCATAGATTTATCCTTGACCACCATGAGATGGCATGAGAAACTATGAGACTAGATGTATCCTTGACATAGCCTGAGGCATTTCCTTGAGGGGGGGTTTGTTGGGATATCTCAAGGTGTATGCCTCAGGCACACCTTATGTTTCTATGTGTGAGTGCTAGAGGCACAGTTAGGTGCCCACAAGCACAGTTAGGTGGTGAAGAGCCACATAGGATGATTGAGAGAATCTAGGAGCAGATTGAGGAGATGATTGTGGAGCTCTGAAGTCATCAGTGATGTCAGTGAGCATGTATGAGGTGCCTACTTAAGGACCTCACTCTTGTTCATTCTACAACCAAGTAATGCAAGTATTCTGAGTTTGTGTCCACTCTTTGCTTTCCTTTCAGTTTTCCAACAGTTTTGAGAGCACTTGGAAGTGAGCCTATTTTGCGCAAGTCTACTAGAGCTAGATATCCTATGGATAGGCTAAAATATGATAAATTTACAGCCATTCACTATGCCTATATTGTCAAAGTGATACAGGAACTAGAACCCACTTCTTTTGATCAAGCCATGGGAAAAGAAAAATGGGAGAAAGCCATGGATGAAGAAATGGATGCCTTGGAAGCAAATGCTACATGGGAATCGGTGCCTTTGCCTAAAGACAAGAATGCAATTGGCTGTAAGTGGGTTTATAAGGTCAAGCATAATGCAGATGGTTTTGTGAACAGATACAAGGCAAGATTAGTTGTCAAGGGGTATGCACAGACATATGGCATTGATTATGAAGAAACATTCAGTCCGGTTGCAAGGATGGCAACCGTAAGAGCAATCATTGCGATGGCTGCATCAAAGGGATGGTCTTTACATCAGATGGATGTAAAGAATGCCTTCTTGCATGGTGATTTGCAAGAAGAGGTCTTTATGGAGCAGCCACTAGGTTATGTTCATGCTGTTCATCCTGAGTTTGCTTTTAGGTTGAAGAAATCCTTGTATGGCTTGAAGCAAGCACCTAGAGCATGGTCTGATAAGATAGGACATTATCTTGTCACTATTGGCTTTCAGATTTCCAAGGCAGATTTCTCACTTTATGTGAGAAAAACAGAGGCTGCTTGTCATTTATGTTGATGATTTGATCATCACAGGTGATAGTGATGAAGATATCCTTCATGTGGAAATGCTATTGAATCAGAAGTTTGAGATGAAGGATTTGGGAGAGCTGCATTATTTCTTGGGCATTGAGGTGATTAGATCACCAAGTGGGATATAGCTCTTGCAGAGGCAGTATGGATTGGACATGCTGTCCAAATATGGGATGACAGGCTGTAAGCCTATTTCATTCCTTTGGAGCAGAATGTGAAGCTGAGCACAGATGTAGGTGAACTTCTCGAAGACCCTACTATGTACAGATGCATAGTAGGAAGTTTGATTTATATGACTATTACCAAGCCAGATTTGAGCTATGTTGTTGGATTGGTAAGTCAATTTATGCAGGCTCCAAGGAAACCGCATTTGGATGTGGCTAGACGCATACTCAGGTATGTGACTTTTTCACATTGCAGTATGGACTATTTTATGAGGCTGGGGTTCAAATACAATCGCACAGATACACTGATGCTGATTGGGCTAGTAGTATTTCAAATAGAGGATCTACCAGTGGATATGTGTTCTCTTTTGGGAGTGCTGTAGTCACTTGGAGCAGCAAGAAACAGCCTACAATTGCCTGTCAAGCACAGAGGCTGAGTACAGGGGTGTAGCAATGGCTGCATGTGAGTTAGCTTGGTTGCATAAGCTACTTTATGATATGCATCAGTCTACAGATGGGCCAGTTGTCATTTATTGTGACAACATGAGCAGTATACACTTAGCTATACACTTAGCAAATAACCCAATCTATCATGCTAGAACAAAGCACATTGAGGTGTATTATCACTATGTGCGGGAGAAGATTTTACTAGGTCTTATTGATCTAGTTTATGTCAGCATAGAGGATCAGGTAGCTGACATATTCACGACGGCATTGGGCATAGAGAAGTTGTGCAATTCAAAGACCTGCTTGGTGTGCAAGAATTGGGATTGAGCTCGAGGGGGAGTGTTGAGATATCGAGCTCCACTCGTGATATGCCAGGGTGACCGTTGTGCATTTATGTGACCGACTTGTTAGCAGCAGATGCGATTGGTACACCACCCATGAATAATAGCTGGATGACAGCTATCCTTATCTACTCTAGTTCTTGGCTCAGTTAGTATGCCACCTTAGTTAGTTGAGTTTGGTTTGAGACCCACATATAGGGTTCTTCTATTTCTTTGTACTAGAGTTCTTTTGGCTTTCACAACTAAGAAGAGGAAAATAGTTTTCAGCCTCCACCTTTGTGTGTATTCCCCCATTGTGTATGTGAGAAAGCCGCAAGTGAGACTCCTTCCCTCTCTCCCACTATCTTCACACTACCTAATTCCATGTTGGCACAAAGACAACAACCACCACCACCAACACTTTTTCCATCCACCCCCTCTCCACCATCACTTTTCAGTAAAAACTCCCCCACCCAAGCAAACAATGACCCAAATTGATTGGAAAAGGGTGGTGGCACATCATATGAGCATACCCTATTCCTCTTCATTATTGTTTGACCATCATGATTATCTTACAATCAACGCTCTTAGTTTTTTTAACTTTTTTTATTCTTAGGGAGGCATGTTCAACCCATTGAGAGATCTGAATGGAGAGATGGGATCTAAAGAAGAAGCGGTTAGGCTAGCAAAAGAGGAGGGTGAGGGATCGGGCACATGCATAGAGACCAAGGGAGAGTAAGATGAGGAGGACGAGGAGGAGAAATAGTAGGACAGGTCATTTAGTCATTCAATATGTTGGCACGTCTGCCCTTTTGTAGTAGATTTCCTCGACGGATGGACTACTACAAAAAGCAGAATGACATTATGAATGGAAAATTGCAGCAAGGCAATTATGCATCTTCTAGCAGGCAGGGTGATGACAGAAATGAGCATCTTTTTATGGTGCAGCATATGACCAATTCTATGACAAGTGCAGAAGAACAAAATGATGTGTGGTATGTTGACTCAGGTGCGTCAAACCACATGACAGGTCATGCAGAATGGATGCAAGATGCAAGGAAAATGGAAAAGCCAGGATTTGTGGAGACAGGTGATGATACTGCACATCCTATTGTGCAGATTGGCAAAATTCCTTTGTCTATGCAGGATGGGAAAAAGAAATACTTGTTTGATGTATTTCATGTCCCGAACATCACCAAGAACCTGGTTTCTGTTGGTCAGATGGTTGAGCAGGGCTTGCAGGTCAGATTTAATCCTCATGGATGCTTTGTTGAGGATATGAAAAATAATGGTCGCTTGATAGCAAAAGGAAAGAAGAAGGGCAGGATGTTTACGTTGGATGCGGACATGCCTGAATTGAGTGCAGCAATGTTTGCACATGGGACCGGTGTAGTTGCAGATATTGATATCTGGTACAAACGCATTGGTCATGTTAATATACAGCGACTTAAATCAATGCAAGCCCAAAATATTGTTGCAGGATTGCCTAAATTCAAGGTTGCAGAAATGCACAAGGTTTGTGAAGCCTGTCAATTTGGGAAACAGGTAAGGAAACCTTTTCCTAGGCATGTTCAAGAGAGTAAAAAGCCATTGGAATTAATCCACTCTGATGTGTGGACTACAAAAGCTGCATCTATTGGAGGCTGTCACTATTTTGTCACATTTATTGATGACTTCAGCAGAAAACTGTGGGTGTATTTTATGAAAAAGAAAAGTGAAGTGTTTGGGCACTTCAAAGCTTTCAAAGCTATGGTTGAAAAAGAAACAAGCCTGCAAATAAAATGCCTAAGGTCAGATGGAGGGGGAGAGTACCTCTCAAATGAGTTTGCAAGGTTCTTGCAGGAGCATGGTATAAAGCAGCAATATTCATGCAGCCATACCCCACAGCAAAATGGAATTGCAGAAAGAAAAACAGGCATATTGGAGAGGTATCTCGCGCTATGCTAAATGAAAAAGATCTACCAGATTATTATTGGGCTGAAGCAGTTGCTACAGCAGTCTATATAATGAACAGGACTCCCACTGCAGCAATACATGGCATGACGCCAGAGGAGATGTATACTGGTAGGAAACCAGATATTTCTCATTTGAAGATTTTTGGTTGCATTGCCTATGTCCATGTGCCAGATGAGTTCATGTCCAAGTTGGATCCAAAAGCTGAGAAGTGTGTCTTTATTGGTTACTCTCTGCAGCAGAAAGGGTATAGATGCCATAACCCTTCTACACGTAAGTTCACAGTGAGCAGAGATGTTGTTTTTGATGAGATGAGCAGCTGGTATAAACCAGTAAATGTGATGATTGATGTAGATGCACAAAATGGTAATGCTGCACAGAATGCACAGCAGCAATCACAAAATATCAGTGGACCTGGAGTGTCCTCTACCAGTGCACTGTTCACATGCTTCGCCATGGACAGGTAGATTGAGATCAGGAGAATCCCCTCAAAGCAATGCAAAGAGTGGTATGCAGGTATCACGAAAAGGAAAAGAGAAGGTAGATCAGCCCATGTTTGATGTGAATGCAGGTCACTCTTGTGTGGATGGTGAATCCAGTGGCTCAGAACAGAGCATTGATGATGAGTTGGGTATTCCTTCTGTTGTTACACCTGGAGTAAGGAAGACCAGGGATGTTTTGAGAGAACCTAGAAGTGAGCCTATTTTGTGCAGGTCTTCCAGGGTCAGGTATCCTGTGGATAGGCTGAAATATGATGGATTTACAGCCATTCACTATGCCTATATGGTCAAAGTGATATAGGAACCAGAACCCACTTCTTTTGAGCAAGCCATGGGAAATGAAAAATGGGAGAAAGCCATGGATGAAGAAATGGATGCCTTGGATGCAAATGCTACATGGGAATTGGTGCCTTTGCCTAAAGGCAAGAATGCAATTGGTTGTAAGTGGGTTTATAAGATCAAGCACAATGCAGATGGTTCTGTGAATAGATACAAGGCAAGATTAGTTGTCAAGGGGTATGCACAGACATATGGCATTGATTATGAAGAAACTTTCAGCCCGATTGCAAGGATGGCAACCGTAAGAGCAGCCATTGCTATGGCTGCATCAAAGGGATGGTCTTTACATCAGATGGACGTAAAGAATGCCTTCTTGCATGGTGATTTGCAAGAAGAGGTCTTTATGGAGCAGCCAGCAGGTTATGTTCATGCTACTCATCCTGAGTTTGTTTGCAGGTTGAAGAAAGCCTTGTATGGCTTGAAGCAAGCACCTAGAGCATGGTCTGACAAGATAGGACAGTATCTTGTCACTATTGGCTTTCAGATTTCCAAGGCAGATTTCTCACTCTATGTGAGAAAAACAGAGAAAGGGATTATGCTGCTGGTCATTTATGTTGATGATTTGATCATCACAGGTGATAGTGATGAAGATATCCTTCATGTAAAAATGCTATTGAGGCAGAAGTTTGAGATGAAGGATTTGGGAGAGCTGCGTTATTTCTTGGGCATTGAGGTGATTAGATCACCAAGTGGGATACAGCTCTTGCAGAGGCAGTATGGACTGGACATGCTGTCCAAATATGGGATGACAGGCTGTAAGCCTATTTCAGTTCCCTTGGAGCAGAATGTGAAGCTGAGCGCAGATGCAGGTGAGCTTCTGGAAGACCCTACTATGTACAGACGCATAGTAGGAAGTTTGATTTACATGACTATTACCAGGCCAGATTTGAGCTATGCTGTTGGGTTGGTAAGTCAATTTATGCAGGCTCCAAGGAAACCGCATTTGGATGCGGCTAGACGCATACGTAGGTATGTGAAGTCCACATTGCAGTATGGACTATTTTATGAGGCTGGGGTTCAGATACAGTTGCATGGATACACTGATGCTGATTGGGCTGGTAGTATTTCAGATAGACGATCTACCAGTGGATATGTGTTCTCTTTTGGGAGTGCTGCAGTCACTTGGAGCAGCAAGAAACAGCCTACAGTTGCCTTATCGAGCACAAAGGCTGAGTACAGGGGTGCAGCAATGGCTGCATGTGAGG
The DNA here is from genome assembly GCF_047967505.1 of Dipteris shenzhenensis. Taxonomy (NCBI): domain Eukaryota; kingdom Viridiplantae; phylum Streptophyta; class Polypodiopsida; order Gleicheniales; family Dipteridaceae; genus Dipteris; species Dipteris shenzhenensis. The sequence goes on along the minus strand of NC_141598.1, from coordinate 24,087,995 downwards.
TAGCTCGGTTGCATAAGCTACTCTATGATATGCATCAATCTACAGATGGGCCGGTTGTCATTTATTATGACAACATGAGCAACATACATTTGGCAAAGAACCCAGTCTTTCATGCTAGAACAAAGCACATTGAGGTGCATTATCACTATGTGCGGGAGAAGGTTTTACTAGGTCTTATTGATCTAGTTTATGTCAGCACAGAGGATCAGGTAGCTAACATATTCACGAAAGCATTGGGCACAAAGAAGCTGCGCAAGTTCAAAGACCTACTTGGTGTGCAGGATTTGGGATTGAGCTCGAGGGGGAGTGTTGAGATATCGAGCTCCACTCGCGATATGCCAGGGTGACTGTTGTGCATTTATGTCACCGACTTGTTAGCTGGAGATGCGGTTGGTACACCGCCCATGAATAATAGCTGGATGACAGCTATCCTTATCTACTCTAGTTTGTGGCTCAGTTAGTATGCCACCTTAGTTAGTTGAGTTTGGTTTGAGACCCACATAGAGGGTTCTTCTATTTCTTTGTACTAGAGTTCTTTTGGCTTTCACAACTAAGAAGAGAAAAACTGTTTTCAGCCTCCACCTTTGTGTGTATTCCCCCTATTATGCATGTGAGAAAGTCGCAAGTGAGACTCCTTCCCTCTCTCCCACAATCTTCACATTCAAGATGTAAACTGTTGTGTTACATGCTTCAGCCGAGAAAGTCTTTGGCAAATCTTTCCCTTTCATCATACTCCGGCCCATTTCACAGCAGATGACGCACATCTTACGTTCTGCTACTCCATTTTGCTGTGATGTATGTGGCGGGGATTTCTGCCTCTTGATTCCGTGACTTTTGTAGTAACTTTTGAATTCAGTTGATGTGAACTCTCCACCTCTGTCTGATCTCAACTTCTTCACCTTCCTTCCCGTTTCTTTCTCGACCATTACATGCCATTCCTTGAACCTACTAAAAGCCTCATCTTTAGTCTTCAGGAAGTATATCCATATCCTTCTACTGTAGTCGTCGATCAGCATCATGAAGTAGTAGGAACCACCCAAAGCTTTCGTCTCCATCTTTTCGCAGAGGTCCGTGTGAATGAGCTCTAGAGGAGCCTTTGCTCTGCTGGCCTCTTTAGGAAAGGGATGCCAATGCTGCTTGCCCATCATGCAAGCTTCACATACATCGGGCACATCTGAAATTTCTGGTAGGTCTACAATCATTCCACTTTTATGCATCTCCTTCAAAGAACTAAGGCTTTTAGATGACCAAACCTCTCATGCCACAGCTTAGTGTTCTTCACATCCGCTCGAGCACTGAAAGCTGAGAGTTCGTAAATGTTATTGCGCCGTGTACCTTTACCAACGACCTTCCCTTGAAGATCCAGAATATGTGCACCATTCTTATCGAATTGATTTTTGAGGTCCCGATCTGTGATCGCGGAAACGGACAACAAGTTCCTCTTGATATCTGGCACATAAAGAACATCGGACAATTGTTTTACAACTCCATCTGACTTGAGAGCAATCGTACCTTTTCCTTTTGCTAGACATTTTGCATCATTGCCGACTGCTACCAGGATGTCATTCCCTACCGGCTGTAGAGAGGTATACCAATCCTTCCGACTGGTCATGTGGTGCGATGCACCACTGTCAATGATCCACGGTTCATCTGCAGGTACATGAACTGCCTCTGCGCAAATCTCCTCAATTGCGACGAACAGCTCTACTGGTACTGCCTGCATGCTATTGCTGGACTCTTTCTTTACTCCGTTCTTCTCATCTGCAATCTTCTTTTGGGACTCATTCTGATTGTGCCCTGCCTTGTTGCAATAGAAGCACTTGATCTTCTTCTCTCTCTTTTTATCATCAGAAGAAGATGTGTTACCAGAGTCCTTACCCTTACCTTTCTTTGATCCGGTCCAGAAAGCTGAATCTTCTCCAGTCCTCGTCTTTTGACGCATCTCCTCCTCTAGAAGCATCGCGTTGAAATTCTCAAAGTTGAGGGGCGGATTTCTGTTCTGCGTATTCAGCGCCGTAACAAGACTGTCGTACTTTGGTGGGAGAATCCGTATGTACCTTTGTGCTAGATTCTCGCTAGTGATGGTGATGCCAATCGCAGTCATCTGATCGCGCAGATTCTTTATCCTGGTGATGAAGTTCTCTGCCGCTTCAGACTCAGACAACTTCTCGTTCGCAAGTTGAGTCTCTAGATTTTGAATCCGTGTCTGATTTGTGGTCTCGTATTGATTTTTCAAGACCGTCCATGCCTCCTCCGCTATGGTGACATGTTGAACTAACGCCATGACGGAATCACTAACACTGCAGACAATAGAACACAACGCATCTGCATTTCTTCCTGTCCATGCGAGAATCTCATCCGCAGTTGGTACTATATGTTGTCCTGCATTGGCTGGATCCAGTCTCGCAACCGACCTCACATCCACCCCAGTAGCAGTGTCCCAAAGCTCATATGTGCTTAGGATGGTCTTCATCTTGAACTTCCAGAGTGGATAGTTAGAGCCGTCCAACTTTTCGCTTTTGCCGAACGGTGGGATTCGTAGTCTTGCGAGCTGGGCCATCTCTCACAATCTGCTCGCAAACAGAAACACACTACCAAATCTTCTTGCTAGAGTCCAGGCTCTCATACCATGTAAGAAAATAGTAGTACGTCTGTGCTCAACAGATAACAGGATCTCGTACGCAAGAGAGAAAACAAGATAGTATGGAGAATAAAAAATTTGATTACTGTAGAACTGATATAATAGATGGCGCTGCCTCCCAACCGTGCGCTTCTGTGAAAGAAGCTTCGATGGCGTGCTGGAAACAGTAGAAGACGGAGGTTGGATGCTAAGGAATCAGGGTTGCTGTAGCCAGTGATGAAATGGGCTTCACGAGCTTGCTCTTATATAGCCACCAGTCGTAGTCGGTTAGGCTCAATTGGGTGACCGACCCAGTCCGCCCAAAATGGTCGACTGGGAGTTGGTCCCGAAATAGGCCACCAACCATACGATAGAACCGGTGCGTAAAACAGAGCAACTAACCTACGATCTCCGTTCGGCCCAGAGCCATCCGGGATCATTTGAGGCTCCAAACGGCCCCGCAACTTGAGAGTGGGCTGCCCCGGGAAATGCTCCGTCTACCCTCAGTGCGGTCAGTCAAAAAATGCCTTCCCGCACTTGCATGTAGCCTAGTTGGCGGTGTGCCAACTCTATCTGAAGCCGTCCATCCATCAGGCCACACATGGCCCCCATCTGGTGTCCAAACCAAGACCTACCAGATAATCAAGCTCCTCAAATGCCTTCTCCTCATATGGGGGGCTTACAAGTAGAGTTAGCTAGTTCCCGCCGCGTAGTTACACGAGAGTGGAGCATTGATATCTAACAACACCCATATGTTCAAACTTGTCTTTCCAAATATACAACAAGGGTTGTTTTCAATCTATAAAGATACCCCCCTTGCATCTTATTATAATTAAGTAGCACAAAAGTATGTCTAACACAAGACAATGACATTAAAAGCGATTCTAGTTTACACTTGTTATCTAATGGTATAGTACAAGGACTAAAGACTTGGCGAGATGGAATTCCAAGAAAACAATCTTGCATGATGGTTTATAAGTGTTGTTTATTTCTTTTTCGAGGATAAGTTTCTTCATTCAATTCCAAATTTTCATAGTTATCGATTCTTTATACCATGTATACATTCATTCACTCCACACCATCGACTAACACAATCATGCATCAGCTCTGAGGAAGAACAACCTTTATTGCCTTTGGGAGATAAGACTTTCAATACAACATCACATCAACAACGCATATGGTCATGCCTCAACATTTGATCTAAAATTTGAAGAGTGTTTTATGATTAGAATTAAACTTATGGTCACAAGAATTGCATTCCACACATCGTATTGCTTTCTTAGCTCCTTTACATATGACCACATTTTTCTTTAAACCATTTCTCTATGAAAAAACAATTAAATCTTTGAAATAACATAGGAATCAAACTCTCAAATAATAAAAAGAGACAAAACACTTTTTGTATGCCACATGCAATGCTATGTTACACTCAATTTAAGCTTTACTTGATTCATGTTTGAGACTAAAACTTCTACATAATAAATAGTCATCACCATTCCTAATCATAGTTTAACTAATGTAATCACTTTTTGCATGATACTTATAAGTGTCACAACCGTTCAGTAAGTATTAAACCTGCTCTTTGAGTTTTAGGATGTGGAGTAAATTTTTCTCTCCAAATAAGTAATAACCTGCTCTTCAAGTTTTAGGTTGTGTTGAAAATTTCTTGATTCCAAAGAGAGTTGCATACATACACTCATGTTCCTCCTAGTTTAGTCTCTTTTCTAATTCTTCCTCTTCTTTTGTTCTCTTTTCTCAAACTTTTGGAAACCCTCTTGCCTCATTCTAATCATTCTGCAATTGGCTCAATCCATCATCATTGACATTTCCTAAAGAATGGGCTTTCTTGTTTTTCTTTGTGAAATACAAAAAATATCCCAATAATCTTCCCCCCTACATATCTAAGCATTTGAAGAGGATGCTTACTTTGATAATGACAAAGATCTTAGATGTGGGTTTTGAAACTAAGTTGACGTTTTCAATCTTTACACAAAGAAGCATGAGCATCAAATTGCATACCAAGTCAATAAAACAAATGCAATATACAAGGATGCTATTGTATTCAATGCACCGTATACATGTACTCTACAAACATACTCCAAATTCTTCGACAGAGAAAAGGAAACAGCATTTTGTTTCCCATTTTAGAGCCCCTCCACGATATTAAACAAGAGGACACGGGTGTCGAGCACTGTACTTCCCACAAAGAGACTCCAAGGTTTTAAAAAAGGCAGCCACAATCAAAAAGCTGGGAGCAGAAAAAAGCTAAAGACACATAAAGCAAACTATGACCATGTGGCAGTAGAATTGGAGTCTTTAAGGATTACCCTAAAAGGTTTCCATTACCACTGCCTTAAAGGCCATACTAACAAGGTCTAACAGTAGCTGCAGTTTTTATATCATCAAGCCCGGCATGAGCTCATATGCATTGGAAGCAAATACATTCATCCAAATGCATTCCAATGATGTTTACTCAAATGGCCCTCTGGACACTGAAAAATCCCAGGATAGCTATCATATTTTAGAACTTGATCATTTGCTCATAAGTTCTCCATTCCCGAAACATACTCATCAAGTCCCTAAACCATAGGATACAACATGCTTGCAGCAGCATGGACGAACTTTGTTACATTTTGTAACTAGCAAGTTGTAAATTTATAAATTCCTCGCGATCTCCAAACAAACTGTAACCATAATCAATATAAAATCCACATTCAAGCAATTATGTGCTTTTTTTTTTTTTAACGAAATTACATGCTATTTTTGTATCCCATGGATGAAGGATTTTATCTTCCTCAAGCATATCCACACAGAAAATCCGTGCCACTTGCCCATCAACATATGCGGACCATTCCAAGGATCAAATTTATTTTCCAGGGACTAAATTTGCAAGCTGGCAAAGACTTTTAGAATGACGAGGAACTGTGCATGATCCTTTCTGTTGAAAGGCTTATTTTTGCTGGGTGCAGAAGCTTGACTCAGCAGTCGTGTTTTTCTGGGTCACAGAAACAGCATACTTCTTTTCCATCTCAAATGTACTTGACACAGATCATCCTGAAGCGCGAGTCCTCAGCCATAGACTTCCCACCATTAGAAATCAAAAGTATTTGACCAGGCCCCGTCCTTCTACACTTATCTTTGCTGCCTGTAGTTTCTTCTTTTTGGGTGCCTTCAGCTGTTGGAGCTTCTTGTTCATCTGTAAACAAAGAAACACGTCCTATTACATCCAAAAACGGAAAAGAAAAGAAAAGAACAAACAGAAAAACAATGTTGCTGTGATAGGAACTACATGAAGTTGACTACAAGACAGCGACTCCAAGAATTTTGGCATGAATAAATTCCAAGATGCACACTTGATCATGACATCATGCAAATCCATTCAGAAAATTCACAACATACCAGGCAGCTACATGTACAATATTTGAGCTTTATATACATATAAATAAGACAATACAATCACAGGAACCAAAACAAAACATGGATCAAAAAATCTTCTTTACTTTGAAGTCCAGTAACTCAAATGTAAAATGTATGAAAAAAAGAGTATCTAATCTGTCAATATAAAATATAGGCCCCATGAACTGTCTGGACAGTGAGTGGACTGCAATTGACTACACAAATCAAGCAGTCCACTCTCTGTCCAGACAATTCATAGCACCCATCTTTTTTCATATAAAAGACCTTCATTCGTCGCTCGTCTTGTCTTTGCTGTTTTGCTCGTGCTCTGATCTCCTCCGGATCAATTTTTGAATGGGGGCGAACCACAAAATCAAGGGGAAGCGCTTCCGGCCTCGATGCATGTGTCCTATAACCAGGTTGTCCTGGTTTTGGATCCCTGCATTACCATACATTCAATGATGTCAAGAAGATCAGTCTGAAAATCCATATTCTCCCTACCACCTTGAGTCAATTTAATTACTCCTTTACTCATTCACACATTTGCTACACCATGCTGTCTCAATCAGTTTATTATGCACCCAATCATATCCCATGTATTCAAGCAGCGTGAAACCCACTAGTAAAAACAATCCAGAATTGACCTCCATTTCCAAGCCTTACAAGGTCTTGTACATAAACATGCACAAAACTAAACTATGAAATGTCCATCATTGAACCAGGCACCATGTTGTTCTAATATCCTACAGCAGGTATCCCAGCCTGCAAGACAGAATATATCTCAAGCTCTTCCAAAAAGAAAAGGACGAAGAATATGAAAGGTTCTCGGAAAAGAGGTTGCATACTGTGAATTATCGATAAGATCTAGATCGTCTCCTCCTCTCGACTCAAAGCCAGCAGTTGACTTCACCGTAGGCCTGCTCCATATACAAACACGTTATTATACACATTTGATGTCCTTTATCAAGCATAATTGAAGGTGACAAAAAAGTATACACTATCCTAAAGGCATCATGCTGCAGAGGTCCAGCCCATCCCGCTGATACGACATGGCCCTCTTCCCCTCGACAACAATTTAAGAATTTGAGATCAAGAATGATGCCAACTTTTTCACGAGAGGCCTTGGTGGGGGTGGCCTTTCATCATCATAGTTTCGCAGCTCCTCATACCGCGTACTCTTTTGAAAGATGGGCCTACTCTGGATATATTAAAAAAGCCATTAGACTCAAATTTATTATTTCAATCCTTGAAAAAGAGTCAAAAGAAGAGAGCCTGAGCCTTACCCATTTATCCACCAAGTCTCTAGCTATTTTCCGGTTTGCCGTTCCCTCTTCCTCAGATTTTGACAAAAACATGATAACCTGAAACAGAGATTTAACTTCAAGGCTTTGTTTTCTTAACATGTAACCACTTTCAACTACATTGCAAAAGTGGGCTAAGATGGCGAAACCTTTCCCAAGCCACTCTTCTTTAGTTGTTCTCTTCTCTCATAGAGCTCCACATCAATCGGTAACTGTAAAGCATTCAAACAACTCAAGAATCAACCACTTACTGATAACACTCAGAAGCAAGCTAGAAGTTAGCACAGTTGTCCTCTGCTTAGTTCTACCGACTTCTTTTCAAGTCCATAAACATGGGTTAAGTGATAAATTAAGTTGGTCATAAAGTGGAGGATAAGGGTTTCATCTGAAGTTTATGAGGTAAACGTATGAATAACGACACAAGTGGAAGTCAGCAGGCTCTGGGATTCAACAATGTCTCGACATGAAAGACCCATAGTAGGTGCCAACTTCTACAGTCTTGTGGACTTTGTCCTCAATCTGCTGTACCTCATTGGATTGTGCCTTAGACTTATGTCCTTGTAGAAATAGGACTCACGTGTGCCTCACGTTCAGCTCTCCTTTACCTAAGGCTTGACGTTGGTTCAAAATTACTAATTTGGGATCCCCCAACAATAGTATCCAATTGTTTTTTAAAACAAAAAACGAGTGAAAATCCCACAAATCACCATCCAAGTCTACCCACATAACTCCTCTATCGAGAGAGCACTAAAAACAAAGATAAGAAAGAAAAGAGAGGGGACGATTGAGTTGGCTCCCAAAAGCCAGACTTTCCACCTCTTCCCAATATCAAGGAAGCTTATGGTGCTAGGCAAATTGTAGAAGAAAGCCTCGATTCATAACTCACTTAAAAGGGGTGTCACGCAAATGGCAACATGCACAATTAGTCAACACTAAACCTAGCTGAAGTGACTTTTGGCCCCTAAGCTACACAAGAAAAGATGTATATGCAATACTAGTATGCCTTCAACTCATGACAAAAAGTGCTGTTGTTTTAAGCAAGAGCTTACATCAGTAAGAATCTTTAACAGCGCTGAGCGAATAGTCATATTTGGCAAAGATCCATCAGGCAGAGGTTCAAGCCAGTTTTTTAGTACTGATAATACACCTCTATCAAGAAATTCCTGCTGCAACTGTCGCCTGTCATACAAGAGAAACACTGTCAAACTTATAAAAGTTCTGGCATTAAAAAAAAAAGCTTTATCCAACCACATCTGAAGCTTACTTTGACAGAACATTTATAAGAGTAGGAAGCATTTTCAGCTTGTTGATAGCAGGCTTAGACTGCCTATTTAATTCCGCGTCCTCCTCTGCTGCAACCTCAAGACGGGCCATAAACTGCTCCACAAGCATTGCAGTTTCTTCTGGTGTTCTTTCATTCTTCCTGTTTCTAGACTTTCCACTTTTAAAAAAACCTTTTAAGTCATCCTCTTCTTCTCCTTCTTCTGCCTACGAGTGGAACATTCTTGTTAGACAGCAAGCCAACACAGGTCCAACTTCAGAACTTGCAACTATGTCTACCTTAACTGCGAGCCACAAGGGCTGCAAAGAGGCAAAAAATAGATCTCCGATACCTGGGGTGCGTCGCCGACAGAGCCAGCCTCCTCGTCACTGTATGTAACACGGTGTTCAACCTCGACTCCCCTATCATCAATGAAAGCATCATCTTCCCTCGTCCGTTCACCTTCATTATCATCCTGCTCCGAACGCCATCGTTCTCATTCTCATAAAAATCAAAACCGAAAGAAATGCAAGCAAGCATATGGCTACACGATGAAAACTTGTTGTAACGCAGACCTCGGATTCACCCCCAGCAACAGAGTCCCACATCTCTTTCATCTCTGTATCTCCTCTTTTGCCGCCATTGGATGGCATTGGCCTCTCACTGTTCTTACTGCTCTTCGCAAGTCTGGCCAGTTTAGATGCCGATCCTAACTTCGATTTCCCCTTATCTTTCGAGGATTTGACGTCTCTATCGCCCTTCTCCTTCCTGGATTTTCTGGGCTGCTCATCCTCCTCCGATTCTCCGTCGTTTTGCTTTAAATAAGGTTCGTCTTCGTCCGAAGAACTTTCCCTTGCACTTTTCTTGATCAGCCGTTTACGGGGCTTTGATTTTGGCGCATCATCTTCGCCGGAATCCGCACCCATTGAGAAAGCCTCTGCGTCTTGATCCCAATTATCCTCAACGGGAGGCTCCGGGGATGGCTCCCGATCAGAAGGCATGTCCGGATCGAATGTAGGCTCGCCTTCTTCATCGTAATCACTGAGAGAAACAATTTAGGGTTAGAAGGGAGTGAAATTGAAGCAAGGCAGAAACCGAAGGAAGCAGAGAGGAGGATGGGAAACGAAAATTGGAGAGAGATACCGGTTATCGAAGCCCATTTGTGGAGTGGATCAGGGAAAGCGAAGAAGAAGATTGATTCCAAAAACGAACAGGAAGAATGCCGGAAGCACCAAAATTCGATTATGGTCGCTGAGTACAAGAAGAAGAAGAAGAAGATGATCATCATCATCATCTCTTAACCTAAGGTGACTAGTCACCCAGGTTGATGGCCAACTCAGGTCCCCTGTCCTCTGAGGTTGTCTGGGTTCACATCACCCGCCCCGCCTACCCGCCCGCCCATCGAACACGAACTAGACTTCGAGAATCGTCACCTCTTGTGGTCGTTCACACCACCCGCCCGTCAGCGCACTACTAATTTATTTCACCAACCTCTGATCGGTGTAGCGTTTGAAGAGATGGAATAAGCTCATCATGTAGCAGCGGTTGGAGGAGCTGGCCATGACGTGGACGGCCTTCCTCGCCCGGACACAGATCTTTTGTGTCGGTGTTTGGGCCTGTCCCTCCGACTTAGACAGCAGCCAGCCCTTCACATCAACTTTTGGAGGATGGCAACCTAAAATGCTTGTCACTGATGGCCATCGATAATTATAGCCTTCAATATAAGTCATGAATGTCAGGTGGTGTGAACCCAACCTAAAATGCTTGTCATCGCTGATGGCCACTGCGTGCTGTGGTTCACACCACCTAACGTTCATGACTTATATTGAAGGGTACAATTATATTGAAGCCTGAAATGCTTGTCGTCATCACTAATGGCCACCGCATGCTGTGGTTCACACCACTCGACGTTCATGACTTATGGTGAAGAAGCATTGCCAACTCAAGACCCATGTCATCTCAGGGTGGGTTCAAAACACCTGCCTCGCCCGCCCATGGAACATGAAATAGTGTGGCGGCCTTCCTAGCCCAGACACAAATATTTTGTCATGTGTCCGGATTTTTGAATGGAAATGAAGTACACATGTACCAACCATAGGATATGTTCATAAATGCAAAAGAAAGAAAATTTGCAAATCAAAGAAATATATATTTGTATTGAAGTAAGAACCCATAAGTTTGTATGACAAAATTGATACGTTTTTTACAATCTAGGATATATACACAAGGTCACATTAACCTCAAGAAAAAGATATTACCATGCATCTTTGTATGTAGATGATCTAATATAGTGATCGGAAGTAATGAAACTTACATCACCAATTTGAAGGAAATATTTAGAATTAGTATGAAGGATTTATGTGTTTGTTGCCTTGGAATCAAATTGTAAAGAGATTCAGAACCAACCTTCATCAACACAAATATGATACAGATCTATTAAAGAAGTTTCTCCTATAAGATTGCAATTACTGAAATTTACAAAAGATGAGGATAAACCCATAGAAGATGAAAGGCCCTATAAAATCAAACTTAGCAAAAGGAAGAAGTGAAAATGAGTTCTTGCAATGTTGATTTTGGGACCAAGCTTCAACAAAGGAAACAACCTCAACTTATAAGCATCTAGCATGCGAGTTGGCAAGCAGGTAGCTTCAAGAAGAAGCATTGTAAAGCTCTTGCATGGCACGTTGGACAAGCAATCCAATTTTCAATGCTCACAGGTAGGCAATTGAACATATGTGCTTTGCTCAAGGTAACATTTGCAAAAGAAAACTAGCAAAGTTACCAAAACAGTGGGCCAATATGAGTAAGTGAGCTCCTCTACATGAGAGATTGACATACAACTTGTAGTTAATCAATGACAAGAGCCCATTTTCTTGAGTAATTTCATGCTTGCACTTACCTTGCTAGCCACTAGTGGAAGGTTTCTTCCCTATATGGCATGTATGCTCATGACGACTCTTTTTTGCAACAAGTAGCTTAGTGTGTAGTGAATTGTTAAAGGTTTTCGTCCTTCAATGCAAAGGTGTTTGCTTTAGTAGCTCAATGACAAGAGTTGACTTGCGTGAGAAATTTCATGCTTGCACTTACCTTGCTGGCCATTAGTGGAAGGTTTCTTTCCTTGCTGGGTGGTCACATTAGTGGAAGGTTTCTTTCCTATATGGCATGGCAACTCTTTTTTTCCAACAAGTAGCTTGGTGTGTAGTGAATTGTTAAAGGTTTGCTTCCTTCAATGCAAAGGTGTTTCTTTCATTGTGTGGTTCTTGTTACTCAAAAATGGTAGATTGGGCCCTCTCTTCATGGAAGTGGTCCCCTTATGGGCTTGCCAACTTTTCCTAAAGGTTCATTTGTTTAAGGTGGCATTTGATTCTTGGTTCATTTTGGGGCAAAAAGGAGGAATGGGATTTTTTGGAAATTTAGGATTTATAGGCCATATACACGAACAACTACCCTTTGACAGGATGAAGACGCAAGAAGAAGCCATAGCTACACATTTCCTTTGCTCACTCTTTGTGCTCCTTTGTACTCCCTCCTCCCTCCTCTCTCTTTTTGTGAGACCTAAAGTTGGCTATACTACTCTATCATTTACTTCTCTTCTTGTTCATTCTTTTACCCTGAATGATGACAAAGCTCATGAAAATGGAGTGAAAGATAACGCTCATGAAAATGGAGTGAAAAATAACGCTCATGAAAATGTAATAGATAAAGCCCGAAGGTATTGGTCATATTAAGAGAGATTGGTGCTTATGAGAAAGGTGGAACTGGGCACAATGTGATGATATGGTAGGTCTTTTAGTCACATGGCATTTTTCTTCTTATCATCGCTATCATCTTGCAATTCATTGGGACTCTATGTAAGAGGTGTTGCAATTGCTATTAATGGGTTTGTATAGGAAGGGATTGGTAATGACATATGTAATGGTGGGATTTAGATTTAGATTTAGATTTCGATTAGGGGGATTATTACACCAATATTTGCATGCCATGTCTTGTTTTATTTGTAATGGCAAATCTTGTTCTTGGAAGGTTGCTAAATTATGAGTCGTATTGATTGAAATGGTTATTGAATAGACAATGGGAGTAGAGAATATAAGGTTAGTGGTAATAGATATGGACATGCTATGGTTTTCATGCTTTTGAGGGGGTGTGATTTTTTGGTGAGCTTTTTGTCATGAGCTTTTTTTCAATTTTCATGAATATTGCGAGCTTTTCATTCACTTGAGAGAGAGAGAGAGAGAGAGAGGGGGGGGGGTTCATGGAGTAGGGTGGGTTGAAAATTTGGGTTGTGGTTGCAGTTAAGACGAGAGAGGGGGGGGAGGGGAGATAAAGGAAAGGGGGAGGGATGGGCACATGGGTAAGGTGGCATGGAGAAGGGAGGGGAGGGGAGTTGGAACATATATTTGTTATCATAGTGGAGAACGTAGAGGGGGAACTTATAAGGTATGCAAAGAGGAGTGTAAGGAGGAGAGAGAGGATGAGGAATGTGAAAGTTATGTTCATCTACTAAATGCAAAGGGGAAGGGAGAGCATGTGGGAAATTTGTTCATTTTCAAAGTGTATAATTTGACAGGTTTGAGCTCATATTTGGATTCCTTGTCGAATTCCGGTCATTTTGAATACCAACATGACCATATTCCGATAAAAATTGAAAAAATGGTGTTTTTGTCATGAATTCAGTTTTGGCCTGTTTTGGGCCTACTTTGAGTCTGCACCGCAGACTCAAAATAGGCCCAAAATAGGCCAAAATGACAAAAACACAATTTTTTCAATTTTTATCGGAATATGGTCATGTTGGTACTCAAAATGACCGGAATTCAACGAGGAATCCAAATCTGAGGTCAAGAGTTTCAAATTATACACTTTTAAAATGAACATATCTCCCATAGTTCCTCCCTTCTACTTTGAATATGGACATATCTTCCATAATTTTTTGCCTCCTACTACCACTCATATTCGCCCCCCCTTGTGCATAGTATACACTCTTCCACCCCTCCCACATGCTATGAAAATGAACATATCCTATATCCTCTCCCCCCCTTTCTAACCTCCCCATCTTTCTTATAACAAAAACACATATGGATTTCTAAGAAAAGCTCGCAAAAACAAAGGAAATGGTAGAAAAGCTCACATTAAAAAGCTCACCAAAAGATTTTCCCCCTTTTGAGGATGCTGAGAAAATCCATACTCCACCTAATCGGACCTTTACTTTCCTTGATAGGTGATGTTTGTTAAACCAATCTAAGTGTTTTGTATTACATTATAAAAATATACTTTTAAGCATGAAGCAGGAGCTTTCCTATCCTTGATAGGTGGTTTGTCAAAACAATCTATATGCTTGTGTAATACATCATGAAGTATGCAGTGAGTTATTAGCTAATTGTAAGTCCCCCTTCCAATTCACAAATTGCAATACAATGTAGCCAACATCTTGTGCTACAGATCTATAAATATTGGTTGGATAAACTTATTTGTTGCTTGTAAGACCATGTGGGCAAGCTACTTGCACCTTGCAAGGGGAGAAGGCAAAGGAAGGTGAGGGTGAGGCCAGGGGGGACAAGGTGTTTACACAACCCAACACCTTGCAATGAGGGTGAGGGTGAGGGGGTGAGGGTGAGGCTAGGTGAAGGACGACGAGAGGCAAGGTGTTGCATGCAACACCTTGCTCCTTACCCCTCCAATCTAGCCCTACCCTACAAGGCATTACCCTTGCCTCTTCCCTCCCCTTACATGGCCTCACCCTCACGTTCCCCTACCCTATCCCCTTGCAACCTTGCCCTTCCTTACCTGGCATCACCCCTCACCGTCACCCTCATCCTCACCCTCACTTGGCTTGACCTAGTGTCATAACACTTTGGGAGGGAAGGAAGTGAGAGACAGAGGCAAGAAAAGGAGGATGAGAAGGAGGCTAAGGAGGGTGAGGAAGGAGGTGCCAAAGAGGAGGTGACAATAGGGAAGGAGGAGGGGATGCAGCCGAAGAGGAGGAGAGGGAAAAGAGGAGGATGAGTTGTTGGAGAGGAAGCAAGAGTGTGTGAGGAATGAGAAATGAGATGGTAGGAAGGGAAATAAAGAGAGGGTATGTTTCCCTTTTAGGGATCTTCACTCCTAATATAGATTTTTCCACTGTTAGGGCTTTGCTAAAAGTCCTTTTTGCTATTAGGGATTTTTTAAATATTTTTTCCTATATTATTTTCCCTACATAACAAGCACGGAGCCATCTCTTCTTGATTAGAATGTGGAGCCAAAACCTATTGCCATTTTTTGTTTTTTGTTTTTAATCATGCACCAAGCAAATTATTATGCAATCTTTTTGCGTGGTGAAAAAATAAATCAAAACCATGCTACGACTGAGTTGTATATGCAACACCTATGAAAATAGTGTCGCCACTCTGTTGGGCCTATGTTAATTGGTTGCTTGGCTTTTCAGCTTTGTTGGCTTCCCTTTGTCATTGGTCTTTGGCTACTAGGGTGATTCCTAATGGATGGGTTCTCTTGGTTCGCTGCTCCTCTTCTCAAACAAACACTATTTTTTTGCTCCTTTCATCCAAGGTTTTGTGTTTAAAAAAAAAAGGTTCAAAACCATGCTATAAGTGTGTTCCTTCCAAGATGTTGTGCAATGCCTTCTATGTAAAAGAAGCATTCAAGAAATTTTATTTTACCTTCTTTCATCCAAGAAGGTGTTGTGAGTATAATTCCTTCAATGTAAAAAGGCATTCAAAAAAATAAAAAGCATACAATTTGTTTTCCCTTCTTTCGTTCAAGGTATTGTGCATGCAACAACTTCTACAACACTCTTTGTTTTCCCTTCTTTCGTTCAAGGTGTTGTGCATGCAACACCTTCTACAACACTCTTTGTATAAACAAAAGCAATTAAAAAGAAAAAGAAAATCAAAACTCAACCTATCATTCGTGCACCCCCTCTCTTCTTAGCTTTGCCTTGCACTTTGTTCCCTCTCCTCTGCTCCCTTAGATGGGGAAGAATGACCATCTAGCAAGCCAGCATGATTATACTATTGTATATTCCATCCAACCTTTCGCAAAGAAAGTTGTGAACTAGCTACCAAAGTTATCCTTTACCACACCAATATGGTGCAATGGGGGAAATCTTTTGGCGAGCTTTTTAATGTGAGCTTTTTTACCATTTCCTTTGTTTTTGCGAGCTTTTTTTAGAAATCCATACATGTTTTTGTTATAAGAAAGATGGGGAGGTTAGAAAGAGGGGGAGAGAATATAAGATATGTTCATTTTCATAGCATGTGGGAGGGGTGGAAGAGTGTATACTATGCACAAGGGGGGGGAGGATATGAGTGGCAGTAGGAGGCAAAAAATTATGGAAGATATGTCCATATTCAAAGTAGAAGGGAGGAACTATGGGAGATATGTACATTTTAAAAGTGTATAATTTGAAACTTTTGACCTCATATTTGGATTCCTCGTCGAATTCCGGTCATTTTGAGTACCAACACGACCATATTCTGATAAAAATTGGAAAAATGGTGTTTAAGCTCATGACAAAAAGCTCACCAAAAAATCACACCCGCATGCAATGTACCATATTAAAACCAACCCGAGTTGGTTCACACCAAAGATCTACGAGAGAGAGAGAGAGAGAGAGAGAGAGAGAGAGAGAGAGAGAGAGAGAGAGAGAGAGAGAGAGAGAGATTTCATAAAGCTTTAGTACAACCGATGCAAAACATCGCAGTGAAAACTCTCTTTGGAGGCTGACACCACCTACTACTCAATGGATAAATCAATTTCAACTTGCCATCCCTGGTATTGTGATGTCTATCCTTTAATAAGGGATACTTAGAGCCTCTCCTTGAGCGAGGCACTCTCTGTCTCAATAAAGAAGCCAATTGACTTACGTTATTTAATCTTGGCATTGAAGACTATGCGATATTAGGGCGATATTGGACCAAAATGAATAAAATAACTTCCAAACAAGAACAAATGGCTCCACCAAAAGTGATGTACTGTCTATAAACTTAAATTCTAGTAGCATGAGGCTCTTATTAGAAAAAGAAGCATATCATGATCAAACTCACCCCTTTGGGATAAAAATTCTAGAGACCGCACTACAAACAAGAATGGGAAGGGACAAGGATTGTAAGAGACAAACAAGAATATGAAGAGGGCTAAGAAACACCTCCATTGCACTAATAATGAAAAAGAGAGCCTCCCTTGTGTGACTTGGCTTGAGTTTCTTGTGTAAAGTATTGAGACCCCTTTGATTCATCGAGCTAGCCTTCACATTGTACCCTCTAGAAAATTTCCATCCATCCTCTCATAAACTTATCAAATACCTTATTGGAGAAAGGGGGGGGGGGGGGGTGTTGAGTGTTTTACTTAGTGAATGATTAGCAAACTTGTGGTTATTTCTTAAAAGTTTTTGGCCAAAATGTAAGTGAATCAGGTCTGAGAAAAGATAGCCTTAGCTTAGCATCCAGTCAGTAAATTTTCAAATTGGTTGGATGGATGTTAGTAAGAGACTAGTCCGTTATTAAAATTAGACTTTTGTTTTCTTTTTGTACATTAACCCTCCCGCCACCCCACCCTTTTGTCCTTGCTCACCACACTCTTTACTCTCACTGCCCCTTAGAGGTCCATCTAGTCGAGCATGCTACCTCGGACCCATAGGTAGTAGGCCAAGGTCCATGACGATCGTCAAGCACATGCACACCCCAATGTACACACCCATTTTGATCACCAAGATAGGATGCCATGCCTAATTTTATGCATTTTAGTTATATTGCCGGTCAATTTCTAGTTGGAATTTCAAATTTGAAAGTTTTACTACCATTCAATAAGAAACCAACTAGCTTTTCTTGTAAGTGGGAAAAAAAGAGATTGTAAACAAGGTTAATTTCATTCAGTCGGCTACCAGTGATGATGATTAAATTGAATTTGAAGAGTTTTCTTGAATATGGTGTGGAGTGATTCACGACACATGTGGTAGTGGAGGAAAAAGTGGTGTTGTTTGGTTTTTTGGTTATAAAACATAGTGAGTGTGGGCAGTGTAAGTGCTGCTTGTGTTACCCTTCGAGTATATCTTGCTTCTGGTATCACACTAGCATGACGTATGGAAGAATTCGAGGGATGTGCAAACTCCATGGACATAGGAAGCAACAACTTCCAAAAAGGGCTTGAATTCTATATATTTTGTGAATTCCTTTTCTTTTCTTCTTTCATTTGTTCATTCATATTTCATCGTCTAAATAGTTTTTGTTTATTGACATTTAAGTTTTTCTTCTGTGTAGAGCTATTGAAGTTTGGTGACAACAAATACGACCCATGCACTAATGATGCCACCCCTAGTGCCATTCGTGACACAATTTCTACGTGGTTGATGTTTTGTTTAGATTTTCTTTATTGACAGCAAATGTTTCTTTCCAAGGTGGCTAACAAGAAGGATGATGGATATTAGTGGGTTTAGCGACGTTCTATAGCAAGTCATTGGACCCTCCTGCAAGTGTTATTGTCCCTCTTTTGCTTACTGATATGAAAAGAGTAGAGAAGGATCAAACGTTACTTTAAAATACAGGCATAGGCAAGACTTTGAGGCGATTGCTGAAGAAAGCATTCAAAGCTATAGATGAGCAAGGATACAGGGAGGTTGAGTGGGATATCAAAACATATATCTTTATTAGTATCATTGTTCATTTTCCCTCAATGAAGTTGTAAGTCGTATTGGATAACTGTCTTGCTTTAGGATGAATGGAGTGTGTTTGTGTTTATTATGTTTCTTGTAGTGCAGTGTAGATGAGTGGGTCACTTTATAGTGATGATTAACAGAAGCTTAAAAAAAACATTAGTGGGGCTAAACAAGGACACAACAAGCCCTGTTTTGCCCCACTAATGTTTTTTATTTAGTAATTACAAAAGAATGTTTTTTATTACAAAATTTCCCTTGTGGAAAGGGTGATACAAAATCACTCAAATGAACCGAGCGACAGAAGCATATACATGTCAAAGATATACAACATTGTTTGTTACAAAATTACCCTTTCAAAAAGAGTGATACAAAATCACTCAAACGAGCCGATATACAAAAGCATATATATGGCAAAGTATATGTAAACTACTACTAATACTACTACTACTACTATTGCTCATCCAAATCATCATTGTTGTCCTCGTCCTCATCTTATCGACCTGATCCTTGGCCCTCATGAGCTGTGCCTGATAGTTTAAAAAGTGAGATTACAAGTAGAAGTAGACTTATACCATGCGAGCAGCCACCATAGCCCAATCAACCATCACTCCTAGTGCCTTCTGCTCAATAAACCATGGCTTTATTCCTATGTGAAATGCATGTCTCATCTCTGTGTCTGTAGAAAGGCGACCCATTATAGCCAGGGAAAAAATTAAGGACCCATTCATACCTTGGAAGTGTCAACCATTGGGTTATTTTTTTTAAACTTTAGTATATCCTTGTAGTTCCATGGGCGAATTTATTTTCAAAAATATTTTTGAATTATCGAAATTGGGCTAATTTATCTTTTCACAAAAGCAATTTAGAATACCATTAAAAGAATGCAAAAATACAACAAAGTAACATTTTTGGATTGCTAAAAGACACCCGAAATTTGAGGATTCTTATCCATGTTTTCATTATAAGTATTAGTTATGCATTCTTACCCATGCACACCCTCCCATAAATACAAATTTATGTTATCTCTGACTTAAGCATATACATTTGTAATGGCATATATTCGAAGAGCAAAATGGTCATGTTACTAGATCAAGTCCCACCTTTCTCTTCACTACAAGAACAATGAACCTTATTCTCTCAACTTTCATTAAGTTACAATTATGAATGTGTAGCATATACTCCCTCATGAAGAATTGTGCTAGATGTGCTTAGCATTCTAGAGTTGATGGTCAATGCTCGGTAGGCATTATATCTTGAATCATTATACCAAGATATATTCATTTCTCAAAACTTCAAAAGAAAAGACATCATTCCCATACAAATTTTACCATTTGATAGAGTGATGTCAATGGTCTCACTATAGGCTTCAAGTCGTTATCGCCAATTAAACAATTTTCTAAACAAAAAGAAGTAAAATACAATGCTCATCATATAATTGAAATGAATATCCTAACATGCACATTATGCATGAAGAAAAGGTTTCACAAACTTAACCTCTTTCTAACTTAAACCAAAAGAACCCTTGAGCACAAGCAATCTTAATCAAATGTCAATACCATTTGTATAAGAAACACCTTAGTTTTATAAATTCCTACTTGGTTTTCAATTCCAATCCTACTTAATATGCATGCTTTCTTGCTTCTCAAATCCAAGCCATATAGTGCTTCTAAGCTAGAAGTAACCACCATAAAATTGAAGCCATAAAGAGAAGATTCTTTAGAAAACAATACTCCTTAGATATGCAAAAGTAGGTCAAGACATTTCTTACAATGTTTAGGGTGTTATTCTCTAGTTCACGTGCATTCTTTACTTTCTAAGCATTTATAATGTCCTACTCAAACTATTCAAGTTTTCTCCAACTCAATTAAGAACTCATTCTTGTAACCTCTCCCCCAATGGTTTACAAAGGCTCCCAAAGCACAGATTCTATAACATATCAACACCACAAAATATAAGAGAGAGAGAGAGAGAGAGAGAGAGAGGATTAAGAAAACCTAGGGAATTGAAAGAAATCCCATTAAATCTATGAAGAACAAGCAAGCAAACAATAATATGCAACCTTTGAATACTTAAACTAGATATTAAAGCCATTGGACATATATGCTATTTTACAAACATTATGAGTAACCTCAATGCAGGGTTCTCTCACACAAAAGATGTAACACTACACAAAAAATCAAATGAAGTATCTACTTCTCTTTCTTCTTGTGAGAAACTTGCTGACCATATAAAATGCAATTTCAGTTTTATTTTCCCCTTGATGCAAAACCCTAGAAAAAACAAAGCCACCATTAGGTGACCACCTGTTGATTGCATAACTAGATAGTTTCTACTATAAGACTAATAACTCTTTATGAGAATTTCAAAGAAGCTGATCAATATAGTTATAACTTTTGCAGGATAGTATTAGAAAAGAAACAAGCCTTTCCATAAAAGGCATAAGCATCTCTTTGGCTTTATCTCAACCACTGCACAAAAAGAATAATAATGATACAAGCTCCATGCCTATAGCCAAAGAGTGAAACAACATGGAGTCTCTTCTCAACATTTAATTTCTTCACTCACCTTTGTTTTAGGCTAGAAATAAAATAATCCCTTAGTGTGAGTGACTCTTGAGTCTGTAAATAATCCATCACAATTACCAAAAAACATACATGCACCAATCGAAGCATACATGACCAAAAATAGTCCTCAATATTATGGACAATGTTTGTTGTTTGTAGAGAAGCCATTAATTCTTTAGAAATTGATTTCATCATTTCTTAACCAAAAAGAGTGCTTGAGATAAGCTATAGAGATCATGCATATCAAATAAGATTTTCGATATTAGTTAGATTAGTACCATTCAGAATAAATAAATTTTTAAAACTTTATACCATAAAAGAGTTGAAGAAGTAAATACCTTAAAAATATACACCTCGGACCAAGAAAAAGACGTATTGCATACCAAAAAAGATACCATCTGCAAACAAAATAAAAAATGAACTAAGCGCCTGCATAAAAGGAAGGCAAGAAAGAAGCATAAAACAACTTGCCATATTTAAGTCTCATAAATTTGGAAAATTTCCACATCATCTGATGGTCTTCCATCATCCAAGGATGTAATTTTTCCACCCCTTCTATGGCAATCTGAGTCCCACAAAGCATAGGCCTCCTCAAATGGAAAAGTCTCCAGATTAGGCTTCGCAGTGTACAACCTCATACATGTGTCCAGATTTTTGTCAAGCCTATTTCGTAGGCAATTTTTAATGAAGGTCAAGCTACTAAAAACACTCGTTCATCTTCAACTGATCCAAGTATCATGGTTTGGCATAGATCAACAAGCTTAAAGTATTCTGATATCCTCTCTTTCAAATATAGACCTGAATCTAATTTTTTCCACAATCTAGTCATGGCTTTGAGCTTTGACAGACAGATGCCTCATAGGTGCTCTATCTTACTATATTGCTCCCACATAGTTTGCCCAAATATGCATGACTGATTTATCAGCTCTTTGGAATCAAGTAGTGCATTCAATCTATCACCATGCAACTCCATGCCTTTTCCAAACTCATTTGAAATGACTTGCACCTTGTTCTTGAAGTCAAGCAACAACGTTTTTTTCTCTCTTGCATTGTTCCAATACAAAGGGTGGACAATAGCAAAAGATTCTAGAAGTTCGTCTTTAGGAAATCTTTGTTGAATTTCATATGTTAAAGTGGTATAGATAGAAACAAGCTCTTTCTTTACAAAACTAATGAGCTGCAGAAAGGCTGCTTGTTTGACTTTTTGACATCTATCAAGTCCTTTAATGACCGATTTGTATTCTTCATACAAGTGCTGCACCGGGCCCATGAGTGAAATCCACCTTGTATCAACCTGCTTCATGAGCTTCTTACCTTGGCTGATCCCATCTGCAAACACCTTAAACTCATTGAGTCGTTTAGGACTCCTTGAGAAAAAAGCATATGCTTTGTGCACCAAATCCTCTACCTTTTGTACACAATCAAATGTTTTGAGAATCTTATAAGCCAAGTTTGTGCGATGAGCCATGCAATGTATTCCCACCATGTATGGAGCATAACTATTCTTCAATTGAACACAAAGTCCATCTCAGTGCCCATGCATTATTGAGCAGCCATCAACACCCACACAAACAACTTTCTGAGACAAATCTTTCAAGCTCATCCCGCCAGCTATTGTCATGGCATCACAAACCAACCTCACTAAAGTATTTGAATTTGCACTACTTTGTAGCTTGAAGATATCACATAGCACATTTGTCTCACATTTCCCTCCACAAAATATGCATTAATGCATGCCCATAAACTATTATCATGAGTGGTCACTTCATCAAGTGAGATAGCAATAAATGTGGCATTTGCTAGCTTCTCTTGTAACCTTCCCTTAACTATCTGTGCCATGAACTTAGCAAATTCCCAACCACAAGGCTCATTCTAATAATGTGTCAGAAAATGTGGAACTTGAAGTCCAATGAAGTTCAAAGGCTTTTGCCACTTTGGATAATTTGACATGGGCTTTCCTATGGAGAGTATGTGTAATACAATAGAAAATTGTGCAAGTGTTGATTGGCAATCCTTCACATACTTTTTGTCATATAAGCATTAAATAGCTGCTCCAGCCTTCTTATCCTCTTCTAGCTAAAGTAAATGAGCTTCATATTGAGCCATGTTTTGTACATGCCGGCATTCATCTTTGGATTTGCATCGAGCAAGAGTTTTCATATTTCCATCAACCAACTCTTTCTCATACACCTTTCCTAAATGTTTCTCTATTGTATCAAGCTTCAATTGCAAGTTGATCTTTCAACCCAACTTCCAACTACAATCTATACATGTAGCAAACTTTAGTGGCTCATCACTTTTAGATTGCAAAGGCTACATGATAGGAAATTTTGACACCCAATCAGCTTGGAATTCCCTTCCAATATCCCACTGACCTCTCCTCCTCTTACTTTCTTTTGCAATGACTTTCTTTCCTTCCTCTATTGAATTTGCTTGAGAAGATGAGGAAGAGCTTATTGGAATGGATTGTAATACATCATTTGCTCCATCTTCAAGTTGATGAGAAGATCATGATGATGATGGAGTAGTTGAAGTTGATTGTAAAGAGTGGATCATGATATTAGTGTCAGTGAAGCTTGTTGTTGATGGGCTTGCACCCTCTAAGGTAGCACCCTCGGCGTTCTTAGCATGGAAATTTTTTTCCAAGCTTCTTTTGGCATTCTTAGCATGGAAAAAATGTTCCAAGCTTCTTTTGATAGCTAGTGGACTGCTCTTCTTCTTTGTTGGAGCCATAAAGATCAAACCAATAGACTATGACTAATGTAGTAGAGTTGGACAAAAGTCACTAGCATGAGTATTATGCTATGTGTATGTGTGCATGCGCGTGCATGCACACACGCAATGGCATAGTTGTTCACACTAGACTATGATCTTCAATGATCTTAAGTCTCTCTAATTGTCTAAAACCAAAATTTGGCCAAACAAACACGATGTGTGGCATGAATTTCCACCTACCAATCAACTTAGATGGTGGATGTTAGAAAGGTCACCTCCCCATCTGTAAGCCCCCATATGAGGAGAGCGTGGGGGAGGGAGACCTAAGTGCATGTGCCCAAGAGAAAAGGTGAGAGGGGGCTACCACATGGGCAGCACTTCATAGGGACAGGATAGCCAAAGGGGCTACCACATGGGCAGCACATAGCAAAAGGCAGAGGCTTTCACATGAGCAGCACATAAGTTGCCATGTGGTAGCTATCAAGACAAGGCCAATGGGCTGACAAAGGAGTAGCATGGTAGGCCAAAAGATACTTGCTGCAAAGGGCACACTATGGGCCTGCAAAAGAGTAGTGGCAGAGGTGTAACATATGGGGCAGACCAGTGGCCAGGAGAGAGGCTGGTTGGGCTGCTTGGAGGTAGCCAACCATGCCTTATATAGGGTAGATACTATGTGGTTTAGCATATGTCCAAGAGAAAAGGTGAGAGGGGGCTGCCACACGAGCAACACCTCACAGGGACAAGATAGCCAAAGGGGCTGCCACATGGGCAATGCACAACAAAAGGCAAAGTCTGCCACATGGGTAGCACAAAAGCTGCCATGTGGGCAGCTATCAAGACAGGGCCAATGGGCTGAAAGAGGAGTAGCATGGCAAACCAAAAGGCACCTGCAAAGGACCAGCCAAAGGGGCTACCACATGGGCAGCACACAACAAAAGGCAGAGGTTGCCACATGGGTAGCACACAAGCGGCCATGTGGGCAACTATCAAGACAGGGCCAATGGGTTGAGAAAGGAGTAGCATGGCAGGCCAAAAGGCACTTGCAAAGGGCATGCTATGGGCCTACAAAAGAGTAGTGGTAGAGGCACAACAGATGGGGCAGACCAGCAGGCCAGGAGAGAGGCTGGTGGGCTACATGGAGGCAGCCAACCATGCCTTATATAGGGCAGATGCTGTGTGGTTTAGCATATGCCCAAGGGAAAAGGTGAGAGGGGACTACCACATGGGCAACACCTCACAGGGACAAGATAGCCAAAGGGGCTGCCACATGGGTAGCACATAGCAAAAGATAGAGGCTACCACATGGGTAGCACACAAGCTACCATGTGGGGAGCTATCAAGACAGGGCCAATGGGCTGATAGAGGAGTTGCATGGCAGGCCAAAAGGCACCTCAAAGGGCAGGCTATGGGCCTACAAAAGAGTAGTGGCAGAGGCATAATAGACAGGGCAGATTAGCCCAGGAGAGAGGTTGGTTAGCTTGCTTGGAGGAAGCCAACCATGCCTTATATAGGGAAGATGCTATGTGGTTTAGCATTGCTACAATGGACAGAACCTATGGAAGGAGCAGATGGCAGAGACAAGTCCTAGATCTAGCCTCGTAGGAGGTCAGTAAGGAGAATTAGACATGGTGGGGATTCCACAAATAGAGGCACTATGGATGTGCATATGTGAGCAGATGGACAATGTGCAACAAAGCCTATAGGCTATGCAACCATGGAAGGGAGCAACAACACTTGTGTCAGCCATTGACCAAGGTTTGTGGGGCTGGTTGGAGCTAGCCAACCAAGCTTGGAGATGGGGTGACCAGGGGGGAAGAACAATGACTTGGACACTCTGATGCCTCACATTGGGCTATGCACATGAGCGCAAGGGGGCAAGACATTGAAAGATTACAACACCATTATGATTATGAGATGAATTGAAATCAGAATATTCACAACAGGATGTCAAATATTGCCTACTCAAACCTTGAATGAGAATTAAGTGAATTAGATTGAATCAATTTTTGAGCTCACTTAGAAGAGGATTCTAGAGCTAGTACTTCTCAATTTACCTAGCATGGTAAATACAAAGAATTAAAGGTCCTTTGTGGTACTACCTTACAAATACTACTATCAAAATTCGATTGCATTGATTTGTTTGGGCATGTATATTGCCCTAGCTAACATCCCATCTGAGCATTTGCTAGGTCTCTCTAGCCTCAACCTTGACACCACATGTGTTGGCCTTTATCCATAGCCAATCAAGGCTGATCCTTTTGATCAAATGTGCTTCTATTGTTTGAAGATTGACTAGACCTTGTGTGGCAGATCTTGTACATGCTGTAGCCCACATAGTTTTCCTTCTACTACCCCATGTAGCAGACCTTGAAAACTACACATTGCTACACTACAACCAACATCATGATCACATTCTTACAAGTGATGGTCATTGTAGCCAAGTTTACACTTTTGGATAGCCATCTTGTCAGTAATTTTGCAAATACAAGCACCACATGCAATCCAAAAAAAGAAATGTCTCAACCCTAGGAAAGACTCCCATATGCCAGGCTAGCAGGCAGGCATCACTTCCACCCGCTCCTGTGAATGTGGGGGGGCATCACTTCCCCCGCTCATTGACCTCTAGGGATCTAGACTCTATTGCATAAAGAAACATGCATCCACAAGCAATTTAAGGAGATAAGAAGGTCTTACATATCTTCAAGATGAAAAACCAAAGAACAAAGGATTGTTAGTACAAAATTGTGCATGTGCAAGAACATGAGTATGCCTTAGGTGCATGTGTCCATGTTAAAGAATATGTGTTCATATTTGTGCATGTGCAAACATGTGAGTACATCTGTAAAACTTGGTGCCTATGTCCATGTTTCCACCAAAACTATAGCAATATGGAATATGAAGGGGGGAAATTAGTTCATAGGATACATTAGAGAAAAAACCAAAAAAGCATAAAAACTTATATGCAAAACACATATTAAAAAGAAAAGAATAAGAAATAGCAGATGCCAAGGAAAACAACCATTCACTAAACGTAAAATCCTACACCATTTGATTGTCACCTTTGGTTCTATAGCCTCACCTCTAGATGTGTGCACTATTGCTCCTACTTCTCACAAAACTATTGGTGTATTGGATACCAAAATGAGGCCCGGGGCCTCTCCTTTTATAGGGCCCAAGGCCCCTTCAAACTGACTCATTGGATAAGGGCTAAATGGCCAACTTTTGTAGCCCCTCCAACTAACTAGGTCTATCCCAAAACCAGCCCCCTGGCACCTTCAAAAGAGGGCCAAAGGCCCTCACCTATGTGGCAACCTATAGCCCTAACTAGTTGACTTGTAGTCAGTGTGGTTGGCTGCCTCTAAGGCCTAAATACAGGCCCAAATCTTGCCCTATGCAAGTGCTTTTTGCCTTGCCATAACCTCTACATGTTGCAGGCCCGTTTCGCCACCTTTTGCGCCTCTCCAGGCTCTTGTGCTACCCTGTCACTTGTTGTCATGTAGCCATATCAGAGGTACAACTGTCCCACCACCTTGTTGCAAGGCACACACCTTCCCACACTCCCTGCCTCCTGGCCCACCATGTAGGCACCTATCCTTGTGCCATTTGTTGCTTCTGCCAGGCCCTAGGTTCCATGGCTTGTGCTGCCCACATGGCAACCTATGTGCTCACCACATGGCAACCTATGTTTTGTATGTGTGCTGCCCACATGGCAACCCATGTGGTAGCCCCATGCTCTCCTCATTTGGAGGTTTACAGATGGGGAGGTGAACTTTCCAACACTTGCACCCTAGAAGACAACCAAGCTTCAGCCCTTTGTGAGCTTAGCTTATAGCAACACTTGCTCTTGCCTTGCATCCTAGATGTAGGCCCAATGGTGGGGCTACTGGTGCTGCCCTTCTGCTCCTTGATTTGCAGGCTTGATGGATGCAAAATGACCTACCAAGGAGCCCTTTTTATAGGCCCCCAAAACTGACTGGCCTGACCTTCCTCTTGGCCTGCCGACTCAGGCTCTGTCCCCAACTGACCCCAGTGCCTCCCCATACATGGGGCTATAGGCTTCCCTTTTTGGCCTACAACTCTGTTGGCCATCCGAACAACTTGTAGGCCCTATGTAAGGGTCGGGTGCTGCCCTATTTGCAACCCCTCATCTAGGCCCATAGCCTACTATACCACCTGGTCTAGTAGATTCCCTACTCTAAGGCTATAGGCCTTCCCTAATTGCACCACGTCTAGGCCATGTTGTTGCAGGTTGCTTTCTTGCCCACACACTCCACCGACTGCCTTGCCGCATAGGCACTTACTTCCTGGGAACAACTTACCACATTGTATTGCTCCAAATCTTCCTCTTCTAGGACAAATCCTTGTTGAGTGCGTTGCCAACTCTCCTAGCTTTCAGCTCCACCTCTGGCAGAGCCATTGTGATGCCTCTAGATACATGTTTCTTTTCTTTGTCTTTTCTATGGTCAAATGCCCTCACTCTCCCTCCCTTACTCTCCTCGTTTGGGAGCTTAAAGATCTAGTGAACCCTAGTGGCCAACCCTGTAAACCCACCCATAACCCTATGCATGGGTCAATGGGGGCCCTATATGAGTGTGTGTGCTAGCCGACCGACTTGGTCAACCAACCAACCCCAATCTAGGCCCTACATAAGGGCAAGGGAGCTACCCATTCCCACCCCTTCCCAACTGTACTTGTCCCAAACCTATTGAGCCAATTCCTATAGCCTCCCTGCATTTCTCTAAGGAAGTTCCATGTCCTAAATATGGTCCATGGGTTGCTCCTTACAAGCACCTACTGCACCATCCATTTTGCTCTCTAGCTAGTCTCCTATCTGGTCTTTTAACTACTGCAGGAGTTGCACATTACTTGCAATCAACACGTTACTTGCAACCATCACATTAAAGGAACTAGCATGATAGGAGTAAATCAATACATAAATGAAGTTAAAGGAAACAGCTAGATCAAATAGAGTGGTATTAGTGCAAGAACACATAGCTCTAACCCATCCGTACTAAAAGGTATGGACTTTAGAACCTATACACAATGATGCAATTAGCTTGAATATAATATGAGCATTTAGCTAAGCTTTAAGCAAAATAGTGATGCTTTTCTCAACATAACAAATTGAGATAGTAGACAACATACTATGAGGAGCACAAGAGTGAAAAAGTTGCGTAGCTGAATATGATGAGATTTATGTCAGATTTCAATAGTATCATCATGTCATCACCACAAGATAAGTGAAAGCATTTGTCCAAGCTCTATACTCCAAACATTCAAATCTATGTTTCTCATAAGAAAATGCTACATTGATGCATCATCTGAAGGAAACTTAGGATAATCACCACAAGGACCTTCATGACCTCAATTGTTAGCTAGAGAAAGCTCTACAATCTAATTCTTTGAAACAAAAGGAAATGCATGAACCTCTCAGTGACTTTCAAATAATGCAAGTTGCATTGAACATAGTGTAGGATACAAGGAAGAAGCTTGAAGTTAAAGCCACAAAATCTTGTGTAGGATTAGGAGGAAAGATTGACCTTGCAACAAACTATGCATCCTCACACATGGAATAGCAAAGAGGCGATCAAAGGGTTAAGAGATTCTATTGCGAATAAAGAAACATAAATTAAAGGATTGAGATTACAAGTAGAATTGTTGCAATCCACACTATCCTATACCAAGGAATAAGAACAAAATTGGCTAGATCAGCATGCTCAGTGCAAAGCCCTTGGTCATCAAATGAAAGAAAGAAACATTGCTTATGGTAAATTGTTTGATCTTCACCAACAAACAATGCTACAGCCGTCAAAGAGAGAGAGCTGTGGGGGTTAAAGGTCAATGTGTCGTTACCTCGGTTATGTATAATACTCAAGCACATATATAAATGAATGAAAAAGAAGATTAGGGTGGTGCTGCACCCACCAAAACTTGTGTGGCTCTCTATTTCTCTCTCTCCTTCTTCCGTTCTTACTTCTGTTGAGAGCACTCTCAACTAGTATCAGAGCCTGGGTGATCTAGCTGAGCCTGCATGAATGCTTGAAGCTCAGCAGCTCTGTGGGAGGAAGGAGAAGCTCTATGGGAAGCTTTGTGGGTGACTTTACTTGCATCCGAGTGTGTAGAGACCTTGGAGGAATCTTTGGAAAAGTCACTTTGGTTTTGCAAAGTGGTTTTGAGAGCCTGTTAAGTGTTTTCAAAGAAAAAGTCTTTTTTTGAGCTTTTCCATGTTCCGTTTGATGACAGAGACTCTGTATTGACTTGTAGAGGCAACTATTGCTTGCTTTTGGTGTCCACTTCACCTCAGGAGCTTAGAAACACCTTCATTCTTGAATCTGGGATCATTTCATTGGATTTTTGACTCACCGTGTCAGTTTCTACGTTTTTCTGCCTGGGTGTTGGAACTCAAGTTTGGAGCAACCATTTGTAGATTTGTCAGTTCCGATGGACTCAGGAGGTCCTAAAACTTCTATATTGCTCATCATTCACACTCTGATGGAGTTTACAAATAGCTCTGTTTCCAAAAACGTTTTTCAGCCCGTGTGTTGGACCCAGTGATTGAGACCACGGTTTCCAAACCCATCTATCCCATTGCATTTCGGACACCTAAAAACCTCTACCTATCAGTTCTTGCATGATTTGGTGGAGTATTTTTAAAGTTATAGATCTCTGTGTATTTGACTTCGTCTCTTTGTTATGCATTTTTCATTCTAAGGTTTTGAAAGCTTAGATTTATGCCACATGGTAATGGATAAGTGTTGACTCCCATTTCTCACTCATCGGTTGGGATTTTGGAGTTTCGGTAGAAGAGAGATATTTGCAGATTTTCTTGCTGAGTCCGATTATGCAATGGTGCCCATGTTTTGAGGCATCTCAGGTTCTATTTTTAGTAGCAGTCATTACCGTGGGACTATGATTTCTTGAGCATACCTTATGCAAATCACTCTGGTTGCAGTTTGAGCAGTGTGCGCTCATTTGTGGTGTGCATTGGGTTGTAGTGGATGATTTATAGGCCATTTGGATGCATTGCGATCCTTATTGGATGCACTGATAGGCCCAAATTGCCTTGTGGGATGCTACTTTTTATGGACGCTTTGCACATGGATGCTATTTTATGCTGAGGGACAGCTTTGACACATTGCAGGTGATGCACTGATAGTGCTATGCTCTCTTGGATGAGATCTTATTAATGCATATGCTAGTGGATGGTGTTTATGCTTGGGTCATTTGGCACTTATTGGCATTTTGGATTGCCATTGTAGTTGGCATTTTCTTTTGGGCCAGATTTGCTCATATGGATGCACAGTATATGCACATGAGTCAGATGATTCATCTTGCAGAGTTAGTTTATTTCACAGTAGTAAATGAGCAAACTACAGAAGATTTGTGGAAGAAACTGTGTGCCACTTATGAGAAGGAAACTGCCTCTAATAAAGTTTACCTCATGAAGAGGTTGTTTGAGCTACAGATGAAGGAAGGGGTCTCCATTGCTTCTCACTTGACTGAATTTAATATTATTTTCAGCCAGCTTCAAGCTCAGAAGATGAATTTTGATGTGAAGACTGAGGCAATATTTCTCTTATGTTCATTGCCATCCTCATGGGATACCTTCTGTACAGCTGTCAGTAACTCTGCACCTGGTGGAGTACTGAAATTTGATGATGTTGTGGGTAGCTTATTGGCCGAGGAGATTAGACAAAAGTCTATGGACGGCAACAAGCAGGATGCAACCTTAAATGTACAAAGGGACAGATCACAGTTCAGGGGGAAGTCCGAAGAAACAGGGAAGTTTCGTAGCAAATCCAGGGCATGGAACATTGAGTGTTACCACCGTGACAAGAAGGGCCATATGAAAAAGGATTGCTACAAGCTGAAAAGAGAGCAAAAGGATAAGAAAAAGAATGCAAATTGGGGTGCAAATCAAAAGGAAGAGAGTCCAAGGGAGGACAAAGGAAAAGTGAAGATTGAGGAGATCAATGCAGTCACACATGATAGTGACAATGACGTTCTCTTCATGTCTAGTTTATCTGCAGAGTTGCTTACCACTTCAGATGATGCATATTCCCAAGATTGGATTTTGGATTCTGGTGCTTCATTCCATGTTACTCCCCATAGGGAATGGTTCTCCACTTATGATAGTGGAAAGATAGGTTGTGTGCATCTTGCAAATGACTATGCATGTGACATAGTGGGAGTAGGTGACATAAAGTTTTCTTTTGCAAATGGGTCTGCATTTTTTTTTGAAACATGTGAGACATGTGCCTAAGTTGACCAAGAGTCTTATTTCAGTGGGTCAGCTAGATGATGCTAGTTTTCACACCACTTTTGGCTTTTAGAGTTGGAAAATTCAGAAGGGCTCTATGCTTTTGACCAGAGGTGCCAAGTGTGGGACATTGTATCCCTTACATGTATCAGGGGTATTTGATCATGTTGTTGCAATAACTAAGCAGCCAAGCACTTCTTTGTGGCATTGCAAGTTGGGGCACATGAGCTAGAATGGAATGAAACTCTTATGCCATTTGGGTTATGTACCGCATTTGAGTTTCTCTGATTTTGAATTTTGTGAGCACTGTCTTTATGGGAAGCAGACTAAATCAGCCCATAAAAGAAGGGGAAAGAAAGAGTTTGAAAAGCTTGATTTGGTGCATTCAGACGTTTGTGATCCCATGCCTACACGGTCATTAGGCAGGGCTGAATACTATGTGACATTCATTGATGATGCAACTAGGAAAGTGTGGGCTTATGCTATAGCTCGGAAGAGTGTTGTGTTCTAGGTATTTCAGAAATGGCTGGCCTTGGTTGAGAATCAGTCAGGTGGAATGCTTAAATGCCTATGGACTGACAATGGTGGAGAGTATCTCTCTCATGACATTTAGCATTTTTGTGATACACGTGGGATTAAGATAGGGCTCACATCCCCTCGTACTCCAGAGCAAAATCCAGTTGCAGAAACGATGAATCGTACCATTCAAGAAAGGTTGCAATGCATGCTTTCCAATGCAAGTCTTTGGGTGGTTTTTGGGCTAAGGCAATGAAGATTGCACTGCATTTGATCAATAGATCACCTAGTAAGAGTTTGGATGATGGTATTCCTAAAGAGGCATGGAGTGGCAAGAAGCCCTCTTACTCTCATTTGCATATATTTGGGTGTGAGGCATATGCACATGTGCCAAAAGAGCTTTGAAAGAAGCTAGATCCTAAGTCTAGGAAATGCATCTTTCTAGGTTATGGTGAAAGTGGAGAGATGGGCTGTTGTCTCTGGGATCTAGAAGCAAAGAAGATCATACACAGCCATGACGTAGTCTTCAATGAGAAGAAGATGCATAAGGCACCCATGAGGGATGTGGAAATGAGGAGAATCACTTTCCAGGATGTGAATCCACCTACATATGTTGAGAAAAAGCAAGCTATCCATGCACCAAATGTGCAAGAAATGGTACCACCAAGCACTCCCACAAGTATACAATCAAGGGTAGATGATGAGCCAAATGTGGCTGATATGCAAGTGGGAAAGCAAGCTGAAATGCCCTTGAGAAGATCATCTAGAGTGTCTAGGCCACCTGATAGGTTTGTTCCAGGGGTAGACTATGTGATGTTTACTGATTGCGGGGAGCCTTCTTGCTACAGAGAGGCTATGATGCACGAGGATCAACACAAGTGGGAGTATGCTATGCAATCAAAGATGAGTTCACTTATGAAGAATAAGACTTGGGACTTGGTTTCTTTGCCACATGGAAAGAAAGCATTGCCATGTAAATGGGTCTACAAAATGAAGGTCATAGGTGATGATGTGCCTAGGTATAAGGCCCGTTTGGTCGCTAAAGGGTTCAAGCAAGACAAGGGTGTGGACTTTGATGAGATATTCTCTTCGGTTGTGAAGATGACCACACTTAGATGCATGCTTGGACTAGTAGCAGCAGAAGATATGGAGCTTATGCAGATGGATGTCAAGATAGCTTTCTTGCACGGGGATCTGCATAAGGAAATTTACATGGTGCAACCGCAAGGCTTTGAAGAAAAGGGCAAAGAGCATTTAGTTTGCAAGCTGAAGAAGAGTCTCTATGGTCTTAAGCAATGCCTAGAGAATGGTATGAGAAGTTTGATGCTTTCATTTGGTCCTAGGGTTTTAGAAGGAGTGAAATTGATCACTGCCTCTACACTAAAAGGGCTAAGGATAATAGCCTGATAATCTTGGCACTATATGTGGATGATATGCTATTGGCTAGCAAGAATACTTATGAGCTAGATGCATTAAAGGCCAAGTTGCATGAGGCCTTTGATATGAAGGATTTGGGACTTGCAGATCATATTCTTGGTATGCACATCACGTCGTGCGATCGGAGTAGGAAACTCCTTTGGCTTTCACAAAAAGAGTATGTTACAAAAGTATTGCAGTGTTTCAATATGGAGGGAGGGAAGGTACTGAGTACTCCATTGCCTCCATATGTGAAATTGAGTCATACAGATAGTCCCAAATCAGATGAGGAGAGGGCCATGATGGCCAAGGTTCCTTATGCATCAGCAGTTGGGAGTCTTATGTATGCTATGATAGCTACTAGACTAGACATTGCATTTGCAGTGGGAGTTGTTAGCCGGTATATGGCTAATCCAAGAAAGAGGCATTGGGAGGTAGTTAAGTGCATCATGAGGTACATGAAGGATACCATGGAGATGTGCATCTGCTTTGGTAGAGGAGACATGCGTGTACTTGGGTACACAGATTCAGACTATGCAGAGGGCATGTGGATAGTAGGAGATCCACTTTTGGTTATGTGTTCACCTTTGCAGGTGGTGTAGTGTCATGGATGTCTCGCGCACAGTAGTGCATTGCTTTGTCTACCACAGAGGCTGAGTATGTTGCAGCCACAGAGGGTTGCAAGGAGGCTATATGGCTTGATCGGCTAGGGGGAGATTTGGGGATTCATATAGGTATACCGACATTGCATAGTGATTCCATGAGTGCTATTCAACTAGCACAGAATCCGGTCTTTCATACAAAGACCAAACACATTGAGGTCAGGTACCATTTCATCAGGGACATACTTGAGGACAAGCACATAGAGCTTGTCAAGGTTCATACAGATGATAACCCTGCAGATATGCTGACGAAGAGTCTACCTAATCAGCGGTTTGAGTATTGTCATGTATTGATGGGCATTAGATAGTATGCTCACTGGTTGTTCTCCCTTAAAGGCACATTTTCCTTTAAGTGGGAGGTTGTGGGGGTTAAAGTTCACTATGTTGTTACCCCAGTTATGTACAATACTCAAACACATATATAAATGAATGAAAAAGAAGATTAGGGTGGTGCTGCACCCACCAAAACTTGTGTGGCTCTCTGTTTCTCTCTCTCCTTCTTCCGTTCTTGCAACCATTGAGAGCACTCTCAAGAACATCTACTTAAAGAGAGGGAAAACCTAATCACTCAAATTAAGTAGACTTAGAAAGAAATCGGGCTACATTCCTAGTTGGGACTTGCAACAATCGTCATGTTCAGAACCTTACCTCTCTAGAGCAACAAAATGAAGTCGATTAGAATCAGCACAAGCACCAAATTTGTGAGGTGTGTCCTGACCCTAAGAGTGGACTAGCACTGTGTTTGCATATACTTGGCCATAGGTGGCTAGAGAAGCAATCGACCTAAAATTGCCTTTTAAATCAATAGATCATACAAACAAACAATCAGATGACTGGATGAAATTAAAACAAGATATAAAAGCAGCAATAGCAACTTATTACCTACCAAAAGAAAGAGTGGAGTGACCCAAAAACATTTGTTAAAGGAATCTAGCATAGGGAAGGATGTCGCTGTTCAATGAGCATTGACGTTTAATTACCAACCCGTGGGTTTTTTGCAATCCTAGCCCATAAGCTATCACTAGCGTGAGTTCCCACAATACCGTAGTGCACAAATGGTGTGAGTAGAACCATCCAAGGATTCATACAAGGACTAGACACATCTTTCCTCCCACTCAAGCAAAGAGAATAGGCACTTCATGATAAGAACTGAAGGCAAGGTGAGTGTATCGATATTGCCACAACCAGAGCCTAGAAGAGATGATAATGCATCTACAACAAGCAGTTTACGGGGAAGAAGATAAAGCTTAGAAGGATGAGAGACTAGGGGAAGAAGCATGAGAGATTGGGGGAAGGGGTGAAACTGAAAATAGTCTGCATCTACTCTCAAGAAATGGCGAGCAAAATTGAAACGAGCACGTATATCCTCTCAAGAAAGGGAGGGCAAATTGTAGCTTATGAATTTTGGTGAAATGGTTTTTTTTGGGCTAAAAATGACTTATAAAAGTCTATTAGAATAGCCTTTCATATCAAATGGAGCCTTAAATTCGCCTTTGGGCTAAAATTCACCATTAATTTTTTCTCTGATTGCAGCTTGCTATTGTGTGCCCAATTTACGAGAGTTAGATAAAGTGCATGCAATATGTAGTAAAACATGACAAAATATGAAGAGGGGAGAGGAGAAGAGTGGAGATGAGGAGAGAGGGCACAGCTAGAGAGCACACCACAAATGACTAACTGTACACTAGAATTAGTTGAAAAAATAGAATATATACAAACCCTTTTAGGGTTAGGGTTAGGGGAGCTAACCCTTTCCTTTATAGCACTCTATAAGGTTAGTGCTATGCACATATGATCACGTGATGGTGCTATGCACACATGATCACATGATGTTGAGCGTGAACTCTCAACACCTTCCCTCAAGATCAACATCATGAAGTAGGCCTTCCCTCAAGATGATGATTCTGGGGAATCGAAGAAGGACTGAGCATTACATTCCATCACACCCCTTTAATGGGAATGTCCTTCCTTTGCATCAAACCAAGAGCTAGTCGGTGTTTCTCGAATAGCTCTTTACCGAGTGGTTTGGTAAAGATATCTGCAACATTTTCTTTGCTATCACAATGTTGCAGTGTGATGTCACCAAGTAACACTCTTTCTCTGATGAAGTGCTCTCTGACATCAATGTGCTTTGTTCTGGAGTGATATACTGGATTTTTGGCCAATGCTTGAGCCGATTGATTATCACAGTATATTGTTGTTGGCTTTGACTCATCAAAGTAATCTGTTTCTGACAATAGTCTTCTGAGCCATATAGCCTCACATGCACCTGTAGTGAGTGCTCTATATTCTGCTTCAGTCGAAGACAAAGAAACAGTTGGCTGTTTGTTTGACAACCATGATATAGCACCTTGACCAAGGAAAAATGCATATCCCTGTGTCGATCTCCTAGTCTCATGATCTCCAGCATAGTCACTGTCACAGTATCCATGCAACCGTGGATGACTTCCTCTGTATTCTATCCCAAATTGTCTTGTACCTCTGATGTATCTCAAGACTCGTTTGGCTGCATTCCAGTGAGACTGTTTTGGATTTGCCATAAACTGTGCTAGTGAGCTTACTGCATAACAAATATCTGGCCGTGTGATTGTCAGATATATAAGAGATCCAATGAGTTGCCTGTAGTATCTGTCATTGACTGTAGGCTTTTCTGAATCTTTAGTAAGTTTCAAACTCTGTTCCATGGGAGTGGCTGCAATCTTGCAATCTGCCATATGAAACTTCTTCAGGAGACTGTCAACATATTTGAGCTGACTCATGAATGTGCTATCTGAATCTCTCCAGAACTCAATTCCAAGACAATAGTGCATAAGTCCAAGATCTTTCATGTCGAACTCTGCAGATAAGTCTTGTTTTAGCTTTCTGATGAAGCTATCCTTGCTTCCTGTCACAATCAGATCATCTACGTACAAAAGTGCAATAGTAATATCTTCCCCTTGAACTTTGTAGTAGAGAGTATGATCTGCATTGGACTTCATGTATCCCAGATCAGCAAAATACTTGTCAATTCTGCTGTACCAACTTCTGGGTGCTTGCTTTAAGCCATAGAGACTTTTCTTGAGATGGCAAACCTTGTTCTCCTGTCCTGGTTCAACATAACCGGCTGGTTGTTGCATGTAGACTTCCTCGTCTAGATAACCACTGAGAAATGCATTCTTGACATCGAGCTGATACACATTCCATTTACTGAGTGTCGCTAGTGATATCAAGAACCGTATGGAATCCATCTTTGCGACTGGAGCATAAGTCTCATCATAATCTTGGCCATATTGTTGTGCAAATCCTTTTGCAACTAATTTGGCTTTGTATCTCTGAATACTGCCATCTGGACTGTACTTCACTTTGTATACCCATTTGTTGGCTATGGCCTTCTTTCCTGGTGGAAGGTCGCATAATACCCAAGTGTTATTTTTATACAAAGCATCCATTTCTTCATTCATTGCAGTTTGCCATTCTGGCTTATCTACTGCGTCTTCGAAGTACACTGGCTCTTCTGTAGCCATGATGGTAGTCATAAGAGCATAGTTGGTGGTTTCCACCTGAATTGCTTTGCCTTTCTGAGCATATGTCAATCTGGCTGGTGGTCTGCTTTCCCTAGTAGACCGTCTGAGCTGTTGTGACACTGATTGGGGTGTTGCTGGCAATTCTTGCTCTTCTTCATCAACCTGTTCTGTAGATGACTGTGAAGTCGATGCATCTATCTCCTGTGTAGGTGAGGTTTTCCATTCTGATTCCTCATCGAAGATTACATCTCTGGAGATAATGACTTTGCGGTTGATGGGATCATACAATTTGTATGCTTTACTTTCTTCACTGTAGCCTACCATGATGCATTTCCGTGACTTAGCATCCAATTTCCTGCGATGATCATCATGTATGTGGGCATATGCTATGCAACCAAATATGCGGAGACGCCCAATGCGTGGCTTGTGTCCAGTGAATGCTTCATAAGGAGTCATACCTTGTATCGGTTCGGTAGGAAGCCGATTAAGCAAGTAGTTAGCTGTAGCTATTGCTTCTGCCCAATACTGATTCGGAAGATGCTTTTCACTAAGCATTGCTCTAGCACTGTCTGCTAAAGTCCCATTCTTCCTTTCAGCTATTGCATTTTGCTGAGGAGTATCTGCACATGTGAATTGTCTTCGAATGCCGTGAGTTTTGCAAAAGTTCATGAAGGCTGAAGACATGTATTCACCTCCTCTATCTGATCTCATGACCTTAATCTTTCTGCCTGTTTGGTTTTCTACCATGGCTTTGAATTCTTGAAATCTGGAAAACACTTCAGATTTCTCTTTCAGAAAGTAGACCCAACAATATCTACTGTAGTCGTCGATGAAGGTCAAGTAATAAAGTGAACCATTGATGCTGCGGGTCTGGGCATAACCCCATACATCTGTATGAATTAAATCAAGAATACCTCGTGCACGAGAGGTACTTCTGACAAAGTTGGTTCGCTTTTGTTTGCCGAAGCAGCATGCTTCACAAACCTTTCCAAGAAACTGTCGCTTCGGAATCCCAATTGCCATATTGTGATTCCTGAGATCTAACAAGTACTTGAAGTTGACATGACCATATCTCTTATGCCATTTTGCAGATAGTGGCATCTGTTGCATTTGAGCTGACATGGCATGTTTATCTGGTACTGTAGCTAGCATCCTGTATAAGCGTCCTTCCTTGACACCTTTTGCTACTAGCTGCCCTCTTTTGGATTTGTCTCTGATAGTGCATTCATCACCGTTGAAGATGACTTTGTAGTTGTGTTCCGTCATTTGACCTACTGACAAAAGGTTCTTGCTGAGCTTCGGAACATAGAGCACATCTTTGACTAATCGTTTTGTACCAGTGAAATTGTTCATAGGGATAACACCTGTCCCTTGAACCGGATTCGGTGTATTGTCTGCTGTATAGATGACATTCTTTTGACCTTCTAATGGCTTCATTTCTGTGAACCATTCCTGATGATTTGTCATATGAGATGATGCACCGCTGTCGATGTACCAAGGATCCTGTTCCACTTGGTCGACTTGACAACTGAAATCTTCTTTGGGATTGAAATCAGTGTCTAGGTGCATTGTATCAGTCTGATGCAATTCCTCACTTGCAAGAAACATATTTCCATGTTCATTTGCAAAATGACTGTGACTAGAATGTCCACCACAATGATTTCCTCTTCCTCGAGAATTCCCTCGATTTTACTGCTGGATTGACCGCCTTGGTCATACTGCTTCTTGCGGCAATCTCTTTCATAGTGTCCAAACTTGTGACAATAGTTGCATTGAATGTTTGACACATTGGTGGATGCATTCCCTCGTCCTTGGAATCTTCCTCTGTTGGAATGATTTCCTCTTTGCTGATTTTGATGTTGCTGAGGATGCTGCTGATGCTGATGCTGATTCTGACTTTGATTTTGACCACTTTTCTGATATGATCTACCTCTGTTTCTACCTTTGCCTCTGCTTCTGTCTGAAGCGGTGAATGCCTGATCATTAGAATGACCTTTACATGCTTGAATGGCCTGAGTCCTGAGTTCTTCACCAAGTAGAACTGACTGAAGTTCTTCCAGTGTTGGAATTTGCCGTTGGATGGCAATACTCTGGACCAGATTCTCATATCCTTCTCCTAGTCCATTCAGGATTACTTGAACCATTTCTGTGGGATTCATAGTCTCTCCTACTGCTGCAAGTTGATTGTTGTAGTCTTTGATGCGGAGTACATAAGCATGACCGGTTTCATTGCTATTGCGGAAACTCTGGTTGATCTGATTTCTCAGGGTGAGAATCCTGGATGTGTTCTTGGACTCGTAGAGAGCTGCGAACATATCCCATGCTTCTTTTGATGTCTTGACTGTGTTGAGCTGTCCTAGCATGACATCTTGCACATTCTGCTTGATCAGGTGATAGGCATACTTGTCTTTCTTATCCCATTCTGCTTGAGCTCGGGCAATGGCAGGATCTGCTACTGATGCGGAAACTGTTTGTGTAGATGTAGATCCCGATGTAGATTCCGTTGCTGGTGCTGTGACAACAGATGGAGTAGAGCTACTGGTGGCTGGATCGGCCAATGGTCTAGGTATGGATCCATCAACATACTCCCATTTGTCCTGAAGCACAAGAATGGTCTCCATTCGGTATTTCCATGTACCGTAATTGGAGTTGTCTAACTTAGCAGATGCCTCCAGATTGAGGTTGCTAGTTGACATGGTGCAAGCAATGTACTCAAAAACGTGTCCTGGAAAACTCTGTATGAATCAACTGCAAAGACACTGAAGATGCCAAGTGAAATCTCTGTACCGTCGGTGAAGATAGAACTGCAGTAAATAAGATCTGACCTGTGTTACAAGGCTTGTGGCAATGATGCCGGGAATAGCCAAGAGGCTTTACAAGGCTGAAAAATGATGTGCACGATGCCGTGAGATAGCCAAATAGGCTTTACAATGGTGGCATGTGTGTGTGAAATCAAGTGCTATCTGCCCACTGAATCAATCTGCAATGCCTCTGAACTCTGAAGTCTGCTCACTAAACTGATGAACGTAAGGTTTCAGGTAATGTAATGATGTGAAATCGGATGTGAGCGTATGGACTGACTCCGAGTAGGTACTAGTCGGGAATTTCGGGCATGGCTTAGATTGGCAACTTGGGGAATTCAAAGCGTCCCCTCTATGGCGATCTAGTCTACTCTGATCTAGATCTAAACCAACCGTCGATCGATGAAAGAGCAGCAAATAATTCCTTTTCCTTTGTTCTTTTTAAGTGCTGGGTCAGATGCGTCGATGTAGAGGCAAATGTGCGTGAAGGAAGTGGTTTTGTCGGCGAGGCTTAAATGTGAGTGTAACTTGCACCGAAATGTGCGTATGATGTAACAAGCGCGTAGAGCACGAAAAATCGAGCGACTTTCCTTTTTGGAGCACCCTCAAATTCTTCCTGGATCAAGAGATATGACTTGATCTAGGTGGAGGGGCAAAAGGAGTGCAAATGGTGCTCAATGATGATGTGTCACTGTGAGTCACATGCAGTGATGATGTGGCACTGTGCTTAGCAAGAGGTGTGCCAGTGAAGCTCTGTGCTGAGGTGGCAGGTGTGTGCACATGCAGTGTGTGCACAGTGTGCCTGGCAAGGGACTGTGCCTGTAGGGGTCAGTGCTGACTGGACTGCTGAGGTGTCACTGATGACGTGGCCTGATGACGTGGCCAGATGACATGGCAGTGCTGACATGGCAGATGACGTGGTAGTGCTGATGTGGCAGCTGACGTGGCAATGATGACATGGCAACTGACGTGGCAATGATGACGTGGCAGCTGACGTGGCAGTGATGATGTGGCAGTTGACATGGCAGTGATGACGTGGTAGCTGACATGGCAGTGATGACGTGGCAATGATGACGTGACAGATAGGATTAGTTGACGTGGCACACGGGCCACGTGTCACGCTGTGGGAAGCCGAAATCTAGAAAGATTCGGACGGAATCTTCTAGATTCCGTCGTCTTCTCCGTCGATGGAGCTTTGCTGTCGGTTGTTCGGTGGAGGTCGCCTGGGTGCGAGCTATGGCGGCCGATCGTTGAAGATGGCGCAGGAGCTAGTCGAGCGTTGCGGGCGTGCTAGCTATTCGTTGCGGCTGAATGAGAGTGCGTAGCTGCTGGCTCGTATAGTAGCTTCCCAACGCGTTAAACTCCAACAACGAAACTTGCTGCGCTTGGGAAAGCTTGGCAAGAGCACCGGCCGGTAGCTTGCTTGTTGAATCCTGTGTCAATCACGGGACTTCCAGCTTCGTCGAGGGATATGCCTGCGTACTGGTAGCTCGCTCCCGAGCCGCTCGCTAATGTGTGTTGTTGACTGGGCTAGGGAGCCGGTTGGAGGAGACTCGTTGATGAGCTGCCTGTGTGAGCTAAGAAGCCAAGGGGACGTTTGGCGCTGTGAGCTGCTCTATTGGAGTCGCCTTGGAGCTCCGTTGCAGGATCCCATTGCGGCGGTGGCGTTTACGTCTCCGCTCCCCAGATCGAAAGCAAGGCTTTGTCAAAGTCCTACAATCGATCCTACTGTAATCTTCGATGCAGAATTTGGCGCTGGGGTGGCGAACCGGCGCTGTGGAGGCTTTGGAGGTTGGCCGTTGTTGGAAGCTGCAGTCGTTGTCTTGGGCCCTATGGCGAGCTTGGAGCGCTGCACGAAGGAGCTGCTTTGGCGGATCGATGACGAGCTAGAGAGCTATGGAGAGCCATCATTGTAGAAGCTTGTAGGAGCTAGGCACCTATCTTGTTGCAAGTGCTTGCAGCATGGAGTTGGAGCTCGCCTCAGGGGCTTTTTGATAGGGACAGCCGTCGAAGAAACTTTGTTGGAGAGGCTTAGCTTCTTTCTCTTTCTCACAGATCTCTCAAAACCTCTCTCTCAAAGACTAAGATCTAGATCTCTCTCTCTCTCATAAGAAGCTCTCAAAGAACTCACTAAGTCTCTCAACAAATCTATTGCAAAACAAAGAAGAATCTCAATGAACGGAAATTTCTATCATCAACGGAATGAAGGAATGCTCACTCAACGGAAGTTTCTCTCAAATGGACGGAAATTTCTCTCAACGGAAGTGAAGGGAAGGATCTCACAATCACTCAAGAGAACTCTCAATCTCACAATCTCTCTCACACTCTCAAGAATCACAATGTCTCAGCGGAAGACAAGGGTGCTCTGATACCATGACAAAATATGAAGAGGGGAGAGGAGAAGAGTGGAGATGAGGAGAGAGGGCACAGCTAGAGAGCACACCACAAATGACTAACTGTACACTAGAATTAGTTGAAAAAATAGAATATATACAAACCCTTTTAGGGTTAGGGTTAGGGGAGCTAACCCTTTCCTTTATAGCACTCTATAAGGTTAGTGCTATGCACATATGATCACGTGATGGTGCTATGCACACATGATCACATGATGTTGAGCGTGAACTCTCAACAAAACAAATAGAACAATACATTAAATGAGAAGAAGTAGACTTACCACGGTTGCCTCGAACACCAACCGTCC
Organism: Dipteris shenzhenensis; assembly: GCF_047967505.1. Lineage (NCBI taxonomy): Eukaryota > Viridiplantae > Streptophyta > Polypodiopsida > Gleicheniales > Dipteridaceae > Dipteris > Dipteris shenzhenensis. The sequence goes on along the minus strand of NC_141598.1, from coordinate 24,044,633 downwards.
ACCTGCACCAAAGTGCAAAGTACCTATGGAGTCAAACCATCTCCTCGCAGCCCTCCTCTGACCCTCGAACATTTCAGGATGGTCCCTGTTCTGCTTCTTGAAAAACTTCCAATCAACTTTGTCTGCTTAGCTGGGTTTAGCCTTCCCCTTTGTGATGGAAGTACGCAAGGTTGACCTACGATGCTTCAAGACCAAACCCATACGCTCTTGCATGTAATTCTCATTGAACTCCCAATTTGGGGGGTTAGGGTATTTTCTTTTCAATTCATTGATGACTGCCTGCTTCTTTCCCTCATCTTGGTATTGCCACTCAGTAGCTATGCTACTCTTGAAGTGGTGTCTCATCAACCGCCTCATGGTGGCCATCAGTATTGCACCCTTTTTATCGTCTATTATCTCTCCAGCAGTCATGATTTGATAGGACAGTTCCTCTACTAGTTAAGGATGACTCATGGTAGTGGCACAGTCAGAGCGAGTGGTGTTTGTGCAAGCGCTTCCAAAGTGAGGAGTAGTAGTAGGAGTAGGAGAGGGCAAGGGACCTGAATGGGTACTAGGTCTCGGGACCAAGTGGAGACTTGTAGGGATGTGAGTGTGCTAACTCGTCTACATCTCTTGAGTTAGCACAACATAAGCAACCTCTCCTACTCTTTCTTTCCTTATGATGGGCATGCCCAGGTGATGACCCCTCAGTCAAAGGGGCTAGAGGGGATGGCTAGACAGTAGGTCCAGCCATGGGTGTAGGAGAGAGATTTGCTGAGGTCCTCTGGGATAGTAGAGAGAAGAATCTCGTTGCCTCCGCATCAATCATCTATGCGACAAACTCGTTGGGACTCCCGACAAAGTCATGGGTTGCTAGCAAAGGAGTTCCCCGAGGGGTAGTCACAGTGCTACATCTGAGAGGAGTCGATCGTAGGGGTAGGCCCCTGAGGTGTCACCTGAGTGGAATCAAAGTCCTCTAGAGAATAGAGTTCATGATGTCTCCTCCTATGAGGGTTTCTATACTCGTCGGACGTGCGACGTGATCCCATGTCTGATTTGGGGGGATTGGACAAACATAGACACAAACACGAAAACAAAAAACAAGAGTGGGTAAGAAGTGAAAAGCATATGAGGGAAAGCATATGCATAAGAGAAAAAGAGAGAAAGCATATGCTTATGCTTATGCATAAGCATATGAGCATATGCTCATGCATAAGCATAAGCATAAGCATAGGCATAGGCATAAGCATAAGCATAAGCATAGGTATAGGCAGAGGCATAGGCATAGGCCTATAAAAAGAAGAGAAAAAGAGAGGGAAAAAGAAGAGAAGGCAAGGAGAAGGAGAAGGAGAAGGAGACATATGCTCATGCATAAGCATAAGCATAAGAGAAGAAAAAACATATGCATAAGAGAAAAAGTGAGAAAGCATATGCTTATGCATATGCATAAGCATATGAGCATATGCTCATGCATAAGCATAAGCATAAGCATAGGCATAGGCATAGGCACATGCTTATGAAAAGAAGAGAAAAAGAGAGGGAAAAAGAAGAGAAGGAAAGGTGAAGGAGAAGGAAAAGGAGACATATGCTCATGCATAAGCATAAGCATAAGAGAAGAAAAAACATATGCATAAGAGAAAAAGAGAGAAAGCATATGTTTGAAAGAGGGATTAGACTTCAGCCACTCTATTTCAAAGAATGCAGGAGTCTGTAAATGTTTGCTCAATGTCAGGCTGTAGGATTCTAAGCTTGCTCAATGTCTTACAAGTGTTCTAAGTTGTAGGATTAGTGGCATGACTTCTTTATTGCTTTGAAAGAGGGAAAAAGAGAGGTGAGAATCATCATTATTCGAAGCCTATGTATGTTTGAATTGTGATAGGTTGCTTCAGAAGATGTTGCCTGCACCAAATACCATGCCTGCATCAAGAGATGAAGCAAAGAAGATGCTTACAATGGTGGATATGTATTATGATACCATTCATGCTTGCCGTAATGACTGTATTCTCTTTCGTTCATGAGCATGGAGATTTGGCTAGTTGTTCGAAGTGTGGGGAACAATGATATAGAGATGACTTGCAGGGTGAGCAGATACCAGTTAAGGTCTTGAGACACTTTCCCATCATTGCAAGAATACAACACATGCTCTGATGCAAATCCATAGCGGAGTTGATGACTTGGCATGCATCTCATCGATCCACTGATGACACATTGAGGATTCCTATAGATTGTGCATCTTGGAAGCACATAGACAATCAATGGTCAGACTTTGTGAGGGAGCCACACAACTTACATCTTGGGCTCACAATAGACGGCATGAATCCTTTCGGGTTATGCTCAACATCTTGGTCGACATGGCCCATAGTCTTGGTGAATCACAATATCCCACCATGGCTAATAATAAAGAAGGGACACCTCATGCTTGCACTACTCGTGCCAGGGAAGTACAAGGCCAAAAGTATGGACGTGTACATGGCACCTTTGATAGAGGAGTTACAGATCTTATGGAGAGGAGTGTGGGTCTTTGATATTTCCAGAGCTTCTAGACATACCAATGATATTTTTGTCAAGGGCATCTTGATGTGGACCATGCATGACTACCCAAGATATGGAGAGTGCACAGGTACGTGGTTGTGTCTTTACATATATGATATAGGATTATGCTTTTATGACTCTCTTTCCCATGCATGTCTTATACTAACACATTCATGCACACGTGCAGGACTTGTTACAAGTGGGTACCATGCTTGTCCTATTTGTGGACCAGGTTTGAAATCGCTTGCATGATACTCCAAACATATGAGGAAAAATGTTTATAAAAGTCATGCTCAATACCTTCTGCTAGACCATCTCATGCGTGGAGGTCAGCTTGATCCACCACCACCATATTTGAAGGCAAGTGACTGGATTCAAGCTTGGAGGGTGAATGGAGAGGAACCTCCTTGTGGTATGAAGAGGCTATTGATCTCTCATGAGCTTTCTTATTGGGGTCAGTTACAAATCAATCATCTCTTGGATCCCATGCATATCTTCAAGAATGTGGGGGCTACTATTTGGGCACACTTTCTTGGTTCCAAAGACTCGAGAGGAGTGCGAGAAGACTTGCATGCTATGAATAGGATGTCTTGTTTGTGGCCCCAAGTGCATGCTTCGGGAAAAGTTATCCTCTCGAAAGCAACATGGATCCTCTCCACGAGAGAGGAGGCAGCGGTCAAGGCAGACATTGCCTCTTCTCAAACACCCATAGGGTACATGCGTTGCTTGAAAGGAGCATTTTCAAAGGACAATAAGCGTAGTGAGTCCCATGATTGGCACAAGGTCTTACAGGTATTCTAAGCTATAGGATTAGTGTACCGATAATCATGATGCATTAGTGTAATTATGATTATGTTATATTATTGACATGACTTCTTTGTTGCTTTGATAGTTCATCCTGCCAATTACAATAAAAGGGTGCTTACAAGAAGATGTTAGAACTACTATATTCAGGATCAGTGGTATTGTGAGGTATGCTTACTATCAAATCGCATTGATTGCATTTTCTTCAATTTAATCTGAATAATCTGTAGACTGATTATGAATATATCTTACATGGGCATGTGAAATAGTTTGATATCTCAAGAAGAGATCTCCATATCGAGCATTGAGAAGGCTAGGGTGGAACCCATCGAAGCCGTATGCTTGCTTGAGAAGCACTTTCCCTCAAGCATTATGACAACTCAAGTGCACTTGCTTGTGCACATAGTTGATGAGGTGGCCATTGTAGGTACTGTTCATAGTCGGTGGATGTTTTTTCTCGAGCAATTTATGAAAACTTTGAAGGGATTTGTAAGACAAAGAGCAAGACCAAAAGCAACCATGGTAGAGGAATGGCTTGTGCAAGAGTCATTAGTATATATCACGGAGTTTCTTGCATCCACAGATCTTGATATGCCGCAAGCTTAGCATAACAATGATGATGATCGCATCGTTGGTGAGGTTCCACAAGGAAAAGGGATTGAAAGAAAGATGAGCAAAGAGCAAATAGAGAAATTCAATAAGTTTTGTATCCTCAATAGCAAGGAGATGTAGAAGTGGATTGAGAGATATAAAGCCGCCAAAGCAGAAAGAATAAATGCAAGGATGAGATTTAGAGTAATGTACAGGCGATCGCAACCATATCCACGAGATCTCACCCTTTTCCCTACTCACATGTCAATTGATTGGCTACAACTGGCTCTACGTAAAGCCGAACGTGATGGAGAGACAATAAACAAGCGTGAGCGAGAGTTATCATCTGGATGTATGATGCATGTAAGTTCTTAACTCTGAACGTAATTAAGTGATTATTTGTGGCAATATATGCTATAAAATAAATGCATCTTCATTGTTTTAATGATGCTCTTTTGCAGTACAAAAAGTATAGTGCATTATGGTCATATGGATGATATTTTCACATGGAATGCATCAATTCAAAGAGAGTCACGTATGATTGTGGAGCCTATTGGGATATCTCAAGGTGTATGCCTCAGGCACACCTTATGTTTCTATGTGTGAGTGCTAGAGGCACAGTTAGGTGCCCACAAGCACAGTTAGGTGGTGGAAGAGCCACATAGGATGATTGAGAGAATCTAGGAGCAGATTGAGGAGATGATTGTGGAGCTCTGAAGTCATCAGTGATGTCAGTGAGCATGTATGAGGTTCCTACTTAAGGACCTCACTCTTCTTCATTCTACAAGCAAGTAATGCAAGTATTCTGAGTTTGTGTCCACTCTTTCCTTTCCTTTCAGCTTACCAACATGGTATCAGAGCCCTTTGATCCCCCTTGAGCCCATTTCTGCCACATCATCATCATCTTCTTCATCTTCTTCTTCCCATCTTCCTCCTTCTTCCCAAAATCTTTGAGAGCTTGGTTCTCTGCCTACAAACAACCATTGCCCAAACCCTCTGAGCTGGAAACTCCTCTAGTATGGGCGAACTTCCACCTGCAAGCATTTGAAGAAAAAACGTCTGTGGTGGCTGCCATTCTCCAAATAGTGAATTTCTTCTATTGCTCAATACGCCCTGCCTACTTTGCCATTGCCTGAGCCCTCTTAGGAGTAGATGGGCGACCTCAAAACGAAGATTTTGAGCCATTTTTCAGGTCATTTGGTTCAGTAATGAGGGAGAAATTGTCAAAACTCAGGTTCAGCCTGTAGCAACTCTCCCGGGCAAAAGTGCACACCATTTCGTCCAACCTCTGTGCTGGACCCTCTCTGGTATATGAGCTTTCTTTTGCTTTAAAAAGCCCTCTTTTCCTTGCTTTGAAGAGTGAGCTACAAGCCCTCCAAGTTCAGCCTCTTTTAGTTTTGACAGTTTTGGACAAGTTTTTGAAGATGATGCTACATAAAATGCTACTCTAGCATTTTTGGTTTTTTTGAAACTTTCAATAACTTTAGTACAAGTGTGGCTTCAGTTTTGTTTTGAATTGCTAGACCTGGTTTTGATTGGAAAGTATTCATTTTAGCCACTTCTGGTTTTTTTGAAACTTTCAATAACTTTAGTACAAGTGTGGCTTCAGTTTTGTTTTGAATTGCTAGACCTGGTTTTGATTGGAAAGTATTCATTTTAGCCACTTCTATGAAGCATGTAAGTAGAAGCATCATTGATTGAATATTGGTCACTAGTCTTTGCTACATCAAGTGCTTATATTTTGGAAGTCTTTCAGTTATTTTTTGCCTTGTAAGAGAGATAGACACTACCCAATATCTGGGTTAGACCCTCTCATGGCTACCCTATTGAATCTAGAGAAGTTCAATGGAAAGGGCTTCCACACATGGCAGATGAAGGTGAAATTTGCATTGATGAGGGAGAACTTATGGGGACTTGTCAAACCTACTCCTACCGCTTCTTCTACGGCCTCCAATGCTGGAGAATCCTCAACTCCGACACGACCGGCAAGGGATCCAGCTAGAGAAGAAAAAGCATACGGTATCATTGCTCTTGCTTTAGGAGATGATTATATTCACCATATCTCTGACTTGGAGTCTCCTTCAGAAGCTTGGCAGAAGCTTGACATGATTTTTGGTGCTAGCTCTCACATCTCTAAACTATCACTTAAAATCTCTTTCTTTGAATTGAAGATGGTTAGTGGTACTACTTTGGCAGCTCATGTCAACTATATGCGGAGTCTTATGACTCAATTAGCTTCTATCAACTCTCCTATTACTCCAGATGATGCTATGGCAGTGTTACTTAAGAGTATGCCTGAAGATTATGATCACATAGTTACCACTTTGAAAAATCTTCCTAATCCTAATCTTGAAGGTATTATCTCTGCTCTCCAAGAAGAAGAAAGGCATATGGAGCTCAGGAAAGGCAATGACACTGTTTATGCTGTAAAAGTCCAGAAGGGCAAGTATACCCCTTGCAATCACTGTGGAAAGACAAATCACCTTTCAAAGGACTGCTTCAAAATTAATCCATGCAAGCACTGTGGCAAGAACAACCATAATGAGAAGTTTTGCAGAGCCAAAGCAAAGACAGAAAATGCAAATCTACTTTCAGTTAAAGAGCCTCCACAAGATGAGGCATCCTTTGAAGATTATGCATTTTAAAACATCTCTATGTATGCTCTAGATCTCTCTTTTTTATGTCAAGGTACTCAGCCTGGATAGTCCTCCAAAATGAATGAAAATAAACTATTGTGTTTTGTGTGTTTTGTAAACACCTCTGGTCACCTTATGATGTAGGCCATGTGTATGTTTTGCTCCATGGTACCTCCTGCAGACATTGTGTGCATGTACATGCAGGGGAGATAACCATTGGAAGGTCTTTTTGTATCCCTTTTTGTTTACCTTACACCCAAGGGAACCCTTGCTAGCATGAGAACCTAGCCATAGATTAATCCTTGACCACCATGAGATGGCATGAGAAACTATGAGACTAGATGTATCCTTGACATAGCCTGAGGCATTCCCTTGAGGGGGGGTTTGTTGGGATATCTCAAGGTGTATGCCTCAGGCACACCTTATGTTTCTATGTGTGAGTGTTAGAGGCACAGTTAGGTGCCCACAAGCACAGTTAGGTGGTGGAAGAGCCACATAGGATGATTGAGAGAATCTAGGAGTAGATTGAGGAGATGATTGTGGAGCTCTGAAGTCATCAGTGATGTCAGTGAGCATGTATGAGGTGCCTACTTAAGGACCTCACTCTTCTCATTCTACAAGAAAGTAATGCAAGTATTCTGAGTTTGTGTCCACTCTTTCCTTTCCTTTCTTCTTACCAACAGCCATGGCTAATTTCACACAAGATAGTCGAGCAAGTGCTTCGGATACCAATCTTCTCTCCTCACAGTTGGATTATTGTGCAACCATATGCGAAATCTATGAAATTGATTTCAGACGATTTAGTATTTTCATTTTTGATGTAAAATGGTTTAGAACTATTTACTAATGGTCCCCATGCAACAGTGAGAAAAGACAATAGCGGTTTCTTTGCAATAGACTCCACCAAACTTTGGACCGATGAAAGTGATGCTTTTATTCTTCTCGAGCATTGTGAGTAGGTGCATACTAATGATTTAATTAATCAAAGCTTTCATTTTTAAATATCCATTGATACACATACTTAAGCATGATTTCACATATATAATTGATGGCATTTGACACCCATCTTCAATATAGGTGGTTTTTCATTATGGCATTTGGCACCCATCTTCAATATAGGTGGTTTTTCATCCGGATCGTTCTGATCTAAGATGGTGGCATGTGATCCAAGTTGCACCACAAAGTAAGTAAATTTTTGAAGATAGAGATGTGGATATGGAGATGCCACTACCAATTCCAGATCCCATTTATCCACATGGATCTAGCGAAGAAGATGAAGATCACAATATGAGCCAAGAGGAAGATGCGCATAATGACATCGTACGAGAGGAAGATGGAGATCATGATATTGAGGAAGAAGTTTACGATCATCAAAAATCACCACACTTTATTGAAGAAGATGATCAAGTACTCTTAGGTGAACGTACAATGCTAGAGTACGATGATGAAGTACGATGATGATATAGGAGATCAACTCGGCATGGAGTTGGAGATAGACTTGTTTGGCATGTTAGACTTGGCCCAGGATGATGTCGTTGATATAAATGCTCTTCATTGATTTTTTTTAATCTCAAAATTGGACATGAATATATGAGCTTCAAAGGCTTGATGTACATGCTCTCGTACTTTTATTCTCTTAAAGGATCAAACATGTATGAAAAGGATAAAAAATTTATCATTGGGAAAAACTATCTTTTAAGGTCGATATGGGAATTAACACTCTCTATAAAATGTTGCTATAGGAAACTGTCTTAATGTTGCTATATAGTAACCATTCACAAGTCTAATAAGTGTCGCTATATAGCGACCATTTACAAGTCTAATAAGTGTCACTATATAATGATGCTCTTTAAACGTCGCTATATAGTGACGTTTGCCTAAAGTCGCTATTTCGCATCCCGATGACTACATGTGCCTTATTGTAGATGGCATGGATCAGAATACAACAACATTGCCTCATTTTGTTGCCACTCCACCTAAATTACAAGGAAAGAACTTTCTAAAGACACATCTATGTGGAGTGTTAGTGCATGGAATTAAGTTCTTTGCAGATATATGGATTGATTCCTTGCATCTACATGATAGCAATCAAGTTGTAACATCTATTATGAAGGCAATTCGCAATGTACATGTAGAAAAAGGTCACCTACCACCGACTTTGAGAATACAAGCTGATAATTGCTGGTGAGAAAATAAGAATGTACTCATGTTTGCATTCTGCTCCATGCTAGTTGCTCATCGAATCTTCAATGAGGTCGAATGTGGATTTTTGTATGTTGGGCATACACATGAGGATATCGATCAGGTTTTTAGCACAGTCTCAAGGGAGCTTAAATGCAAGGATGTGGAGACAATAGATGACTTGGTAAGAAGATGTGGCAGGCAAGTTGGTGGTCATAAGGAAAGTACAGTATGTGAGAGGCTCGAAAGAATGTATGATTGGAAGAGCTTCATTCTACCTTTCATACAAACGGGTGGTGATGCATTGATAGGTCATACCAATCCACACTACTTTCATTTTTTTTTAAAAGATGAAAAACCCGTAATGCAATGGCAACAGTATTCTCATGATACAAAATGGGAACCTGAAGAACCTTACAGTCTCTTAACTTCAATTCCCAACAAGGAAAGGTATCCAACATGGGCTCCTATACAAGAATTCAATGAGAGGTCTAACTATGAAATAGAAGGATTAAAAGCATTTATTACATACAAAGAGGAAATGCTCTGAAGATATCCTGATTCGAAGCCTACTTGGAGAGAACACACTACCACTGTAATTAACAAGACATGAAATTTAATAAAGGACCTTGAGAGAATGCGAGTCTCAAAGGATGTCAAGGAAGAATGCAATATGTTTTGGCCAAATGTTCATAACGATTTGCGCCCAGCTCCAGTCTTTGAAAATGAATTTGTATCATTACTCCCATGTCCATATTGTGGACCGAAGAAGAGAGAGTTTATGCCACAAGTAGATATAGAGGTCAATTGTTTTGTTGTGGTTCGGCCATTGGATGGATATGAGAATGTGAAGTTTTGGGTTGCAAAAGTAGTTGATGTGCAAAGAGATGACCAAGGGAGAGCTACAACATTTACAGCGGTATGGTATGAGCCAAAGGGCAGGAAGGAGAATATGGATAACAACACATTGTATACTAATTGTATAATGAAGGAGTGGGTCCCAAATGATGAAGCGGTCTCTCAAGTTTCGACAGAGACAATCATAGTGTCTTGGCATTCAAGGACAAAGAAATCAAAGAAGCGCATCAGATATGAGGTAGAAGGAAAAATAAAAATACCACAGCAAACTATTTTGCATATACACGAATTTTTAAGGATGTTCGCCATGGAGGAAGTAGAAGGAGACAGCACAAATGAAGAATGTCCATGATTAAAGCTTTGTATTGAAGTACATTGAAGGATTTTATTTGGGTACTAGGCAAGAAGCCAATCCAAGACAATTATAATCAGAGTCATCACCTCCTATGTCAAATGAGAGTCAAAATATGCACTGGATGTCACCCAAGGGTCAAGCCTTGCCAAGACAATAGGGAGTTAATGCAGATGGCACCTGGCAAGGGACTATCACATTGAGCAATAAGATAATGGGGAGTCAATGCACCCAAGGGGCAAGGCTTGGCAAGACAACTTGTGGGAGTTAATGCAGATGGCACCTGTATTTTGCACTGGCAAGGGTCAAGGCTTGGCAAGACAATAGGGAGTTAATGCAGATGGCACTTGGCAAGGGACTATCACATTGAGCAATAAGACAATGGGGAGTCAATGCACCCAAGGGGCAAGGCTTGGCAAGACAAGTGGGAGTCAAATTATGTAGATGGCACCTCGCAAGGGACTGTCATGACATTGAGCAATAAGATAATGGGGAGTCAAATTATGCAGATGGCACGAATTGAGGCTCTTTAAAAGCAACAATTTAAATTGTAAACATATGTTCAATCTATATCATTTTGAATATAAAGACTCTAGCTGAGAGCAATGTCTTTCAATGTAATCATATAATAATAGCTATAATTGCTATTATACCTCTTTGGTTCAATACAAAACTTGGGTCTTATGGCATCATGTCTTTTTTCTATTTATTAAAAGTTTTAAAAATTTTGTGCATATTGCGAGTGACAATGTTATTTTCATGAAATATTTAAGTCTCCTTTCATGGATTTATAAATTTATCACGTCAAGGAAAAACGTCAAGGAAAAATATTAAAAATATTTAAATTAACAAATAACTTAGATATAGCTAGAATTTCTAATATAGGATTATTTCAAATTCTTGCATGTTGGTGCAAAAGTATAGATTGAAAAAACAATATTTTTATGTGAATATGAAAGTGCCACAAAGTGAACTTTTGATTTGGGAAGAATATTTTCAGAAAGTAAAATTTTGATTTAGGAAGGATATTTTCACAAAGTAAAGTTTTCATTTGGGAAGGATTTTTGGGCTTCATCCAAAAACAACAGAAAAAGTCCAAAATTAATGAAATAGGTGTTGTACTTACCTCAAAAGCTCTTTGCTCATTGATGTTTGTTGAAGGCCACAAGGAGGTCGATGTCGTTGAAGTTTGTTGAAAGCCACAAGTAGCTTGATGTCATGGCAGGCACCTCGGAAAGGAAGGAGTCGACATCGCTAAACTTTTGAACTGTGAGAAGATGAGAGGGCAGGAATGTAAATTTTTTTGGACATTTGGAGGAGTGTGAGGAGCATGTGGGGGAAGCTTCAAGGCTGGAGAGAAAGAGAGATAAAATCACTTCAAGGCTGGAGAGCCCACCATGCCCTTCCTTTTGCAGGCGATGGTCATTATTAGATAGATTTTGCAGGCGTAGCCTTTTGAGAAACGATTTTTGAGGGATTTTGTAGGCCTGGTCATTATTAGACGGTAGGAGAAGACCGGATAACTAACACCTTGTAATAGTGAGGAGAACACCATGTAATGACTCATGATGGAAATAGTAATGTTGCTCGTTCATGCAAATGTGAAGTAAACTAACACATTTCGATAGTTTTCATTTTAGATATGGATTTGAAGATACTACTCATTCTAACTATTGCTAGTAAAATATAGTAATTATTTAATTTTTTTCTTGATATTTTAGTCTTTCAATACCAATATATAAATTTGAAAGTTACTTCTCTTTTTATTCATTTATATTAAATGTACACCCTTATTGAATGAAATGCATGGAGGCATCATTCAAATGCATGAAGGCATCTTGTTGTAGCAAATAAACACATATTTATTCAATAAAGACCTACAGTTAAACGACCACCTTGGATGTTAATAGTGACATCCATTTGCATTTGACACTTATAGAGACGAACTTGCTTCTCTCCCATAATCCCTCTCAGTGGCTCTTTCAACACTTCTCTTTGCTCCATTCTCTTCGGTCTCCAATACATCTATGCCATTTCTTCTTTTGCCTCCCTACTTTCGGACCCTTTGTGTAGCTAGCTTTTCTCTTGTTCTTTGGTTGGTGTCGTTTGGTGCTACATCTTGGCTCTAGCATTTGAATCATGTCTTTCTCAGTTTTCATTCGCTTTGGAGAACACGAATCATTGACCATTCATTTTGACACTCCTTTCCTGGAGGTTTCATTGGTGGAGCTTAAGTAACACTTTCACATTGAGAACAAGGACATTGAGCTGCATCAAGAAATCAAAATAGATGAGCTTGCCATCGTACTTCTAGTGGTGAACTTAGAGGATGGTCAAAAAGGGTTCAAGATAAGTGGTGGCCAACAATCAACCTTAAGAGTTCACATGTCCGATAAGAGAGGTACTCATGGTGACTTTATGAATCATGAACTGAATAGTGTGGTTTCACTTATAGAGAGGATGCCTTTGAATAGTTCTCTTCATGTTGTGCTCAAATCTGCAGTTCAGGTGGAGAAGGTTACTGAGCTTCCTCTAACTTACGATGGATATATTGTCTTCGAACTTCCACCTATGCCTAAGGGTTCACCAATGTCTGGAATGGAGCCCTGGTCCCATTGATCTAGCCTTGGGGTCACTTGTGTGCAAGCATTGTGATGCAATACCAGAGTGTGTTTACCTATGCAGTGCTATTATATATTATTGCTTTCCCCATGAACGAGTGAAGACAATGAGATGCGCAGTTCATGTGGGTTTCCATGACCATCTAGTTGAAAAAGGTAGAAGTCAAGCAAAGGAAATGCAAGTAGAGGATCTCATTTCGATGCATGCTAAGTTGAATGGCAATTCCTCTTGCAAAAATATCGAGGTGTCTGTGGCACAAGACCTTGTGATGGAGATGATGCTAGCAAAGGATGGGGTTGTTGTGGAGCCGCTAGATGATCAAAAGTTTGAAGAAGTGCTTGAAACCATTACACCAATGACCCAGAGAAGGAGGCTTCAAAGAGTGGTGCAGAGCGCAAGAAGTGAGGCTAGAAGAGGGGATGGTGGAATGGATTCAATAATTGATTTAAAGAGGAGATGCAAATATCCATACCTACAAAGTATCCTATTTCCTGAACAATTGCAAGATGAACAACAACCACATCTCTTCAAAATGTCGCCCATTGGTCCAGGATCAAGAGTTGATCTAGTGAGTCGCATGCGGCCTGGTGGAAGCTTGGGATCACAATGGGTTCATTTTGACCATGTGCATCGAGTGAGGGGATGGTCAATAATGGGTGCTCATGTGTATGACCCATTCATAAGGGAACTATTAACTATAGCAATATGTGAATTCAAGGTGGAGGATAACCATGCTCAAGTTCGATTCCGGGAGCTACTGAACAATACAATGGAGAAGAATGGTTTTAAAAAACCTAAATTTCGTGGATTCATGGCAGATGGAGCAGGAGCGAATTGGGTGGCTGTCTGCACCGTTTACAACAGTGGACCTAAAAATGTGATGGATGGTAGAGAAAGAACTTGTGTTTTCCATTGGGAGATGAGCATGGTTGAGCACACCAGACGATGCATTAAGCCACAATTTCAGGAGGAGAATAAAGTTCTATGTCGGAAGTGGAGAGAGGCAACAACTTCAACTTCTGTAGACCAATGCAAACAAACATTGAATTTGTATTGGTCCCCGACTCATGTGAAGGAGGGTGAGCTACCAACATTGCATACGTGGCTTGCTTGGTGGGACGTTAGAGTCAACCAGTGGGGGGGAATGTTCTTGTGGCAAGAAGAGCACTCTGGATTTGTTCCTACAGTGAACCTTTCAAAGACAAAACATTCTAGCATGAGAGCAGCACATGGATATGCAAAACACATAACATTGTATGATGCTTGTGCAGCAGATCTTACAATGAGTGTCCTTCAGAGTGCCCACTACAATGCCTTTATGAATGGAAGACACTTGGGTACAAGACCAAATTTGGATGCTCTCCGGCGAAGAATACTTGATGTAGTGGGTCTGGTAAAGGGGACAGAAATAGGCTTGTGGATTTATCACACATAGTGATTGAAGAGGTTGGGATACAATTTCCTAGGATGAATAGGCAAATAACAGAACCGGTGAGCATAAGAAGAAAGAGGGGTTCAAAATGTTCAACATCGGTCCATGGAAATGATAGTCATCGAGCTCAATACATGATAGTGACAACAAGGAGAGTGATAGGAAAAATAAGACAAATTGATTTTAAAAGTCCATCACAGGACGTGGTTTGTAGAGAGATAGATATTCATGAATCCAATTGGGCGATTAGGAGAACCAAGCCACATAGCATTGTCACATGCTTTGGCTACTTGGTAGAGAGTTGGAGATGATGTGGGGCACTAATCAATTCACTTGGTAGAAGTGCAAGTTATGGTGTGCCAGCCCCTTGTTTTAAGGGAAGAAGGAAACATTCTCATGGAGTGATAGAGCAGTTTGTATGGTTTTGTAATACTTCTATCACCCATACATGGAATGTGGATAAATCCATTCAAGATGTTCCTGGGGTCTCTCCAGGTGTATGGAAGGTTGCAAGTGGGACATTAATGACTGTAGATGAGAGGGGTGCCCTTGTAAGGGCAGGGTTCATATTTAATAATGATGATTCTATTGGTGTGATGGGACCTTCTTATGCACATCAGATCCATACACTAGCCATGTGTGCCCTTCTCATCGTGATGGAAAGCTTGTTTCATGGAGAAGTAAGTTGAATAAAGATTTCAAGGAAAGGATACACAAGGCAGTTACAAAAAATGGGGAGGTGGTGAGAGAGAACATCATTATTCCACATGAGGTGCATGTATTCCATGTTCATACAATAGGATCAATGTCCAAGGGGCTAACATATAGTGTCTTGATTTTAGAGTTTCCACGTTGCACATGCCTTGATTTCATAGAAAGGGAAGCAAGAAAAAGTCCCTACATGCTTGCAAGCACATATACTTCGTGTTTATTGTTGTCTTGGGCTTAACTGAAATGGTGCATCAGTTTATGCATTAGGCTGCATCAACAAAAGTTGAATTGTTTCAAGCTCTGGGTGGTAGAAGAAACCCATCAAGTATGTAGTGTATGGCTTGGATGCCCTTTTTTTGCATTTCCTTTAGAATCGGATAATATATATAGGTGTGCTTCCTTGCATGAAGCTGCACTAAGTTGTATTTTTTGGGAGGAAGAAACCCATCAAGCATTTAGTAGGCAGCCTAGATGTCCCTTTTTTATATTTCCTTTGGAAGCAGATGATATACATAGGTGTGCTTCCATGTTTTGGCAATGCACCAAAAAACATTTTGTACAATCATTCCAAGGGTTGGAAGATATTTTGAAGCATCAAATTTTTATATTAATTTTTTTTTGTATGACATATGCTTTTTGTGCTATGGAGTGAATAACTTTTAGAAAAAAGGTGTCTTCTGACAACATGAAGAGCAGTTAATGTAATATGTTACTATTCTCATTATTGAAAGCATTCAATGTTTTATTTTATCATTACTTTTTCACAGCAAAGGAAACATGATTTGAACATGTACTTCTCGAAACATGCCAGCCAAGATGCAGGCGAGTGGGTAAGCTTTCTTGGAGCATAAATTATGGTAATTGGCTGTCCTGGATGAATATGATGTGGCTGTTATTAAAAGATAACACCTTGCATTGTTGTTTGTCCATGCTCGCTTATTTGGCCTCGCTCGCTTTTCTTCGCTCGCTTTTTGGTAATCCTCCTAGTGCCAATATCCATAGGAAAGCCAAACTCACATGGAAAATGGCACCGGTGCCATTCTCCACAATCCCACATTGAGAATGGTACTGTTGCCATTCTTCCCCACTACAAGGACATCTTTGTTGGTCTTATGAAATTCTTTGGTTGTGGTTTGTTCATAATTTATTTACCTGTAATCATAATGACATGGGATGGCTATCAAATGTGGGGACAAGGTCATGATGATGGTGGAGAATGAAGTGGTTGGAATTGGTGTAGTGTGTGCAATAGATCTAGAGGGTCAAGGCCTACTATAGAGGTGTAAAGATTGGGGCAGAAAATGTATCAATGATAATGGAGAAGTCTATCAATAGTAACATGCTCTTGCCATGTCCCACTATGGATGCAATGCTTATTGGTGAGGCACTTTGGAGTGTTGTCGAGTGGTCTAAGGCTCTCTAAAACATGTTGGTGATTCTTTAGATGATCCTATGACTCAAGAAGGCAGACCAAGTGAGCCTGAGTCACCTTATGTTGAGGCAATGCAAGTTTCTTCATTGAAAATGAAATTTTCATTTGTGAATCTTGGAAAGAAAAAGATTATCTTGTGGGATGAGAGCAAAACACCATTGGGGAAGATGTGATCTTGTATGTTTTCCTAGGTGACTCTATAAATTTTGACCTATTGGGTAACGATTGCATTGGTGTGGGTATTGAAAAGAAAGAACAAATTACAGGAAGTGGGTCTTCTATGCAAGATGCTAGCTCTCTCAACCTAGTTAAGTGTCCCATCAAGCAGATTACCTTACTTGATGGAAGCCCATTGCAACAATATGTGCCCATGGACCACGTTGCTGGTAGGGATGAGGTGGTCAATGATCAAATGTTGAAAAGGGGTGATCCATCTTCAAAGAAAAGAAGGTACACTTTCATTAATAGGGTGCCTAAACAAAGAGACCCGAAGTGTGTCATAGATGCCATGACAACTTCCATTGCATGGCCACAGACACATGTACAAATTTGTTGTTGTCAAATACAAGAGAAAACACACCCTCTTCAGAGGGAAGTGTTGTTATTAGCCACCATACCAAAAGTTGCCAGAGAACTTGCTACTCCAACTAGATAATTGTGGGTCTGAGAACAAAAATAGATACTTGTTTGCATACCTTTCTCTTCTTGTAGCAAGGGGCATTTTCAAGATAGTTCAATTGGTCTTCTTGTTCAATTGGTCTTCTTGATGGCAAGGCACACACATGAGGACATTGATGCAATGTTTAGTAGCCTCTATGAGAGCTTCCAAGTGGGGACAAACATTCACTTTCCCTCATTTGATAGATACATTCAAAAAATGTACATCTTCTTCACTAGCACCATTTCTTCTTACATGGGTTCCTAACTTCAAGGATTATGTGGATTGCTACCTATGTGATGGGAAAGAAATGCTAGTTGGTCATGCAAAGCCATTACAATTTCGATTTTACATGCAAGGTGACAGGCCTATGATGTAGTACAAGGTGCATCCAAAATCACCGAATCAGATGCCCACCACTAAAGGGGGAATTGAGATGTGGAAGAAAGATAGTGAGGGTCGACCATTGTTGCCAACAAGTTGTCCAGATATACTGCCAATGGATGCATTTGTGAGAGATCACTTGCAATTAATATCAAGCATAAAGGATTACACTAAGTTTTGGGAGAGATTTGCAAGTAGAAAGAATGCATCGTATGAGTCCTACATTAGGCTAGTGATAGATTACTAGAAAACAGCTCGAACATGAAAACATCTTAGAGATAGGAGTGTACAGAGACTTTTGGCCAAGAACACAATTGCCTCATGAGGAGGATGATATAGATGCTTGCATTAATGAGTTCCAAGGCTATGAGGAATGGAATGATCACTATTGCGGGCTACTACAAGGTAAACCAAGGGAAGAGTTTAGACCAATGGTGGATGTTAAGCAAGGCAACTTCGTCTTGGTGAGGCCATCAGACCCTATAAACCCCATATGACTTGGGGTTGCCGTATCAAGTGCCAAGATGTCCTAACTTTAAGAAATTATTAATTCAGTATTGGACACCATCAATTAAGAGAAAGGGGATCAGTGATGTAGATGCCTATGTTGACTACTAGAACAAGTATTGGGCATAGAATAGGTTGGATCCATAGGTATGGGAGTGTATTGATGCATTGGTCTAGTCATGGACATTAAAAGCCATAAATAGAGCCAAGAAGATTAAGATTCCATAGAGTGTATGTATCAAAGCATAGGAGAGTTTGCTTGATATCAGAGCATAGAAAATGATGATGATTTTCTCCCTCTTGATCTCGCTCTTGATTATTGGAAAATAGCTTGAACAGGAAAACATCTTAGAGATAGGAGTATACAGAGACTTTTGGCCAAGAACACAATTGCCTCATGAGGAGGATGATATAGATGCTTGCATTAATGAGGTCCAAGGCTATGAGGAATGGAATGATCACTATTGCGGGCCACTACAAGGTAAACCAAGGGAAGAGTTTAGACCAATGGTGGATGTTAAGCAAGGCGACTTTGTCTCGGTGAGGCCATCAGACCCTATATACCCCATATGACTTGGGGTTGCTGTATCAAGTGCCAAGATGTCCTAACTTTAAGAAATTATTAATTCAGTATTGGACACCATCAATTAAGAGAAAGGGGCTCAGTGATGTAGATGCCTATGTTGACTACTAGAACAATTATTGGGCATAGAATAGGTTGGATACACAAGTATGGGAGTGTATTGATTGATGCATTGGTCTAGTCATGGACATTAAAAGCCATAAATAGACCCAAGAAGATTAAGATTCCATAGAGTGTATGTATCAAAGCATAGGAAAGTTTTCTTGGTATCAGAGCATAGAAAATGGTGATGATTTTCTCCCTCTTGATCTCCCAAACTTTCATTGTAATATGTATTCTCATGTGATGTTTCTCAATTGTTGTTATCTTATCAAGGGATATTTGCATATTATTAATATGACAATTTTTAGAAGTTGTCTTTCACCACCAACAACTTTGTTTCTAGTGGTTCACTTTGCACGGTGTTTGTTAACACCACCAACTGGTGTTTATTAACACCTCAAATAAAATATACATGTTGTCCCCAAACAGTGTTTATTAACACCACCAAAGACATGATTTTCAAACTCTACCACAAATGCTTTGTTTTGGTTATTATACCCAATGAAACTTTTCACAATTAATGAACTTTTTCATAGTCATTGAAATTTCCAAATATCAGCATATTCAATATTGGAAAAATCCCACAATCAATGAAAATTTTCCCAAATTTAATGAAACCTTTCTTAAATTTAATGAAATCCACCCAATTTCAAAATTCCCAAAATGCAACTTTTGTCCCACTTTATCTAATACGATGTTGAAGGAAGGTACATTTTATAAGGTGAGGTCCCGTAAATAGGGGGTAGATAAGGGGAATTTTCATATATTTATTGCATGCTGGTGATGTCTCCTTATTACTAGTAGTGAATCCCCCGTGGTTCAATGACTTGATGACTAGTACCTATTAGTGGAATGTCATCAACATATAATGCAACAATAAGAAATGAATTAGATGTGTGATGTATGTAAATATTAGGTTCGGTTAGGAGATGAGAATACCCTATTTGTAGCATGAAATTGTTGAAGCATTGAAACTAGAGCCGTGGAGACTGCTTCAATCTGTAGAGTGAACATTGGAGGCAACAGACGTAGTTTAGGTGCTTAGCATTGACACAGTATCGAGGTTGCTCCATGTAGAGTTCTTTTGGTAAATTGCCATAGAGAAATGCTGTTTATACATCGAGATGGTGCATTTTGAGATCATAGGTTGTGGCAAGTGCTAGAAGAATGTAGAAGGATGGCATACGGAGTATAGGTGAGAATGTTTCTTGATAATCGATGCTTGAGATTTGGCTAAAGCCACGAGCAACTGAGCGGGCTTTGTAGCGAGCAATCAAGCCATCAAAGTCAAGCTTGCAATGAAGGATCCACTTGTAGGCTGATCAGATGATGATTAAGAGGTAGGGGCACAAGGGTCCAGGTGCAATTTGTGTCAAGTGATGCAATCTCACCTTTCATGGCTGACCACCACGAATCAGATTCAGGGCCTTTAAGGGCCTTAGGCACTGATATTTGATCATCCATGATATTTGGAGAAGGTGACTCAGAGACATTGGAATTAACATATTCTGAAGAATAGTGATGGTCCGTAAAGAGGGCGTCAATGTGTTTAGTGGTGTTGTATAAGTCTGATAGAGATCGGGTGTGTTCTTTTAGGTTGAAGGGTTCATCGGGTAAGACCAAGGTTGAGATGGTTTGAGGGGCATTACCAAGATGTTGAGGGGTAAGGTGGGGACTTTGGCGTAATAGGTATGACATGCCACCACCTATTATTATCCACCACCATTGGTTGATAGACAACCTAGGGAGGTAGCAAGCTAAGGGTGTCCACTTCCGGCAGGTGAGTGTGACACCCCCTCGAGTGAAAATACAAAAGGTTTTGTTTCGGTGTGAAATACCTCAATCGAGGTATTGTCTCCAATGAAATTCGCACACGAGGACAACCGAACCAAGCCAATACCTCAATCGAGGTCGTAGACTTACTTTCACTGAACCGAGCATATACCTCGATCGAGGTATTGTGGCAAGCCACCTATACCTCGATCGAGGTATCGTGGACAGATGACATCGCTCATGTCACATACCACGATCGAGGTAGCGTGGCAAGTCCAATAACCTCGACCATGGTGTGCTGGACCGATGACTTGGCTGCATGTCAAATACCACGATCGAGGTATATGGCATTCGACATGGCAGCTGACATATCTCAATCAAGGTATCGTGGCAGCTGACATACCTCGATTGAGGTATGCTGGCAGTTGACATACCTCGATTGAGGTATGTTGGACCGATGTCTATGTGGCATGTCAAATACCACGATCGAGGTATTTGGCATTTGACATCACAGCTGAAATACCTCGATCGAGGTATCGTGGCATGTCTATACCTGGATCAAGGTATGATGGAGCGATGTGTATGTGGCATGTGAAATACCACGATCGAGGTATATGGCTTCGCAGCTGTTATGCTGGACCGATGGATGATGGCATGTCCAATACCTCGATCGAGGCACGTGGCATCCCGATACCTCGATCGTGGTATTGAAACCCTAAATTTTCGTATATAAAGGGAGGGACCCCCCCTCATTCCCCATACCTCGATCGAGCTCCTCCTCATTGAAATGACGGAATTGCAGGAGCGACAGATAAGGACCAATGGACAACGATGGAGCAACGGAGATGGACGGAGTGGGAGATTCCAGGTAAGGTTTCTTTTATGTAGCTTTTTTTTTTGCAATAATCTATTTAAATTTTAGTTTATATGAATTGTAATTTAATTATAAAATATTTTAAAATTTAAAATGCATTTTAAACTTTTTTTAAATTAAACTTTTAATTACGTAAGTGTTTGTATAAAATGTCAAAATGCATATATTTTATTTTCAAAAATTATCTTTTTAAAAAAAGAGATTAAAGTAGTTTTTATGTTAATTTTCAAATTAGTTCTTTTTTTATTTAAATAAAAAAACGTTAATTTTTTTTTTAAATCATCTTTAAGAAAAAAAGAAAATAAGAGTTTAAGTTAGGTTTTATATTAATTAAGTTAGTGAAGTTTTTATTTAAATGTAAAAAATGCATAAATTTTTTTTATAAAATTCATCTATTTAAAAAGAAAGAGATTAAAGTAGTTTTTAAGTTAGCATCTTTTATTTAAATAAAAAATATTTAAATTTTAATTTTAAAAATCATCTTTATAAGAGTTTAAGGTAGCTTTTGTATTATTTAAGTTAGTAAAGTATTTATTTAAATGTAAAAAATGCATAAATTTTGTTTTTTAAATTCATCTATTTAATGAAAAAGAGATTAAAGTGGTTTTTATGTTAGCTTTTTTTATTTAAATAAAAAAACGTTTAAATTTTATTTTTAAAAATTATCTTTAAGAAAAAAAGAAAATAAGAGTTTAAGGTAGGTTTTATATTATTTAAGTTAGTGAAGTTTTTATTTAAATATAAAAAACATATTTACCTTGTTTTTTAAAATCTTCTATTTAAAAAAAAAGAGATAAAGTAGTTTTTATGTTATTTTTTAAATTAGTCCTTTTTTATTTAAATAAAAAACATTTAAATTTAATTTTTAAAAATCATCTTTAAGAAAAGATAAAAATAAGAGTTTAAGGTAGGTTTTATATTATTTAAGTTAGTGAAGTTTTTATTTAAATGTAAAAAATGTTTTTACCTTGTTTTTGAAAATCATTTATTTAAAAAAAAAAGAGATTAAAGTAGTTTTTAAGTTAATTTTTTTTTAAACATTTAAATTTTATTTTTAAAAATCATCTTTAAGAAAAAAAGAACATAAGAGTTTAAGGTGAAGTTTTTATTTAAATGTAAAAAATGTATATATTTTATTTTTTAAAATCATCTATTAAAAAAAAAGGAGATAAAGTAGTTTTTATGTTATTTTTCAAATTAGTCTTTTTTTTGTTTAAATAAAAAACGTTTAAAATTTATTTTTAAAAATCATCTTTAAGAAAAAAAGAAAATAAGAGTTTAAGGTAGCTTTTATATTATTTAAGCTAGTGAAGTTTTTATTTGAATGTCAAAAACTTATATATTTTGTCTTTTGAAATTAAATCTATTAAAAAAAAAGAGACTAGGGTAGTTTTTATGTTATTTTTCAAATTAGTGCTTTTTATATTTAAATAAAAAAATGTTTAAATTTTATTTTTAAAAATCACCTTTTAAAAAAAAGAAAATAAGAGTTTAAGGTAGCTTTTATATTATTTAAGTTAGTGAAGTTTTCATTTAAATGTAAAAGACGTATATATTTTGTTTTTTAAAATCATCTATTGAAAAAAAAAGAGATTAAAGTAGTTTTTATGTTAGCTTTTAAATTACTGAAGTTTTGAATTAAATATAAAAACGTTTAAATTTTGTTTTTAGAAATCATCTATAAAAAAAAAGAGAATAAGAGTTTAAAGTAGCTTTTATATTTTTTTTCAAGGAGTATGTGACTTAGTGTAATCAATCAAACAAATAGGATGATTTGAACAACTCATTCACGTACACATCATTTTCAAATCATATGCTGCGAGAGGTTGATGCAAGGAGAGGGTAGATCATGTGGCTAGCAATCCCTTTAGGTGGCACGTGAAACTATAGAAATAGGGAACTAGGGAATCCCTTGTCATGAGCTTTTGGAAAAATTCAATCAAAATTGGCTAGCTAAAAGTTTTCATTATGTAGATAGATTATTAAGCCCCATTGAATAGAATATTAATTTTCGTTACCCAAATAGAATATTGCTACCTAATCAGCAAGGTATTCGCCGATGAGGGTCTAAGGATGGTTTGCAGATTTCTATCCGAGTTCGTTGGCTTAAAGAAAAGCATGGGCTATGTTACATGGCAGTATGTAGCTCGATTGGCAGTAGCTCTAGAAGATGACTTGGCAGTGGACTAGTTCACAACGTTTGAGAAGGCATTTGACTCCCATATGAAGGGAGTTAGCAAGGGATAGACATACTTCAAACACAGTTCCCACCTCTACATGCTACATTATAGATTCATGACTGGCTAGGTGCAGTGGCCAAATGCCATTCCAGCACCGGGTGGAGTGGGCTCATCAAAAGCAAAGGATAACGAACAGTGCTCGAAAGAACACGGCCAAGAGTAGCAGAATAATTAGGCCAGTGATAATGAAGATAATTAGAAGGATCAGACTCTAAAAGGAAATAGATGCGAGGGCACAATGTCCACCCGCAAGTGAACTTACTTTTTCGGCCCAATGCCAAGTCGATGAAGATGCCTCTCTAGCAAGTCTCTTCCAAGAGCCTTCGTGAAGATGTCCGCAGCATTCTCTGTAGTCGGACAGTACACCAAGTCGACCTCTCCATCCATGATGAGCTCACGTACAAAGTGATATTGAATCTCAATGTGTTTTGTGCGAGCGTGGAACACCGGGTTCTTTGTAATCGCCATGCAACTCTGATTGTCACATGATAACTGTAATTGCCCAATTTGAGTCACAGAATCCGGTCAAGATGTTGCCCTTGGTATAGGTGATGCCATAATCAAGTGTGCCTTTGATGTATTTCAGCACCGACATCCCTGCCCTCCAATGGTTCTCCCGGGGCTTATTGGAAAACCTGCTTAGTACACCAGTCGCAAAATTGATGTCCGACCGTGTGTTGCACAGGTAAATCAAGCTGCCCACAAGCCTTCTGTACTTCGCTTCGTCCACCAGTGGTGATGAATCCTCGTTTGAGATCTTCACGTCAACCTCCATAGGGGTACCAACTGTCTTGTACTCACCCATGCCAAATGCCTTCAGTATCTCTCCAGCATACTTCAGCTGTGAAATGAAGATCTGTTTCAGCTCCTGCCAAACTTCAATCCCCAAACAGAAATGCATCAGTCCGAGATCTATCATTTCAAACTCTCTTCCTAGCAAATGCTTCATTTGTGAGATCTTCTCTTCATGGTTTCCTGTTATGACAAGGTCATCCACATAAAGGACCACGATCATACACCTATCTCCTTCTCTGAAGATATACAAATTTGCATCAGATGGGCTCCTCTTGATCCCGTTTTGTAGAAAGTAGGCATCAATTCGTTGGTACCACACTCGTGGGCCTGTTTCAGCCCGTAAAGTGCCTTCTTCAGTTTGCAAACTTTACCTTTTGAACCGGGGATCTCAAAACCTGGTGGTTGTTCCACGTAAACCTCCTCCTTGAGATCTCCATTCAGAAAGGAGGATTTTACGTCCATCTGAAACACGGGCCAACTTCCCTGGGCAGCTAAAGCCAAAACACTGCGAATTGTGGTTCTTGGTAATAGGGTTATAGAGACGATAACCCTTGGCCTCTTCACTGTAGCCCAGGAAAATACACTTTCGGCTCTTCGGTTCCCATTTGGTCCTGGTAGCATCAGGGACATGCACAAAACAGTCACATCCAAAAACTCTGAAATATGTAGCTGAAGGTTTCTTACCAGAGTGGAGTCATCCCGTTCACAGCCTTCATGTAGCTATGATTCAGTGTTAAGATATCGAGCTCCACTCGTGATATGCCAGGGTGACTGTAGTGCATTTATGTCACCGACTTGTTAGCTGGAGATGCGGTTGGTACACCGCCCACGAATAATAGCTGGATGACAGCTATCCTTATCTACTCTAGTTTGTGGCTCAGTTAGTATGCCACCTTAGTTAGTTGAGTTTGGTTTGAGACCCACATATAGGGTTCTTCTATTTCTTTGTACTAGAGTTCTTTTGGCTTTCACAACTAAGAAGAGGAAAACTGTTTTCAGCCTCCACCTTTGTGTGTATTCCCCCTATTGTGCATGTGAGAAAGTCGCAAGTGAGACTCCTTCCCTCTCTCCCACAATCTTCACATGGTATCAGAGCCTTGTTCGTGGTAAGGAGCTCAAGAAAGCAAGCCAAGTTCGTGGTGTCCTAGTAAGAGGACCAGTGTTGCTTTCCTATTTCGAGTTTGGGAGCAAATCTCTACAGGTAGCATAGCCAGAAGTGCAAGAGTGCACTGTCTCAGATTGAGACGCCCTTCGCGGTGTGGCGAGAGCGCAGTATATGCTGCGGGCAAGGGCGAAGCCCTTAGTGACATTATTTTCTGATTCGAGGTCATTTCGGGGCCCGTTTTGGAGACGGAAGTTCTCCGCGGGCACTCAAAAAAAAGGCCCTGTTTTTGCTGTGCGGTCACTGTTCTGCGGGTCGGTGAAAAGTTGCCGCAGAAATTGCATCGTATGCCTTTGTGCAGAGATATTGGGAGTTGCAGATTCATGCTTGTTGCCTGTTGATGCAAAATCGTCACTAAGAAGTGACTGTGTGGTGAAATACCACTTTGTCAGTTTTGCAGTTCTGCCCGTGTGAGGCAAAAGATGTGTTTTTTGCAGAGACAGAATATTTTGCAGTGTTCTGTAATGGCATCTGATTCTCTTTCATAGATTGTCACTGAAAAGCTTGACAAGAACAACTTCCAGGCATGGAAGTTTAGAATGACGAATTTCTTGATGGGAAAAGGCTATTGGGACTTCATTACAGGAAATGAAGAAGAACCTGTTCTTCCTAATGTTCCCAGTCAACAGGAAATGCAGGCATTCAAAGGATGGCATGAGAGAGCCAGGAAAGTTATGTACTGGCTGTCTATTAGTATTTCGGACTCCATGATTGTGCATATTCAGGATGCAAATACGCCAAAGGAGGCATGGGATACTTTGGCAAAAATGTATAGCACAAATACGCAAGCCAGGAAAATGCAACTCAAACAGGAGTTGCACAATGTGCAGAGAGAAAATTTGAGCATAAATGACTACCACATGAAAGTGAAGAAAATTGCAGATGCACTTGCTTCCATTGGGTCGCCAATGGATGATGATGATTTGGTTTCTGTGACCTTGAATGGCCTAGGAAAGGATTATGCACAGTTCTGGACATCCATTGCCGTTCGTGAAAAATTTCCTGATTTTGAGGAGTTGATTGCTCTTCTAATTTCTGAAGAGCAGAGAAATGGGGGTGCATCTTCTTCAGCAGGAACTTCAAAAGAAACTGTCTTCTACTCAAATGCTAGCAGAGGTAGAGGCAGAGGTAGAGGAGGCCGATCTGCAGGCCGTGGTAGAAATCAGAATATACAGCAAACGCAAGAAAACCAGTCCTATGCAGGAGGACGTGGTAACTCTAGAGGCAGGGGGAGCCAAAGAGGCCGTGGTGGATGGCAGAGAAGCCAAAATGCAAACAGCAATGTTGAATGCTACTATTGTGGCAAAATGGGTCATGAGGCCATGGAGGAGGAGGTGTTTGATGATATGGTTTGGGATTTATATGTCCATCAATCCTCAGGTAGGGATGATATCATGGAGCAAGACGATCTTTTTACCATAGCATCGACTCCACTATTTGAGGGGTGCACATTATCTGTTCTACGTGCCTCCCTTGAGTTAGTAAACTTACAGACCATCTATGGATGGAGCAATGCAAGTTTGAATGCATTACTCAAGTAAGCTTTAAAGTTTATTTTGCAAACATGGTGAATTACACTAGTGGGTCAATTACTCAAATGCTTTTTCTCATTTATGGTCTTCACGTGCAGGCTATTGTGTAAAATGCTTTCAAGGGAGCATAAATTACCGACCTCAAGAGATATCTCATAGTGCATTTGGTGGATGAGATTGCTATATGCAGTATTGTACATGCATGATGGTTGTTCTTCCTCGAGCGCTTCATGAAGACCTTGAAGGGTTTTGTGAGATAAAATGCAAGACCCGAAGGTAGCATGGCCGAGGGTTGGTTGGTAAAAGAGTCACTTGTATATATTTCTGAGCTTCTTATTGATGTGGATAGCTCTCTCCCACGACTATGGAGAGATGATGAAGACCTAAGGATGACCTCTATTGTGCCTCAAGGGAAAGGACGCAACAAAGTAATAGACACGGAGTTGCTTAATAATATCAACCTTTATTGCATGCTTAATAGTGATGTGATGAAAAGATGGGTGACAAGATACAAGGATGCAAAGGCAAGAAGACAAGGAGAAAGGGCCCTCTTTCGTACACACCACAGATCTCGTGTGCCATACCCTCAACATCTAAGAGCACTTCCAAAGGATATTCATGTGGATTGGCTACTTGATGAAATGGAGAGAGTAGAGAGAGATGAGGGGATGCATATCACAATGGAAGAATGGGAGTATGCTAGGGGATGCATGAGCAAGGTCGGTTATGCATAAGTTAGGAGCTTTCAATGGTTTAAAATTGCTTATTTAATTGATTTTGTCTTGGTGTAGTGTACTATGTTCAATGCTATATGGTGTGAGGGCAAGCATTTTCGAACACAACGGATTGATGAGAAGAGAAACACACAAGATTGCGGCGTCATTGCTAGCTTTGAGGGAGCCAATGGAGCCATGGATGATTATTGTGGCATAATCCAAGATATTGTTAAGCTTGCCTTTCGACGCTTCTTTGTGTATGTTTTGGATGTAAAGTGGTTTAAGGACGTGGTGGAAAGAGGCCCTAATGCAATAATCAAACTCCATGCAAGTGGCTTTGTAACTATTGACTCCACAAAGTTTTGGCAAAGTAAGAAGGACACACTAGTACTACCACAACAATGTGAATAGGTATTGTACACACATATAAAAATACTCACTTTTAAATATTTGATACCTTCGATGCAAGGAAAATAACATGATTGTATTTGTGTTTGAATTAGGTTGTGTATCAACCAATGGTGGATAATAATAGATGGTGGCATGTCATACCTATTATGCCACGTTCCAAAGTGATGTATAATAACTATAATATGGATTGTATGGAGGATGATCATGGCCATGGAGGTGATGATGACCGTGATACGAGAGAGGAGGATGATCATGAGATAGGAGATACAGATATTGAGGCCATTACCCATGAGGACAAACCTACCATTGGTGATGCTAATTTCGATGAGCACATGAGTAGCACAAGTAGTAGTGGGCTAAATGTATTTGTAGATCTCAACACTGGTTTGGATTTTGAAGTAGATAGTTTGGCAAGGGTTGATCTCATTGAGGATGAGATTGAACCGTAGCCCATCATTGATATTGGCAAAACTATTTTACATATTGTCTCATTCTCCTCACCTCACTTAATTTTTGTATATGGCTCGTCTAGTCATTCAGGACCTTGCTCATCGGTCTTTGAGCATCACGTTCCCTCAACTAATAGCATTAAGCCTTAAGGTGAGATGTGAGCTACAGCAAGGGCTCTCAACAAGGAGGAGTAAGAAAAAGGGAAAGGTACAAGAGGTCTCTTCTATCTCTAAAGAAATTGATCGGCACCCACATACAGTAGATGTCATCATAGATAATTGCCATGTCAAAAGTGTGTGTGTTTATGGGGGAGCTGCATGTAATATCATGGTGCCCTGAATCATGAAGAAATTGAATTTGAAATGCACAAGGCATTCCTCCACTCGAATCAAGGCAGCGGATGGTCGATGACTCGCCACCCTGGGAGTCATTGAGGATTTGCCCATCACTGTCAATGGGTTGACCACCACCATCAATTTCTATGTAGTGGACATCGAAGATACAAGCGGGAGTTACCCAGCCATACTCGAGGGACCATGGTTTAGAAAGAGTGATGCAGTCAGCTATTGGAAGACATGACACATGTCTTTTGGTGCTTCTAAGGAGAAGATCCTAGTGCAACCAGGTGCCAGTGAACTAGAAGAAGAAGAGGAGCAAGACAGTGATGCTCTTGCATCCTCGGTGTCTGAATCAATGGAAGAATTAGATGGGGGGGAGGAGTTCTCAGAGGAGGAAGTTTACATGATGGGGGTGTCTCCGACCCCACCACCTATAGAAAAGTTAATAGCTACTCCTCAACAGCTTGAATCTATGCTTTCCCCAGACCTCACTCCAAGTGACTTCCTAGAAATGTTCAAAGATTTCCCTAACCTCTTCGCAATTAGCTACCGCCACCTTCGCCATGTGACTGCCATAGAGCACAAGATAGAGCTGAAGCCTGATGCGAAGCCTGTGGCTCAGAAGTATCGGAGATTAGGGCCCCTACAGAATGATGCTTTGCGCTCAGAGTTGCAGAAACTTGTAGAAGCTAGGTTTATTGTTCTGGTTCATAATACTGAATGGGTTTCACCAGTGGTGGTCACCCCAAAGAAAAATAACAAGTGGCAGGTCTGCATCAACTATAAGAAACTCAATGCAGCCACCAAGAGGGACCATCATCCTCTTCCCTTTCAAGACCTCATTCTTGAGAAGGTAAGAGGTCATGAGATGTATACTTTCTGTGATGGTTACTTCGGGTTTTAACAAAATTGCTGAGGAGGATGTGCTTAAAACCACATTTGCCACACCTTGGGGGACATTTGCATTCAAAGTAATGCTATTTAGCCTCACCAATGCTCCTACTACCTTTCAAAGATTTATGCAGATGGTGTTTGCTCCTTATTTGGGGGTTTTCTTGGAGGTGTTTTTAGATGATTTCTGTATATTCTTGGCACGTAAGGAGCATGTCATGAAGGTTAAGTTGGCCTTCCAAAGGGTCAATGATGCGAATGGCAGCCTCAACCCTGATAAATGCACCATTTGAACCACTCAAGCGAGGTTACTGGGACATATTTTCTCATTTGAAGGCGTAAAGACTAACCCCGAGAAGGTAGAAGCTATCCTCAAGCTCTCCCCACCAACAACCAAACGTCAGGTATGCTCATTTATCAATCTAGTAGGATACTATCACCGCTTCATTGATCAATATGCTACTTTGACACGCGACCCATGACTATGCTATTAAAAGATGGAGTTGATTTCTCTTGGGAGGAGGATTGTGATCATGTGTTTGTACAAATCAAGAGTGCTCTGGCTTCATAACCCATTCTACACAATCCTGATTGGTTAAAGACTTTCTATATCAATCTTGGGTTTGGTGAGCACACTCTGGTGGGTATTCTTCTCCAGTAAGGGGAGGATGAGTTCACGTATCCCATTCGACTTGCTTCTCGACAATTGCTCGAAATTGAATGACGCTACTTTGAGGCTGACAAGCATGCTTTGTCTTTGGTGTTCTGCATTGAGAAATTTAAGCATTATGTTGCTAGAAAGTCCTTCATTATAATCTTTAACAATGGTCTTGCAAAGCAGGTTCTTCAATCACCAAATCCCATGGGCCGATTTGCCAAATGGTTGGCAGTTTTACAAGAATATGATTTTTCTTTCAAAATTGTAAAAGGGGGTTGTTCCAACTTGAAGAATGCTTTGATTGATTTAGAGGAGTGCCTCAATGTAACCCTTGTAGCGGCCATAGAAGTTGGGGATTGATGGTATGGTGGAATCTACAGGTTTCTGAACACTTTCTACTTTCCTCCAGAAAGTACTAACTATGAGAGAAAGAAAATCCTAGAGATAGTAGGTGCTACACTTTCTTTGATGGGGTGTTATACCGTCAAGGCCTTGATGGGGTACTAAGATGGGCCATTGATGCAAATGAAGTACCTAAGGTATTGAAGCATTATCATGATGGATTTTGTGGAGGCCACTATCCCGATGACTATACAACTAAGAAGATTTTACATGCTGGGTACTATTGGCCGACCTTGTTCAAGGATGTCACTATGTATTGCAAAACTTGTGAACAATGCCAATTCTTTGGTAGGAAGGATTTGTGTCTTGGGCAACATCACCCAGTGATGTCCATCCATCTGTTTCAGAAGTGGGGAATAGATTTTGTTGGGCCCGTACCCATGACTACCCACAAAAAGAAGTATCTTTTGGTAGCCACTCAATATATCACTAAGTGGGTTGAAGCTATCGCCCTCCTTGCTGCAAATGGTAAGGCAATTTCAAATTTCATATTTGAATGTATCTGCACAAGGTTTGGGACACCCATGGAAATAGTATCTGACCATGGGAGTCCATGAAGCAGTGGAGTTCCTCATGGATCGCATGGGTATTGATCACCGCACTTCTAGGCTCATCTATCATCCCCAGTGTCCATGGGACAAACGGAGCGAACCAATGGCCTCCTTTGTAAATCCATGGGAAAAATGGCCACATGGAACAGGAGCTAGTGGGATGAGAAGGTCACTAAAGCTATGTGGGCTTACAACATCACTCATAAAACGTCTACAAGTCACACTCCTTTTGAGTTGGTGTATGGTACTGAGGCAATTTTACCAATAGAGATAGAGATTCCGGCCTTGAGATTGGCTCGAGAATAGAGGATGATAGAAGATGAACATGTAGAGGCCAGGTTGGTACAACTTGAGAAGTTAGATGAAACCTGATGCCTTGCACTACATCAAACAGAGATCCAAAAGAATCGACAAACGGCCCGCTTGGATGCTAAAATTCGCAAGGGATGGGAAAGACACTTTGCTGAGGGGGATGTTGTGCTATGCTTTGATAACAAATTGGACCACCAAATGGATAAGAAGTTCCTACCACTGTGGACTGGTCTATACAAAGTCATCAAGGAACGTAGCAATAGGTAAGTACAAATTCTGGAGCTGCATGAGCCATATGGCAAGAAGGTGATCAACAAGCGTTGTCTCAAGCCCTTCTTTGTGCATGATGGTCCCAGGCATGGAAATGCTGTGCATTCCCTGCTTGGGGGGGGGGGACTGTTATGGATAAATTTGACCAAAGTAAAAGGCATAAATATGTGTGTGTGCTTGTATGTGTGGCAATAGTATAATAAAATATGGTGTGCATAAGGCCCAGGGTTGAGGTGGCAGGGCATGACCATGTGCCACCCTTCCATGTAAGAGGACCCATAAGGTGTGTTGTACATAATCCATGGTAGTAATAATATAAAATAATAAGGTGGTATGGGTCCTCCATGCACCACCCCTCCACCTAGGTGGTCCCACACCTGCATTTAGTGAGATATGGCCAAAGGACCATGGGAGAAGTAATATGAAATAGGTGGAGATGGATATTATATTGGATTATTCCCTCCATGTAGGATAGGCCCATGTGGGGGGGGGGGTGTAGAAAGTCCAAGAATGCAAGTTAAATAATGGGAAATTAGGATGAGGTGGCAAGATTCCTTGTGCCAACTTGTCCTCCTAGATGTTTGAACGTATTATAAAATTGGAAAGAGACCAAGGGAGTATCTTAGACTTGGGATATGGGGGTTGATGTATGTGGAAAAATGAGGCAAAGGGTTGTCGCACATGATTGAGAGTGTGTAACCGCCTAGCCCACATGGGACACTCTTCCACACACACCATGCATGTGGGAGGATGCATTTATTGGGAGAGACCCCCTCTCTTGGCTATAAAAGGAGGGGGCTATTCCTTGATGGAACACGCTCATTCTTGTAAAGCCACCTAGCTAGTATTTTGATTTGCCCCCCCATCTTTCCAATAAAGCATGACTCTCTTCCCTTTATGTCTCTATCTCTACATTCCACCTCCCATCATGTACATGCTCCTCTTCCCCCTCTTCCTTCCCCTTGTGCCATAGTCCCCCTCTTCATTCCCACCCTTCTTAATCCTTTTTCCCCACCTATGTTAACGCTTCTTCCCTCACATTCCCATTTCGTCCATGGCCCTCGAGCGTCGCCATGCTTAGAGTCTAGCCTCATGCATTGAATTCTTTTCTAGTTAATACCACCTATCATCATGCAACCTTTTGCCACTTCTTTGCCCGTAGACCATGCAAATCATAGGTTGGCTTGGAGAGACCACCGCAATATTTTTTGGCATAATAATGAGACTCAATCTATCATTCAGAGCATCGCCATAGTCTCTAGCCTGTAGTCTCTTGCCTGATGACCTGTCATCACCCAGAATTCAAGGTTGTCTTAGAGAGACCACCGTGCTAGTTCTTAGAGTTATAACTCCATTACCTATTTTTATGTATTACAAGAGGAGGTCTATGACGACCATCACATTGGCAAACAGAAGGAGATCTATGAAAGCCACTGCGCTGGTTCTTGGAGTTATATATTTGTGTACCAAGGAAAATGTATTCCATTGTGCAACCAAGCAAAATGCAATCGACGATATGGCCCTTGAGGGCTCCCCTTTAGGGGCAAGGGCCATATCAACATGCCATTTCTGTCCAGTGGGATCGTGGATATTGTATAATGCACATCAATATGGCCCTTGCTCCTAGAGGGGACCCCTCAAGGGCCATATCATCAATTGCACTTTTTGAATGTTTAATTGTATTTTTCTAGATGTATCTCCATACAACCACAACAATGGGGTTGTTGGAATTATTTTAGCGCTATTTTGGTGATAAATCAAGGAAATTTTAGTCCTTCTTTCCTGGTATTTTAGTCCTTGATGCAGTAAATATAAATAATTGCAAAAGTACTATTTATCGGAATGAAAATTGAGCAAAAGAGACTACAATGTACATCTACGCCCAATAAAAGGTTATATCAAAATTACAACTTATACCAAGCAAAAATTGAACAGAGGATCTTATCCAAAAGATTACAAGTAGCCATAACCATTCAAATACAAATATAAAAGTTTACAACAATGCATAATGACAACATCAATTTGAACAAAAAGAGATAACAAAAATGCCTTAGAGACCAAAACATTATATCCAGTGAGCCAAAAGATCATTGAGAGCCCAAAAGATTACATCTAGCCATTGCTGAGAGCCTTATCTGAGTAAGAGGGAATTTGTACAACTTAGTTTTCTGCCAGTCTAGCTTGTTGCATTAGAAATTTTTAGGGACTCATCAAAGGAGGATACGATGGAGAGGACGAAGGCCATGCACATTGCAAGGACTTAGATTATGGCCCCCCCAACAAGTTGAGAGTACTCTGCTTTGAAAATACTGAGGCCTTCATCGACATCTAGGGGGAACCCATACAACATAGCCATAAAGAGGCCCTCTATGAGCATGTCATCTAAGGTGATGCCATTTAGATGTGTGCAGAATCATCTGTGGGAACAAAGGGTCTCCACTAGTGCTAGCATTTCTACTCCAGGTGAGTAAAACACAATTGCCTTACATGAGGAGGCAGATATTATTGGGATCATAGAGCATAGAGAGGTGGTAGTAGGCATGCTAAAGATGAGTGGGTGAGTAGCAGATATGAGTAGGGGAGCAGATGCAGTGACAAGAGTTGGAGGAGGGAGCATGGAGCAAAGTAGAGAAGAGGCAGAAAAGAGCTAGAGGGGTGTGGAGCAAAGTAGCAGAGCGTGGGCGGATCAAAGCAACATAGTAAAATGCCAAATGCCATGGATCTTATATATATTGTAAAGTTTGAGCCACCGCGGTGGCTGTGGATGCCAGGGTTCCGTCCATATTAATTGTATCCCACCATGGTGGAATCCCCAAGACGGGCTAGTAATCATGAAGAAGACACCATGTGATGCCATTCTGGTGGCTGGTAATTAACTGCCAGCTCGGTGGAATCTTAGCCACGATAGACATGGCTGATGAGAGCCACTACCACTGGGAAGTAACTCCCATAAAGGTAAATCATGAAGCTCTAATCACTCATTACCATGCCTAATCACTCATTACCATGCACTCCAATTCTCTACTGAACATGCGAGCTCGATGTCTAGTAATTTTTACTGCACTCATAGTAATCATGCATTTTAAAGAATGGTGGTGGCTGAGTGGTGGCACAGTGGAATCGTAGCCCCACAATAGACGTGGCTAATGATAGCCACCAC
The DNA here is from genome assembly GCF_047967505.1 of Dipteris shenzhenensis. Taxonomy (NCBI): domain Eukaryota; kingdom Viridiplantae; phylum Streptophyta; class Polypodiopsida; order Gleicheniales; family Dipteridaceae; genus Dipteris; species Dipteris shenzhenensis. The sequence goes on along the minus strand of NC_141598.1, from coordinate 24,009,734 downwards.
CATCGGGCAGTAATTCCCACAAAAAGTAAATCATGAAGCCTATTCACTTCTAATCCCTCATTACCATGCACTCTAGTACTCTCCTGAGCATGCAAGCCTGGTGACTAGTAATTTAATGCACTCGTAGTAATCATGCATGCAAGCCCGGTGGTGGTAATTGGAAGCTGAGTAATTGCAGGCCACTGCGATGGCTAGTAATTAGTTGCCAACCATCTTAATTGCCACCACAGACGTGGTTGGGAATCTTAGATGCCACCACCTCTAATCATTCATTTCCATGCAAGTCAGCACTATCGCCTTGAATTATTCAACATTTGGGCCAACCACTGTGGTGGCTCTCACCTTGACAGTAGTTGGGCTATAAACACCGCAGCAGCTCTCACCTTGATAGTGTAGTCGGGCTAGCTAACCGTTTTGTCTTCTATCCTTCTTAAACGTTTTGTTCTCCCTTGCAACCTTAAGCCACCCGTATTCCATTTCCTTCACTACATCTTCTATCCCTGTCGACCATTTCTTTCTCCCTTGGAATCAGACTCCAAACTCAAGCCTTCATTATTCCATTTCCTTCACCATTTCTATCTTCTATCCCCCTCGACCATTTTTGGAGGTAGTTTGCAAGCATGACTTTTCGAGAAGCAGTGGAAGAGAGGATATTCTAGATGTATACCCAAATGCTTAGATTAGTAAAGATGGTGGAGTCAAGATTTTGAGCTTGCCAATAGACCTCCAAGATGTGCTGAAGAAGGCCATTCACTTCTTTCCTGATACGAGAGGAACCTACAAGTTCTGGCAGGTTCAAGAAGCAGTAGAGCAACTAAAAGGACGTGATGTATCTTTCTCAAGGGCAATCTCCAAGAGCGTGCTAACCAACCTGAAGAATTGTGTGGATGCCAAATCCCAATTGTATCTCAGTCCGCTAGAGTTGTAATGCACTTTAACTAATTTTGTATCGACTTGCTTCCATGTTAGTACTTAAATGTTTTAAGTAGCCCGGTGGTTGAAATCTTAAATTTTTTAACTACTACATCCCACTTCTCATAGGCTATTCCCCAAGTATCCTTAAAAGTTTCCTCAACCTTTTACTTAGGTTTTGTGCACTCCAATAGAAAGTACTATGGGTCATCTTCCTCGTTCTCCCCAGAATCGGCGACAACTGCAAAGTTATCCCCCTCTTCTAGACAGTCAGTGAGGTCATCAAACTCTCCCCAAACTATGGTGAGTCATTTGTCTCTCCATTGTTTGTCACTCCATCTAAGCGTAGAGGGACAACTTGAACTCACTGTCATGTCTTCATAGTTGCAACGTTCTCACAGTCGTCATGATACCCTATGATGCATGCACTATAGAAACAAGAAAGTTTTCTCGTTTTAATCAGTTAGTTGTTTAAAAAGCCCCATATGATCTACAGACCACAAACTCCTTTAATTTTCTCACAATTGTGCTAGCTTCTCCTTTGCACTTCATCCACGTTCATTTCATGGAACACTCTGGATACTACAGTATTCTTAAGGCTTTGTTTACTGTATGTTGAATGCGTGCCTGTGGAGAGGTTGGTTGTAAGCCATGTTATAGCATCATGGGAATCATTGAGGTTTTCTTGAGGGCATGCTAATTGGTGTTTAAACAGAGCTTGCTTAATAACAGCACCGCATCCATCATGTTCACCCTTGCCATGGCTAGACCCAAAGAAATTCCACATCATGTCTAGACCGATCAGGGATTTGAATCTTGAGATGAAGTAGAATCCATGTGCTTCGGAGAAGGTGGAAACAACTACTACACAAGAAAATATTTCATCATGGACAACTGCAAGCAACCTCAATCGCAATGCACTTTTGGAAGTGGTGTCAAGAGCTATTAGCTCTAAGGTAAAATTGGATCTTGGTGATGTGCCAAACATATCTGAACATAGAGAACAAGGTAGCTTCGAGGAGTCAAGGCCTAACAACTTTGTGGGAAGTCCATATGTAATCCATCCAATTCCATCATCTCTGGGTAAAACAAGGATGACTATGATATTGGACTTGAATGGGTTACTATTAAAGTGTTGGTTGTTCAAGTGGCCAATACACACATATGCTATTTATGGCCACAATAGTTATCTGGTTATTCAACTCGGGTGCATCAAATTTCTAAGAATCTTGCTACAAAAATTTAATGTAGGTATTTGGTCAATAGAAATGGAGCATAATGTCATTGACATGGTGGAAAATCTTCAAATATATGCAAAGGAAAACCTCCCTTTGTTTGTGATATGGGCTCAATAGGGATGCTATAATTATAGTAAGAGGAGAATAAATGGGCCCGACAAGGTTGTGTAGAGGCTATGTTCAAACCCTTAGCAAAACTCTTGAAGGCATTTGGATGTGATGCTAGGAGGACAATACTTATTGATGTCTCTCCATACAAGTCTTGCATTAATCCTCCATCAAATTTCATGTTTCCTCATACGTTTAATGAAGATAAAATTCTACTAGGAGATTTAATGTCTTACTTGCTACAGAAGTACTCTATTCCAAGAGGACCCTTATGTCTCTATGGAGGATATGATGTACACTATTGGTGATGTTTGACATAGCAATGTGGCCAGGTTTGTCAACAATTATAAAAATACAAATTCAAAGCTAAATGTTTGTTATGTATTTTTCCCTTATTTACCACGTTGGAACATCTTCATGAGGAGAGCATACATTGCAGAATATGGACACATTTGTGTTGAAACCATAGATGATATATGTGCAAGAGATGAGCTACTTGCGAGCTATGATTTTTTATAAATGATATTTACTCATTTGTACATTCACTACTAGTCTAATTCATTTTTTTTCTTACCAATTTTGGACTTTGGGTCTCAAATGTTGTGTATGAAATTTGTTTAGATAATGTGTAAACATAGTTAAGGCAATGCTACAGATTTCATATTAACACTCACTAAATGGCACTAGTGACACAGCATTCTTCTATGGATTATAATGTCAAAAATTTTTAAAAGATGTTTGAATTTACTAACTTAATAAGGCTGAACTAATTTAAGAGCTACTTTATGGATGTGAGTACATTGAAGGCTCCTGTACATTATGTACTTGGCAGCTTGCCATTACTTTGTGGATCTTTATAGGATCCTCCAATGCAAGTTCTCTTATATTCCTAACACTTGATTCTGACCAACCATAGTTATATGAATAGTTTGAATTATCTTGAGAAATTGGCATCCAAAAGAGATATGGATCGATGGCTTCTCATGGATTAATAGTCTTATATGTATCTACAATCTTTGTGGTCATGATTTAATTAATCTTAGCAATTGTATAGGTCATGACTCTATAACAAAGGAATAGAAAAAAATTATTTTTTGTGATAGTATAGCAACATAACAACCCCATATGGGGGTAGCATAATAGTCCTATTTTGGGTGACAGCATAATACCCTCATTTTTTGCCCCATTTTGGGGTGGCATCGTAACAGCCCACCGACCTTGGGGTAGTATAAGAGCCCTATTTTAGAGCAACATAACAGACATGAGAAAGAAGAAGAGGTTTTGAGACAACATAACAAAATCATTTTGGGGTAGCATAACAACCCTATTTGGAAGCAACATAATAGCACCATTTTGGAGCAGGATAATAGCCTCGTCAGTGCACTATGGAATGAAGGGGATAGGCTTAGAGTTATCTGGTACAAGTTGCAAATACTTGAATCCTTTTACAAAATTTTTCAAGGCTCTTATGCTCTTTAAGAAGTGGATTTCATTATCCTTTTAAATGCCAACCGTTGATTACTTTTGTAATATTAGTATACCAAGACTGTATTAATGCTAGTCCAGATAGAATGACAAGGATAACAACTATGTGCAGGCATTGAAGCTTGGCTTCCACAGCTATATGGGGGTAGCATAATAGTCCTATTTTGGGTGACAGCATAACAGCCCCATTTTTTGCCCCATTTTGGGGTGGCATCGTAATAGCCCACCGACCTTGGGGTAGTATAAATGCCCTATTTTAGAGCAACATAACAGACATGAGAAAGAAGAAGAGGTTTTGAGACAACATAACAAAATCATTTTGGGGTAGCATAACAACCCTATTTGGAAGCAACATAATAGCACCATTTTGGAGCAGGATAATAGCCTCGTCAGTGCACTATGGAATGAAGGGGATAGGCTTAGAGTTATCTGGTACAAGTTGCAAATACTTGAATCCTTTTACAAAATTTTTCAAGGCTCTTATGCTCTTTAAGAAGTGGATTTCATTATCCTTTTAAATGCCAACCGTTGATTACTTTTGTAATATTAGTATACCAAGACTGTATTAATGCTAGTCCAGATAGAATGACAAGGATAACAACTATGTGCAGGCATTGAAGCTTGGCTTCCACAGCTATATGGGGGTAGCATAATAGTCCTATTTTGGGTGACAGCATAACAGCCCCATTTTTTGCCCCATTTTGGGGTGGCATCGTAATAGCCCACCGACCTTGGGGTAGTATAAATGCCCTATTTTAGAGCAACATAACAGACATGAGAAAGAAGAAGAGGTTTTGAGACAACATAACAAAATCATTTTGGGGTAGCATAACAACCCTATTTGGAAGCAACATAATAGCACCATTTTGGAGCAGGATAATAGCCTCGTCAGTGCACTATGGAATGAAGGGGATAGGCTTAGAGTTATCTGGTACAAGTTGCAAATACTTGAATCCTTTTACAAAATTTTTCAAGGCTCTTATGCTCTTTAAGAAGTGGATTTCATTATCCTTTTAAATGCCAACCGTTGATTACTTTTGTAATATTAGTATACCAAGACTGTATTAATGCTAGTCCATATAGAATGACAAGGATAACAACTATGTGCAGGCATTGAAGCTTGGCTTCCACAGCTTTAATGAATTGTTCAAACTTTCATTTGGTTGTAATGATGCCAAGCGATTTGGCACACCTATCCAATCGCATTTGCATTATTAGATCTTTGGTGTGATTTGATGGACTCAAAATAAAACATTATCATCTTTGAATAGTACTCTATGGCAGATTATCTCTAACTAGTGTAAAATAAGAATGGAATATTTATTGGAGACTTATCTTAACTCTTTTTGTATTTTGTACGATTCACTAGTATGAATGCAAATATTTGAGTTGACTACCACTTTGATACTATGTCTGAAGAGGTTGAATAATAGTGGGTTACTCCCACTTGTGATTTGAAAAGGGCAATGGTATATGATTGCATTTGGTTGAATGAAATATTGTAAATTGGTCCAATAGTGTTGTAGGATAGATAGTCTGCTAGGACAAACACAAACTTGTATATCCATTGTAAGATATTAAAAATATTTCACGACTAATGGGTATACTTGATTTGATTTGATTGGGTTTCAATCCTACTTTTAGCATTGGGAATTCAGGACTAGCTCCTTCCCTTGGTGGCCAAGCCTTGATGCTTGGATTGGCATCAAATTGATGGATGAAAAAATTGTCCTTGCTATGTATAATTTACGGGAGCTTCCATGATATCTAAGAAAATGTCTCCAATTATCAGGGATCATTTGTACATATCTTGGAAGTCTTAATACTAATTTTAATACTAAAGGCTTTCTTCTAATTCTTTTATTGAAGACCTCAACCAACTGGTCAAAGGATGCTGACTTGTTACACTCGAAAGTAGGCCATGATTGATTGGCTAGAGGACTTTTACATGAATATGGAGACCATGCTACCCGCCACCGATAGCTTGGAGAGGTTTTATACCTTTACTTACTGTTGGATAACATGCTACCCTCCACCGATAGCTTGGAGAGGTTTTATACCTTTACTTACTATTGGATAAAAAATTTAGATATGCTACCATGTGGAATGTGGGTGTTTGCATGACCCATAAGAATTCACTAGTTCATTCGAAGGGCACTCCAAAAGGCCATTCATTTCCATCCCAATAGGAGTGGCATGTGTATATGATTGGAAATATATCCCACTACATATATTTTTGGTAGTAAATATTACTTTATATAAAATAGTAGTCTGACCCAATCTATGGTGATGGGCGGACTACTGCCCTCACTTGGATTGTGTGTTGGACTTGCAGGCAGGAATGTAGCAAATGGGAAACACACACACACACACACACACCACACACACACACACACACACACACACAATCCTCTCTTTTCTTTTGCATTTAAGCAATTAAATTTGTTTAACTTATTGAAAAAAGACCTTTTTTGACCTTATCCCTAACTTCTCTTACATTCCCTCTATCTAGATGTGATACCCCTGAAGCCCACAATTCCTTTCCTAAACCCCCCTCTTTCCCTTACAACCATGATGGTTATTACATCATTATATCTCATTATCACATTCCTTATTTTAAAAAAAACCCTCTCACACCTTACTTATACTATGTCTTCCTTTATATACCTCCCCTTCTCTCATGCCCTATCACTATCATGTCTTACTAGAGGTTTAACTTCATGTTTTACCCCTCTTTCCTTTATAATTTCTTGCCTTCTATATTATCATGAATCACACTCCATACAGTTAAACTTTAGGTAGTGCTTATACTAGCCTAGCTTGTAAGCTTCTTGTTTAACATTTATTTTTATGGCTTAATTCTTCTTAGTTCATTCCCCTACTTCCCCACTTCCCTTTTTTTTTGCAACAAGAAAGTACCTAAATGTTATTGTTCAAAAATGTTTCTTCTCATACATTTCCATATGCATTTACACATAATTCACAATTTTTTCATTGTACCTTCACTTTATCACCCCCATTATTCCCTTAACTTAATACTCCTACCCTTGTTAGACCGTTTCTCTGTACAACTTTTGCATTCATCTTTTTGCACTTAGCATTATAAGTTTATGGTTAAGTGTTTATTTTTATTGTGACACTGATAACAAGGGAGAGGTGTTTATGACACCTGTCTTCCCAATTAAGGTCTAACTGGTTCTCACAATGTTTTTCTTGTTGGGATGGTGGGAGGTATGTAGACTCTCCTCTTCAATAAAACTTATGCTTGCTACGACTTATTGAAGCAAAACTCACTTGTTCAGTCATGCATTCTAGAGTCATAGAATTTTTGTTAACATCACTCTGAGTCCTCTATTTTTACCCTTGAAACTCTCACTTCTCTCTCATTTCTCTCTCACTCTCTCTCTACCCTTGATTGGTCTTTTAGATACTTCTACCCTTTTGGGTAGACAATAGGTCATCACATGAGGTGATAACCTAATGTCTCACCTAGTGTGGTGTATCCTACTCACCTTTACTCTCACCCTTTTTACGGTTACACAATTAAATTCATTTACCTTATTGAAAAGGACTTTTTCTGACCTTATCCCTAACTTCTCTTATATTCTCTCTATCCACTTTAAATAGCTCCTAGTTTCACTCTATCCCAATTTCCCCCTAAAGTTTTCCTAATTATTTCACCCTATTTGTTCCCTAGTTTTCCCTAATTTTTTGTAAAATTTCTCCTAATTTTTTTGCTACCCCTGTCTATTTTTTCCTAATCTCCTAACCTTCCCTAATTTTTTCCTATTTCTTTAAGTTTTTCCTTTTTTTTCACGTTTTCCTTAATTTTTAGATTATTTCTCATCTTCAATGATTAAATTTCCTTATTTTTCTCCTTTCTAGTATTTCATATTAATTTCCTTTTAACTTATTCCCAGATTTCTACCTCTTGCTTCCTTTTTTTATCTTCAAAATTTCCCTAATTTACTCCTTAGATTCCTTTCTTTGTTTCCAATCCTTTTATTTTTCTATTTTTCCCTAACTTACTTGTAAATTTTTCCTAATGAATCCTTTCCCCCATTTCTTCTATTTTCTCTTCCCCTCCCCCCCATCTTTCTCTTTCCTCGTATTTTCCTCTAATATTATTCCTTTAACCCTCCCCCCCCCCCCCTTTTTCTTTTTTCTCTCATAAATTTTCCTATTTTTCTCAAAGTTTTCCTATTTTTTTCTCTAAATCCCCCTATTTCCCCCTCTAACTTCCCCTATTTCCCCCTTAACTTCCCCCACTTTCCCTCCAAATTTTGCCCCCTTTTTTTCTCTACTCCCCCCACATTTTTTTCCTATATTTTCTTCTATTGTTCCCCTTGTTTTCCCTATTTTTCTAATATATTCTCCCTATTTTTTCTCTCATTTTATTGTCCCCTAATTTCTCTCTAACTTTTTCTATCTATCACCCCCTTTGTGAGCCCTGCTCTAGCTATTTGTGCCTCCTACTCCACGAACTCGCTGAGTCATAGTCCACCAACTTGCCTGCTACTCTACTAGCCTCACAACCCGCATGCATTGTCATCTCTACACTATGCTCCTCGCCTCTTTCCTCTTCTACTCTTTGCCGCCACCTCCATTTACCTGATACCTCCTTCCCCACTCTTTGTATCTCGATTCATCCTAATCCATCACACGTATTGCATTCCTTTTTTGTTTAAACCCCCTCTCACACCTTAGTTATCCTATGTCTTGCTTTTACATACCTCCCCATCTCTCATACCCCATCACTATCATGTCTTACTAGAGATTTTACTTTATGCTTACCCTTTATTTCCTTTATAATTTTTTTCATTGTATATTATCACGAATCACACTCCATTCACTTATATACAGTTAAACTCTAAGCAGCACCTATACTAGCCAAGCTTGTAAAATTCTTATTTAAGATTTATTTTTATGGCTTAATTTCATTCCTTACTTCCCCAACCCTCCCCCTTTTCTTTGCATACAAAAAGTACTAAAATGTCATTGTTCAGTAATTTTTCTTCTCATACATTTCCATATGCGCTCACACATAATTCATAAAATTTTCACTGTACCTGCACTTTATCACCCCTATTAATCCCTTAACTTAATTTACTTTGTCCTACACTCCTCCCCTACTCATACCATTTCTCTTGACAACTTTTGTATTCATTTTTTGACACTTAGCTTGATAAGTTTTTGGTTAAGTGTTTATTTTTATTGTGACCCCAATAACAAGGGAGGGGTGTTTATGACACTTGTTTTCCCAACTAAGGTCTAATTGGTCCTCACCATGTTTTTCGTTGGATGGTGGTAGGTATGTAGACTCTCCTGTTCAATAAAAGTGATGGGGGATGAGCATTTTCTGAGCGAAAACTTCCGAGCGTCCGAGCGAAGGAAAAAAAAAGCTTCCAACTATGCATAAATATGGCAAAAATCAATCAGAAAAAAACATAGTTTCACTTAGAAATATGCAAAGTATTATAGCAATGCCTATTTTATACAAAAATCTTTAGGTGAATCTGTAGGAATGGTGAGAGCATAATGGGATGGCTTTTGAAGAAACCCACATGTAGAGTAGACTTCTCTATGAAAATTCCCTTATGATCCTTCTTACAACTTTTACTTAATAGGGGGTGACATTGAAAACCCTCTCTCAACCTATATTCATGAAAGAGTTTCTTCAAAGAAAACTCATTGAAGCAAGCCATCCAGGTAGTTTCGCCAACGAAACCCCTTTGAAGCAAGTCTCCCAAGGTAGTTTCACTGGCGAAACTACCTTGGACAGCACTTTTAAAAGTGACATAACTTTCATATCCAATGTCCAAATATAGTCATTCAACCACTCAAATTGATCGGAACACCCCATTTGAGCACATCTATGGAGTTATATTTTGGAAAATCTTTCATATATAGTATTAAATATTACATGTATTTTATGAGAGTGATATATAAGCCCAAGTTAATACTTATTTATAGTAATTTAAACTTCTTTAGAAACATGTCCATAAATATGCTATAAAAACACTAAAAAGATATTGCCAGATGATATAAATGTGTTGATAAGTAATTATATATGCATAGTATTATTACATTGAGAGTGATTATGAGGAATGTTTCTTAAAGGAATCAACACTTTTTTAAGATAATAATAGGGGTACAAAGGGATGTCTCTAAATAAGAAAATTATGTTGTGTAAAAATGAATGAGTGACTAGTCTGTATATTTTTATGATAAAGGGATCTAGTTCTAGTGAAAATAAAAGTGTAAAAACCATGTTTCCTAAAGAAAAACATTTTTAAAAATCTCTTGAAAAACACGCTCGGATAAACCTGCTCATAGGTTTTTGCTCGTAAAATTGACGCATCCTGATGGTTGCTATGACTTATCAAAGCAAAACTCATTTGTACAATCATGCATTCGACAGTTAGAGAATTTTTGTTAACATATATTAGATTACTCTTTTGCATCCATTTCCCCAAAAAAATTATTTTACCATGAAACAGGGTTTTGTCGAGTCTTCACACATAGAGTCATGTTTCCCTTGCAACTTTGGATGGTTGCAAATAGTACATTTAAGTCATTTTGTCTCCTTTTTCTCTTGACGCATTTCTATGCTCGCTTGAACAATACTATCTCTCCCACCAAACCATTTTATTTTTACCACTTAAAAAACTCTTCTATCCTAAATACTCAATTTAGCCCATTTTCACCTTTTCCTTCCCTCCCTTCTTTCCTTTCCCTTCCCTAGCTTTACTATCATTATCTCCTCACTTTGAGTCCTCCACTTTTACTCTTGAAACCCTCACTTCTTGCTCATTTCTCTCTCTTTTCCCTTGATTGGTATTTTAGATACTTCTATCTCTTTTGGGTAGACAGTAGGTCAACACACTAGCTGATGACCTACTCTCTCACCTAGTGTGGTGTATCCTATTGGGGTAAAGTTGGATACACCCACACAATCCTCTCACTCTTATTGCATTTACACAATTAAATTCATTTACGTTATTTCAAAAGACTTATTCTGACCTTATCTTGCTGAATTCTCTTACATTCCCTCTATACACTTCAAACACCTCCTAATTTCTTGTTTCCTAAGTTCCCCCTAAATTCTACCTAATTATTCTCCCTATTCTTTTCATGTTTTCCCTAAAAATTTCCCCTAATTGTTTACTACCCCCTGTCCTTTTTTTCCCCTAATTTGCTTTTTTCCCCCTAATTTGCTTTTTTCACCTAATTTCCTTTATTTTCTTAGAAGGCCTCACAACAAATACACATGGGACTGGCAACAAAAGATGCAACCATGGGCTGCTTTTAAAAAATGCCAAGCCCATTTTGGGCCATTTTATAAAAATTTGGGAGGTTTTTTCAAGGACTCCCAGCCTGTAGCAGTAGACCTCCCAAGTAGTAAAGTCGATTCCAAAGAGGTAAATGACCTTCCACAAGCATATGAAAGAGTTAGTATTCCTACAATAGATCATGGAACAACATTGGATCTTTTCACAATTTTGAAAACTATGCCCCTTCGATGTATCGGATGTGGGGGAATCTTATTTCATGACTCATGATGTAAAATGCTCCTCTCCCTTCATTTTGAGGCTTTTTGCAACATCTTCTTTTGTTGTATTGTGTTACATCACACATATTTACTATGAAAGTAGAACGATAAATCTTCTTTTGAACTTCCCTTTCCCACATGTTTTAAGAGAGAACCATCTCTCCCTCCGTTAGTTGAAGGTAGCCTACTCCCAATGCGTCTTTAAGGTATCTTTCTCTTGTAGACTTGAAAGGATTTGAGAGCATAAAGCTTGGATATGTATCACTTGCTGAATTTATTACTTTAAACCAAAGAGTGATAGGAGTTGTAGCTCTCTATGGAAATGATGTTGTTGTAGGAAATTTCAGAGCCAACAGTAGCCTGATGATTATTTCTTGCTCTGGTCACTTGCTTCAAAAGTAGAGTGCTTCCTATAGGCAAAGTAGATCTATCCTTTCATGATATGGGTCTGTGGATGTAGATGGAGAAGAGATATACATCTATACATTAATATTAACTCTAGTGGTAAGGGAAAAGGCATCTCCCTCCTACTGGGGTAAGATCATGTGAGTACTATTCAAGATGCAAATATTCCAAACTACATGAATGTGGATGCCTTTTGAAATTTCTAGTGTCTTTTTGTATTAGGGAGTAGTGAGTGACTGGTCACCTCTTGTATAGTTATTTTGGGCAACCACTAAGAAATATTGGCACTTGTTTAGTAGCTTGTACTTTACTCTTCAAGGTGGCTCTTCAGCAACTCATCTATCATATGTTACCGAGAGCTTATTTCTTGTTTACTCCATTAGTCCAAGTATTATGATTAAAACTTCTAGCCATTTCAATCATGCATCAGGTACACATGGATTTTAGATTACATCAAACACTCAAAAGAATGGGCCTCCATAACACATGATCTATTTGCTAGGTTTCATGTGGCTAAGCTAGATGGGCTAAAAACTCCCAATTCCCTTTAGCCTCCCACATTTTGTCCTACTGCCCCCTCATTTTATCCTATGTGTTGTTACAAGAAAAGAGCCGTGTCATGTTTTATGGCTCCCTTTATAAGAATGCCTTTAAGTCTTCCAATAGCTCTTGGAACCCTGAGGGCACTGAGACATTGAGTCACATATTGGTGCCCATGCAGAGATGCAAAAACATTTTTTTGTATCACATGATTCCTCATGTTCTATGATCCACACTCTTTTTTTTTTGAGCTTGGTCTTGCCCATTGGCTCCTCAGTTGTTTCCTTTGTAGCACCAAGGACCAACTAATGCCTATGTGGAGTAGCGACAAAGCTTTGCTTGTAATATCTTGATGTTGGAATATAGCTTGAGAAATCTAGTGGGATGAGAATAGCCAAAATTCTCTCTAGAAGAGATTTGGTCATACTTGTAAAATCAAGATCTGGAGAGAGAAAGACTAAAATTAGAGCGAGAAAGAGTAACAGCCTTCACTCTTTGAGGCATCTTCAAAAGTGAAGGGGACCAAAGGTACCTTCACAAGTACCTTTACAAGGTACCTTCAGAAGTACCTTCACAAAATACCTTCATGACAACATGACTATAGGTGACCAACACCCTTGGACCTTGGAAATGAGAGAAAAGGAGACAACATTTGGTGCTGCTGCCAGGGAGGTTAGTACCTGAAGTGAAAGAAGAGTAGTACTTGCACATGTGAAAAGAACCCCATGCAAAAAACCATTCAAGACACATATCTTAAGGCAAAGGAGTGAAAAAATGCTTCCAAATTGGTGTAAAAGGATGCAATTTACATCTTAAGGTCAACTTACATAAGCAGGATTGTTGTTGCAGATGAAGTGAGAACATTGCATGGCTTCTCAAAAAAAGATTTTGTTTAAAATCCTAGGACTATTGGCCACTTTCTATATTACTTTTATTTCTCATAGGTCCATATCCAAAAACAATCAATTCTACAAAAGGGCACAAATTTAGGCAATGCAACTTTTTAAGATGAACTTGATACATATAATTAGGCTTTCATACTTGACTACAAATGAATATCATCTTCATAACACATGCTAGATTTTTTTTTCTTTTTAAAGGTTGCAAGAAATATTTTACATCCAAAAATTCAACCTAAGATTTCGTCATCATTGATGGTATAGAAATTTAATTCAAACCAAATGAACATGAAAGATATCATTATTTATATTATAAACAAGAAATCAAATGAAGTACATGTGAAATGTACCACATGGGAAATATGTATGACAAATAGAACACCGAATCATTTTAATATCTTAAAAATATGTCCATATGTCAAATTTTATATAATAACCAAGTGTCTAACTAAACATCAACACAATCTATGCATGTCTTATCAATAATGGTACTGTCCTTTTTGTATAATAGTTGAACTTATTCTAGTTTCCTCAATAGCTTCATGGTCTAGCTCAACAAATTCACCAACCTCATCATGAAGAGGAGGTTGAGGCTATGATGATGACGCTTGCACCCAATCACTATTAACTACAATTTTTATGTGGCTGAGATAAAAAGTCAGGCTTGGAAGATCACAAGCGACTCTCTAAGAGAGTCTTGGAAGATCGTAGGCAATTTCTATGTGGTTGAGATAAAAAATCAAGCTTGGAAGATCAAGCTCTATGTGATGACTCTCTAAGAGAGACGAGCAAGGAAAAACCTTGCAAAAAAGAGAGGCGATTAGGGAAAAACTTGCAAAAAAACTAATTTTGAACGTGGTCTTGTAGGTCGTTTTTCACCCAAAAAGTACCCTAAACCCTAAAAAAGTTTGCAATTTATGACATAATTTTATGATATCATCGAGCCATGTCATAAAGTTAAACCTAAATTTGATGACACCATCAAGTTGTAGCAAATGTTATGATGAAAGTCGATGATATCATCGAATTTTGGCATGATTGTGATAGAACTTGATAACATCATTGAGTTTTGTCATAAGTTATCACAAAAATCAATGATATCATCGAATTCTATCATAACTTATGATAGAACTTGATAACATCATCGAAATTTGTCATAACAAATATAGTTAGAGTAAAACAGCTATAAGTTTTGAATTAGGACTCCGTTTTGGGAGTTTTCTAGTTCAAAATTTAGAGCACAAGTGGCTCTATAATTTTTCCTCAAAAATTTACTCAAATTTTAACATGAATGCACTCAAAATTAGGTGCAATGTTAAGGGGTCATTATCTAATACAAAATTCCTTATAGAAGGAAATTCTATCAAACCAACACATACACCCTACAAGCACCAAGCAATAATCCTAGCATAAATATAGCTCCCTTAAACCCCCCACATCTTATAAAAGCAACAGCACCCCCCTCACTTTTCCAAGCCACTTCCATCTCTCCATCTCCAAATTCCATCAAGCCTCCATATTTTCTGTCTACCTCCCCTAGGCCAATGGGACTTTGGAAAAGTACAAAGCCAGATTGGTTACACAATGATTTTCGCAAGTTGAAGGGTTTGATTTTTAGGAATCTTTCGCTTCGACTACTAGAATGACCACTATTCATACAATACTATCGGTGGCTACTCATAAAAATTGGCCAGTTTATCAAATGGATGTTAAATCAGCATTTTTGAATAGTGACCTCAAGGAGGAGTTGTACATGGCTCAGCCACCTGGGTTTGAGGCCCCCCATTCTGAGAACAAGGTATGTAAGCTGAAGAAGGCTCTGTGCGGGCTGAAATATATAGACAAATTCTTTCATAAATTAAACTTCAAAAGATGTGCCTCAGATGCTAACTTGTATGTGTACA
This sequence comes from Dipteris shenzhenensis, assembly GCF_047967505.1. Taxonomy (NCBI): domain Eukaryota; kingdom Viridiplantae; phylum Streptophyta; class Polypodiopsida; order Gleicheniales; family Dipteridaceae; genus Dipteris; species Dipteris shenzhenensis. Next base: position 23,994,691 of record NC_141598.1, on the reverse strand, counting down.
AGAAAGGTGGAAAAACTACTATTATTGTTCTATATGTGGATGATCTCTGTTGGGATATCTCAAGGTGTATGCCTCAGGCACACCTTATGTTTCTATGTGTGAGTGCTAGAGGCACAGTTAGGTGCCCACAAGCACAGTTAGGTGGTGGAAAAGCCACATAGGATGATTGAGTGAATCTAGGAGCAGATTGAGGAGATGATTGTGGATCTTTGAGGTCATCAGTGATGTTAGTGACCTTGTATCAGGTGCCTACTTAAGGACCTCTTTCTTCTTCATTCTATATGCAAGTACTCTGATTTTGTGTCAACTCTACTCTTTCCTTTCAGTGTTCCAACATGGTATCAGAGCCATTTGATCCCCCTTGAGCCCATTTTTGCCACATCATCATCTTCTTCCTCTTCTTCTTCTTCACCATCTCTCCCTCTTCTTCCAAAAATTTGCTTGAGCTTGTTCTCCTCTGATTCTCACCCATTTCCCACGCCCTTCTAGCTGGAGATCCCTCTTGTTAGGGCAAATTTCGGGCTGTAAGCAATTGGAGAATAACCCGCTCTGCTGGTCGTCATTGCGTGAACTTCGTCGAATCTTCTTCCTGCAAGTTCTCTGCGACTGCTCTGTCTTTGTCTAATTCCTTCCAGGGCAAGCTTCTCCATACCTAGAGCTACCTTGTGCTGAAATCTGAGTAGCAATGGCTACATATTGAAGGAGAAAACAGAGAAAAACCAGTCGACTTTGTTTAAGAAGGTGAAGGCGACCTGACGCATATTTTTGCCTCTTCTTCCCAGAGGATCTACTGTGGTATACCAGCTTTCTTTTGCCTTAGAAAGCCCTCTTTCTTTTGCTTTGAAGAGTGTGATATGAGCCCTCCAAGTTCAGCTCTCTCTAGTTTTGACAGTTTTGACATACTTTTGAAAATGATGCTACATAAAATGCTACTCTAGCATTTCTGGTCTTTTGAAGTTTTTAATTACTTCACTACAAGTGTTGCTTCAGTTTTGTTTTGACTTGCTAGACCTGGTTGTGATTGGAAAGTGTTTATTTCATTCACTCCTATGAAGCATGCAAAAGTAGCATCATTGTTTGAAAACTAGTCACTACTATTTGCTACAACAAGTGCCTATACTTTGGAAGTATTTCAGTTCTTTTTGCCTTGTAAGAGAGATAGACACTGCCCAATATCTGGGTTAGACCCTCTCATGGCTACTTTATATAATCTTGAGAAGTTCAATGGAAAGGGCTTCCATACATGGCAAATGAAGGTAAAATTTGCATTGATGCGGGAGAACTTATGGGGACTTGTCAAACCTACTCCTACCGCTTCTTCTACGACCTCAAATGCTGGAGAATCTTCAGCTTCGACACGACTGGCAAGGGATCCAGCAAGAGAAGAAAAAGCATATGGTATAATTGCTTTAGCTTTGGGTGATGATTACATACATCATATATCTGACTTGGAGTCTCCATCGGAAGCATGGCAGAAGCTAGATTTGATTTTTGGTGCAAGCTCTCACATATCTAAACTATCACTTAAAATCTCTTTCTTTGAATTAAAGATGGCAAGTGATACTACTTTAGCTGCTCATGTCAACTATATGCGGAGTCTTATGACTCAGTTAGCTTCTATCAACTCTCCTATCACCCCTGATGATGCTATGGCAGTACTACTTAAGAGTATGCCTGAAAGTTTTGATCACATTGTAAGCACTTTGAAGAATCTTCCCAATCCAAACCTTGAAGGCATCATCTTAGCTCTCCAAGAAGAAGAAAGACATATGGAGTTAAGGAAAGGCAATGACACTGCTTATGTTATGAAATTCCAGAAGGGCAAGTATTCTCCTTGCAATCACTGTGGAAAGACAAATCACCTTTCAAAGGACTGCTTCAAAGTTAATCCATGCAAGCACTGTGGCAAAAACAACCATAGTGAGAAGTTCTGTAGAGACAAAGCAAAGACAGAAAATGCAAATCTACTTACAGTGAATTTGCCTCCACAAGATGAGGCATCCCATGAAGATTATGCATTTTAAATCATCTCTATGTATGCTCCAGATCTCTCTTTTTATGTCAAAGTACTCAGCCTGGATAGTCCTCCAAAATGAATGAAAATAAATTATTGTGTGTTGTGTGTTGTGTGTTTTGTAAACACCTCTGGTCACCTTATGATGTAGGCCATGTGTATGTTTGTTCCATGGTACCTCCTACAGACATTGTATGCATGTACATGTAGGGGAGATAACCATTGGAAGGTCTTTTTGTATCCCTTTCTGTTTACCTTACACCCAAGGAAACCCTTGCTAGCATGAGAACCTAGCCATAGATTTATCCTTGACCACCATGAGATGGCATGAGAAACTATGAGACTAGATGTATCCTTGACATAGCCTGAGGCATTTCCTTGAGGGGGGGTTTGTTGGGATATCTCAAGGTGTATGCCTCAGGCACACCTTATGTTTCTATGTGTGAGTGCTAGAGGCACAGTTAGGTGCCCACAAGCACAGTTAGGTGGTGGAAAAGCCACATAGTATGATTGAGTGAATCTAGGAGTAGATTGAGGAGATGATTGTGGAGCTTTGAGGTCATCAGTGATGTCAGTGACCTTGTATGAGGTGCCTACTTAAGGACCTCTTTCTTCTTCATTCTATATGCAAGTACTCTGATTTTGTGTCAACTCTACTCTTTCCTTTCAGTGTTCCAACAATCTCCTTATTATAGGTGACTATGAAAACATGATCCAACAGACTAGAAAGGCGTTGAGCATGGAGTTTGAGATGATAGACTTAGGCTTGATGCACTACTATTTGGGGATTGAAGTCTAGCAAGAGCCAGGCAAGATCTTCATCTCTGACCAAAAATATGCAAGGGAGATCTTGGAGGCATTTGGTATGTCCAAGTGCAAGAAGATAGCTACACCTATGGAGGTAAATGTGAGGTTGTCTATGGAGGATGCCTCACCACCAGAAGACATCGGGAGGTACAGGAAGTGTTGAGATATCGAGCTCCACTCACGATATGCCAGGGTGACCATTGTGTATTTATGTCACCGACTTGTTAGCTGGAGATGCGGTCGGTACACCGCCCACAAATAATAGCTGGATGACAGCTATCCTTATCTACTCTAGTTTGTGGCTCAGTTAGTATGCCACCTTAGTTAGTTGAGTTTGGTTTGAGACCCACATATAGGGTTCTTCTATTTCTTTATACTTGAGTTCTTTTGGCTTACACTACTAAGAAGAGGAAAACTGTTTTCAGCCTCCACCTTTGTGTGTATTCCCCCATTGTGTATGTGAGAAAGCCACAAGTGAGACTCCTTCCCTCTCTCCCACTATCTTCACATGGTATCAGAGCCTTGTTCGTGGTAAGGAGCTCAAGAAAGCAAACCAAGTTCGTGGTGTCCTGGTAAGAGGACCAGTGTTGCTTTCCTATTTCGAGTTTGGGAGCAAATCTTTGCAGGTAGCACAGCCAGGGGATGAGCATTTTCTGAGCGAAATCTTCCGAGCGTCCGAGCGAAGGAAAAAAAAAGCTTCCAACTATGCATAAATATGGCAAAAATCGATCAGAAGAAAACATAGTTTCACTTAGAAATATGCAAAGTATTATAGCAATGCCTATTTTATACAAAAATCTTTAGGTGAATCTGTAGGAATGGTGAGAGCATAATGGGATGGCTTTTGAAGAAACCCACATGTAGAGTAGACTTCTCTATGAAAATTCCCTTATGATCCTTCTTACAACTTTTACTTAATAGGGGGTGACATTGAAAAACCTCTCTCAACCTATCTTCATGAAAGAGTTTCTTCAAAGAAAACTCATTGAAGCAAGCCATCCAGGTAGTTTCGCCAGCGAAACCCCTTTGCGAAACTACCTTGGACAGCACTTTTAAAAGTGACATAACTTTCATATCCAATGTCCAAATATAGTCATTCAACCACGCAAATTGATTGGAACACCCCATTTGAGTACATCTGTGGAGTTATATTTTGGAAAATCTTTCATATATAGTATTAAATATTACATGTATTTTATGAGAGTGATATATAAGCCCAAGTTAATACTTATTTATAGTAATTTAAACTTCTTTAGAAACATGTCCATAAATATGCTATAAAAACACTAAAAAGATATTGCCATATGATATAAATGTGTTAATAAGTAATTATATATGCATAGTATTATTATATTGAGAGTGATTATGAGGAATTTTTCCTTAAAGGAATCAACACTTTTTTAAGGTAATAACAGGGGTACAAAGGGATGTCTCTAAATAAGAAAATTATGTTGTGTAAAAATGAATGAGTGACTAGTCTTTATATTTTTATGATAAAGGGATCTAGTTCTAGTGAAAATAAAAGTGTAAAAACCATGTTTCCTAAAGAAAAACATTTTTAAAAATCTCTTGAAAAACACGCTCGGATAAACCTGCTCATAGGTTTTTGCTTGTAAAATTGACGCATCCGCATAGCCAGAAGTGCAAGAGTGCACTGTCTCAGATTGAGACGCCCTTCGTGGTGTGGTGAGAGCACAGTATATGCAACGAAGTGGATGAAGCCCTTGGTGACTTTATTTTTCTAATTCGAGGCCCATTTGGAAGGCGGAAGTTCTTCGCAGGCACTCAGAAAAAGGCCCTGTTTTTGCTGTGTGACCACTGCTTGGCTAGTCGATGAAAAGTTGCCACAGAAATTGCATCGTATGCCTATGTGCAGAGATATTGGGAGTTGCAGAATCATGCTTGTTGCCTGTTGATGCAAAATCGTCACTAGAAAGTGACTGTGTGGTCAAATACCACTTTCGTCAGTTTTGCAGATCTGCCCGTGTGAGGCAAAAGCTGTGTTTTTTGCAGTGACAGAATATTTTGCAGTGTTCTATAATGGCATCTGATTCTCTTTCATAGATTGTCACTGAAAAGCTTAACAAGAACAACTTCCAGGCATGGAAGTTTAGAATGATGAATTTCCTTATGGGAAAAGGCCATTGGGACTTCATTACAGGAAATGAAGAAGAACCTGTTCTTCCTAATGTTCCCAATCAACAGGAAATGCAAACATTTAAAGGATGGCATGAGAGAGCTAGAAAAGTTATGTACTGGTTGTCTATCAGTATTTCGGACTCCATGATTGTGCATATTCAGGATGCAAGTATGCCAAAGGAGGCATTGGATACTTTGGCAAAAATATACAGCACAAATACGCAAGCCAGGAAAATGCAGCTCAAACAGGAGTTGCACAATGTGCAGAGAGAAAATTTGAGCATAAATGACTACCACATGAAGGTGAAGAAAATTGCAGATGCACTTGCTTCCATTGGGTCGCCAGTGGAAGGTGATGATCTAGTTTCTGTGACCTTGAATGGTCTAGGAAAGGATTATGCACAGTTCCGGACATCCATTGCCATCCGTGAAAAATTTCCTGATTTTGAAGAGTTGTTTGCTCTTCTAATTTCTGAAGAGCAGAGAAATGGGGGTGCATCTTCTTCAGGAGGAACTTCAAAAGAAACTGTCTTCTACTCAAATGCTGGAAGAGGTAGAGGCAGAGGTAGAGGAGGCCGATCTGCAGGCCATGTAGAAATCAGAATATGTAGCAAACTCAAGAAAACCAGTCCTATGCAGGAGGACGTGGTAACTCTAGAGGTAGGGGGAGCCAAAGAGGCCGTGGTGGATGGCAGAGAGGCCAAAATGCAAACAGCAATGTTGAATGCTACTACTGTGGTAAAATGGGTCATATGGCTAAGGACTGCTATAAAAAGCAGAATGACATTATGAATGGAAAATTGTAGCAAGGGAATTATGCATCTTCCAGTAGACAGGGTGATGACAAAAATGGGCATCTATCTATGGTGCAGCATATGACCAATTCTGTGACAAGTGTAGAAGAACGAAATGATGTGTGGTATGTTGACTCAAGTGCTTCAAACCACATGACAGGTCATGCAAAATGGATGCAGGATGCAAGGAAAATGGAAAAACTAGGATTTGTGGAGACTGGTAATGATAGTGCACATCCTATTGTGCAGATTGGTAAAATTCCTTTGTCTATGCAGGATGAGAAAAAGAAATACCTGTCCGATGTATTTCATGTCCCGAACATCACCAATAACCTGGTTTCTGTTGGTCAAATGGTTGAGCAGGGCTTGCAGGTCAGATTTAATCCTCATGGATGCTTTATGAAAAATAATGGTCGCTTGATAGCAAAAGGAAAGAAGAAGGGTAGGATGTTTACGTTGGATGCGGACATGCCTGAATTGAGTGCAGCAATGTTTGCACATGGGACTGGTGTAGTTGTAGATATTGATATTTGGCATAAACGCATTGGTCATGTTAATATACAGCGACTTAAATCAATGCAAGCCCAAAATATTGTTGCAGGATTGCCTAAATTCAAGGTTGCAGAAATGCATAAGGTTTGTGAAGCCTGTCAATTTGGAAAACAGGCAAGGAAACCATTTCCTAGGCATGTTCAAGAGAGTAAAAAGCCATTGGAAATAATCCACTCTGATGTGTGGACTACTAAAGCTACATCTATTGGAGGCTGTCACTATTTTGTCACATTTATTGATGACTTCAGCAGAAAACTTTGGGTGTATTTTATGAAAAAGAAAAGTGAAGTGTTTCGGCACTTCAAAGCTTTTAAAGCTATGGTTGAAAAAGAAACAGGCCTGTAAATAAAATGCCTAAGGTCAGATGGAGGGGGAGAGTACCTCTCAAATGAGTTTGCAAGGTTCATGCAAGAGCATGGCATAAAGCAGCAATATTCATGCAGTCATACCCCACATCAAAATGGACTTGCAGAAAGGAAAAACAGGCATATTGGAGAGGTATCTCGGGCCATGCTAAATGAAAAGAATCTATTAAATTATTATTGGGCTGAAGCAGTTACTACAGCAGTTTACATAATGAACAGGACTCCCACTGCAGCAATACATGGCATGACGCCAGATTAGATGTATACTGGTAGAAAACCAGACATTTCTCCTTTAAAAATTTTTGGTTGCATTGCCTATGTCCATGTGCCAGATGAGTTGAGGTCCAAGTTGGATCCAAAAGCTGAGAAGTGCATCTTTATTAGTTATTCTCTGCAGCAAAAAGGGTATAGATGCTATAACCCTTCTACTCGTAAGTTTACAGTGAGCAAAGATGTTGTTTTTGATGAGATGAGTAGCTGGTATAAACCAGTAAATGTGATGATTGATGTAGATGCACAAAATGGTAATGCTGCACAGAATTCACAGCAGCAATCACAAAATATCAGTGGACTTGCAGTGTCTTCTAGTAGTGGTTCACATATTTTGCCATGGACAGGTAGATTGAGATCACGAGAATCTCCTCAAAGCAATGCAGATAGTGGTACGCAAGTATCACGAAAAGGAAAAGAGAAGGTAGATCAGCCCATGTTTGATGTGAATGCAGGTCACTCTTATGTGGATGGTGAATCCAGTGGCTCAGAACAAAGCATTGATGATGAGTTGGGTATTCCTTCTATTGTTACACCTGGAGTAAGGAAGACCAGGGATGTTTTGAGAGAACCTGGAAGTGAGCCTATTTTGCACAGGTCTACCAGGGTTAGGTATCCTATGGATAGGCTGAAATATGATGGATTTACAGCCATTCACTATGCCTATATGGTCAAAGTGATATAGGAACTAGAACCCACTTCTTTTGAGCAAGCCATGGGAAATGAAAAATGGGAGAAAGCCATGGATGAAGAAATGGATGCCTTGGAAGCAAATGCTACATGGGAATTGGTGCTTTGCCTAAAGACAAGAATGCAATTGGCTGTAAGTGGGTTTATAAGATCAAGCACAATGTAGATGGTTCTGTGAATAGATGCAAGGCAAGATTAGTTGTCAAGGGGTATGCACAGACATATGGCATTGATATCAGTGTATCCATGCAATTGTATCTGAACCCTAGCCTCATAAAATAGTCCATACTGCAATGTGGACTTCACATACCTGAGTATGCATCTAGCGGCATCCAAATGCGGTTTCCTTGGAGCCTGCATAAACTGACTTACCAATCCAACAGCATAGCTTAGATCTGGCCTGGTAATAGTCATATAAATCAAACTTCCTACTTGTTGACTCTGTGCCAACATGAACTTATGAAGAAAGAGAAGGTGATACAACTTTGTGATACAACTTTGTGTTACAACTTTGTGTTACAACTTCTAGACACAACTTTATGTTACGACTTTATGTAACAACTTTGTGTTACAAGTTTGTGTTACAACTTCTACATGAAGAGAGAGAATGTGTTACGACTTTGTGACACAACTTTGTGTTACAACTTTGTGTAACAACTTTGTGATACAACTTTGTGACACAACTTTGTGTTACAACTTTGTGTAACAACTTTGTGTTACAACTTCTACATGTAGAGAGAGAAAGTGATACAACTTTGTGATACGACTTTGTGTTACATGCAGAGAGAGAAGCTCTCCAACTTGTATAAATACCCCATAATGGAATGAAGCCCACACTCTTGGGGCATTGTGTTGAGTCTACATTGGTATTCCAAGCATTTGTCTCAAGTGTCCATGCTTCCTTGCACTGCACGTCCAAAATCATGTCCTAACCTTGCAACCCATCTCCCCTCTCCTCCAACCCTGCAACCCATCCTCTCCCTCTCCTCCTCCCTTCTCCCTCCTCCTCCTCCTCCTCCTCCTCCCTCCTCCTCCCTCCTCCTCCTCCTCCTCCTCCTTCCTCCTCCTCCTCCTCCTCTCTCCTCCCTCTCCCACCTCCTCTTCCCTCCTCCTCCTTCCTCCTCTCTCTCTTACTTCACCCATGCTCTTACACCTTCTTCCTCTCCCACTCCTATGCTTTCCTAAACCCTTAAACTCAATGATCTACGAGGGAGACGAGTTCTCCACCATGTACTATACTCTGAACCTTGGATCCTCCTCCTAACCCTGAACTCTTTCTAAACCCTGGAACCTCCTTCTGAACCCTTGAACTCTTCCTAAACCCTGGAACCTCCTTCTGAACCCTTAAACTCCTCCTAAACCCTACAACCCCCAATGAAGGCGAAAGCCTTCATTACCCCAACAACAATGGTTTACGTGCCTTTTACACATGCTTGCATTATGTTTACTCACCACACTTAAGCCTACGTCTCTCACCGGAACACGACTCGAGGTCCTAAGCTACATATATACTACAACGACAATCCCAATATATCTGTAGGTGACAAAAAGCCTCGGAACCCTGCAACATAGAATACCCAGCTCTTCCTACGAGAGCAGTAGGAAAGAGCCAACATTTGGCGCCGCTACTACCGGGGAAACTAGCGTCTCAAGTAGCGAGTAAACATGCGTAGGTAGGTGTAAAACAAGTCACTACTTCAAACTTTCACGCACATACCACTCAAGGGCAAGGAGAGTAAAAATTTTTCCAAATCTAGCCAAACATATCAACCCCAAACATCCACTTTGGGTTACTACCTTAAGAGATTTTCTTAATTTCTTAAATAAAAGCCACATGATGTACAATTAGGCTAGGTAGTGGACACGGATGCGTAGAGCTTTCAATTACGATCATTTTACCTTTTTACAGAAAGGCAAACCGAGCTCTCCATAAAGAGTTATGGCTCGGGAAGAGTTTAGGGTTAAACCCTAAACCTAAACCCTAACCCTAAAATCCAAACCTATAAAAACCTACTCCACCCCCCCTCATTCTTCATCTTTCACTTTTGCCTCCATTCTCTTCCTCCTTCCGAGCCCCATGCAAGACACTCCTCCCTCTCCATCGACCGCCCCCTTACTCCTATCCTCGCCATGTAAGTGACATCGAGCCCTTCTCGCAGCAATGACCTAGCCTTCCACCCACCGTCCATTGTTCCGCGACAATCCCGTTCCATCGAGAAAGACTTGGAAAGCGTTAGGTAACCACTTCGCCTTGCTTTTCAATTTCCGTCTTTCAGTTTTTTTGTTGCTCTTTTACCCCTCCCCCTCCACCACCACCTCCCTCTCCACCACCACCTCCCCCTCTCCACCACCTCCCCTCTCCCCCTCCCCCTTCATCTTCCCCCTCCCCCTCTCCCCCTCCCCCTCTCCACCACCACCTCCCCCCTCCACCACCACCTCCCCCCTCCCCCTCTCCCACTCCCCCTCCACTACCACCTCCCCCTCTCCCCCTCCCCCTCCACTACCACCTCCCCCTCACCTCCCCCTCTCCCCCTCCCCCTCACCCTCTCCCCCTCCCCCTTCACTACCACCTCCCCCTCACCTCACCCCCTCCCCCTCTTTTCCCCCCCTCCACCACCACCTTCCCCCTCCCCCTTCATCTCCCCCTCCACCTCCCCCCTCCCCCTTCATCTCCCCCTCCCCCTCCCCCATCCCCCTCTCTCTCTTTTCTCTCTCCTCTCTCCCACTTCCCCCCCCTCGTTCTCTCTCCCACCCCCTCTCTCTCTCACTCCCTCCTCTCTCCCCCTCGTTCCCTCCCCCACCCCTTCTTACTCTCTCCCCCTTTCCCCCCTCGCCCCCCCATCCCCCTCTCTCCCCCTCCCCCTTACCCCGCTCAACCCCCCCATCCCACCCACCCCACCCCACCGACCCCCTCGCTCCCGCGGCGGCGCTCCGCAGAGACGCCGCCGCCGCCTCCGCCCACCCCGCCCGAGCCGCCGACGCCCGCCCGCCAGCAGCAGAGCCGCCAGCGGCGGCGCCCGCCCGCTCCGCCCGCCAGCAGCGGCGCCGCCAGCGGCGGCGCCCGCCCGCTCCGCCCCCGTGGCCATCCCTGGCCGCCTCCGCGCCCCTCCAACCCTCGCCACCCCCGCCGCCGCCCCGCGGCGGCGACCCCACGCCACCCCCGCCCAGCGCCCCGTGCCCCCGCCTACCCCGCCCCGCGGCGGCGCACAGCGCCACCGCCCACACCCCACCCCCTGCTCTGCTCTCCTCTCTCCCCTCGCCGCCCTCCCCCGCCACCCCCCTCTCACGCCCCTTCCCCCCCCCCTGCGCTCTCCCCTCCACGCCCCACGCCACCCCCGCCGCCGCCCCGCGGCGGCGACCCCACGCCACCCCCGCCCAGCGCCCCGCGCCCCCGCCTACCCCGCCCCGCGGCGGCGCACAGCGCCGCCCCCGCCCGCCGCCCCGCGGCGGCGCCCCACGCCACCGCCCACACCCCACCCCCTGCTCTGCTCTCCTCTCTCCCCTCGCCGCCCTCCCCCGCCACCCCCCTCTCACGCCCCTTCCCCCCCCCCCTGCGCCCTCCCCCGCCACCCCCTCGGACCCCCTCAGCCCCCTGCGCTCTCCCCTCCACGCCCCACGCCACCACCCACCCCGCTCGCGCCTCCCGCCCCGCGCCCGCGACCGCACCCCACCCCCTGCTCTGCTCTCCTCTCTCCCCTTCCTCCTCCCCTGCGCCCCCCCTTGCGAAAACCCCCCCCCCCCCCCCCTCCTCTCCGGGCGCCGCCGTCGGGCAGCCCCCAGAGCACAAAAAAAAAAAAAAATAAATAAATAAAAAAAATTTAACTAAACCTAACCTAAACTAACCTCCGGTTCGTTAGTAACTGTAGTTAGGTTAGTGGTTAACCTAGTTTAGGTTAGGTTAGGTTAGTCGATTAACCTTAGGTTAGTTAGTCCTAACTACAGTAAGGTTAGGTTAGTTAACCCTAGACTGGTTAGTTAACCTCGGTTAGATTAGTTGACATAGGTTAGGTTAGTAGTAACTGAGGTTAGCTTAGTTTGGTCAACCCCCAGTTAGGTTACACTAACTCTTCAGTTAGTATCTAACTACAGTTAGTTCAACCTCCCAGTTACAGTAACTGGGAGGATCTAGGTTAGTTAGTCTAACTAGAGTCACTTAGTTTCAACCCCTCGGTTGGACCTAAAGTCCATTCACACCACCATTAGGACCCCCCCAAACGCCAAATTTAGCCCTCCTTTAACCCCTCGAAACTCATCCGTTTGGGACCCAAATTGAACCCCGTTTGAACCCAGATTTCACACACGGAAACACCACGTTACGGGGTATTTTTCCAGCCCATTGCACACCATTTAGGCATCCCTAGCACACGTTCGTTCGCGCCCCCGTGTGGGCCTCATTTGGCATTAATTCACTCGTATTTTCATGCCGCGACCTCCGATTAACGATCCGTCTGCACCGGCACATTTCCCTACACACGTAGGACAATCCTAGGCACATTATTAACACGACGGTCCCTACACACACTAACATCACTCTAACTCTCCTAACGACACCACCTCCACATCCGCACTTGGGGTAGCGATATCCCTGGCAAATCACGCACCATCTGCATGCAGTTACGTTCCGGCCAACGACTTCGACTCCAACGCTCGCCCAATCCGCAAATAACTCCACTGCAACAACCGCCCCCGCCAATCCTCTACCCCGAATTCCCCCCTGAGATTCACCAACTTCCTTTAACTCCTCCACGCCCCAACATGGCTGGACGTCGTCCTGAGCATGATGGGGACATTGAGCTCGATGCCGAGGCTGACAACTTCTTCAATCGACGAAATCACAACAATCACGGCCGACGCCCCTTGGGAAAACTGGAACTTCCCAAATATAATGGTAGGGGAGACCCTGCTCGCTTCCTCCAACATTTTGATGCCGCATGTCGAGCAGGTGGTGATCAGTCCCATGAAACTAAGGTGGCTTGGTTTCCAATGGCCTTAACTGATGAGGCATCAGAATGGTACCTCGACCTTCTTGTGGAAGAACGTGCTACATGGGACCTACTTCAAACCGAGTTCAAACGTCGCTTTCAAACGGAGAGGCTACAAGATGATCCCGCTCTCCAACTCAGCAAGATCGAACAAGGCCGGAGGGAAGATGTACGCACATACTTGGGAAAGATGAAGAGATTGATCGCCACAAATGTGACCCACGCCCAGATGCAAAGTACCTCACGGCATGGTTCATAGCAGGTCTACGAAAGAAAATCCGCAAGGATATGAAAAAGATAAGTAGCTATGAAACATTCAGTGCTGCTCATGCGGCAGCCATTGACATCGAAGATGGCATGACAGATTCAGACACTAGCAGTGATGATGCCAGATCAAATACACAAGATAAGCGCTCGAAAAAAGGTAAATCAAAGGACACTGCCGAAACATCCAATGAAGATCGCCTCGAGGCCATGACCTTGAAGCTGAAAGAAGATATGATGCAGGCCATGGATCAAAAACTTCACTTGTCTCAGCCGCCAACTCAAACATATCCACGGCGAGAAAATGTCTGGTGCCCACACTGCTTGGCAAATCATACAGCAAATGAATGCCCAGTCCTAAGAGCAAGAATCCATGCACAAGCAAATCCACCGCCACGGTTGTGGTGCCATATCTGTGTCGTCGGCGGCCATGATGAGGCCAGTTGCATCTTCAACATGCGCAACAATCCGCCTCGACCACCACAATACCAAGCGGCACCCATGCCAGTATACAGGCAACCGGCACTTGCACAAGCGCCCCCAGCTCCGAGACTAAATCCTGTACCCGTTCGGACACAAGTCCCCCAACTACTCAGGAATCCGAATCCACGACCGTATCCAAGAGCAGCAAATCCAGCTCCTCAAGCAGTTCCAATACATCAATTACAAGCCGAGGAAGTCGACTCGCTATTTGAGTATGAGGCAGAGTACCCAGTGTACTACGTCGAAGGTGCAGAGGGTTTAATACCAGTCTATGCAAATCAAGTGCGACCCAACACATTTCGCGCACCAATCAAGTGTTACGGTTGTGGAGAAAATCATAGAATCGCAGAATGCCCTCATCGCGGTAGCCCAGCCACTTTCCAACCACTCTGCAGAGATTGTGGCATAGGACATGCCTGTATGGATTGTCCCATGAAAAATAAGGTCCCAGAACAAACAAAGGTTAAGCCCGACGTCCCCATCGGCATCATTGGGGTGGACCATCAAAGTCTGGGTCCGGCAAGTCTAAGGTCACAACCTATCAATGTAATTACACGCCAACAGAAAGCGGCCACGAAGGAACCTATCATTCCAATCCAACCGAAGCGACTTCTGAGAAAGAAAGCACAAGTGCCTCCACCTCCGCCAAGCAATGAGCAGCCGAGTTCATCCACATCAACTCCCGAGCCTCGAATAAAAGAAGCTCCATTCCCGAATGCAGAGGTGGAAAAGGCTCGTTTTCAGGCACTTCAGCAATGGGTCCAAAATGAACAAGCTCAATTTGAGGCTCAGAAACAAGCTCAAGACCCACTCCATGACTTGGCCCCACAAAGTATTGATACTGTACTCGAGCCCTTGTTCCAACAACAAACTCCACAACAGAATGTACTGCCACGTCAACTTGAAGGAGCTGCACTCTCTAGCATCTTGAGTTGCCCTGTGTCCATTCCCATCGGAATCCTCTTACGAAATTGTCCCAATCTCTGGGAGAGTTTCAAAGGATGGATTGAACTCGCAACTCCCCCTCCACCTATGAACGACATTGATGATATCCCTGTGCGGATGGGTGAGAAAGATGACATACGCAACATCACTGTGCCTTTGATCCACAAGGCATATAATGAAATCCAAGCCATAGTGGATGGTGGAGCAGGTGTCAATGTCCTATCAAAGGAGCTTTACGAAGAATGGGGTCTCCCACCAATGCAAAAGGCTAATTTCAACATACGCCTTGCCGATGATTCACGGGCTAAACCCTTGGGAATAGTGAATGGCGTGTCCACAAAGATCGCAGGAGTCCGCTTTTCCCTTCAATTCACAATCTTGGATCTCCCCAAAAAATCCTATCAAATCTTACTGGGACGTCCTTGGTTACGGGAAGCATCAGTCCTCCATGACTGGGGAACGGATAGATTGACAATCCAGAATCGAGACACTGCAGTCAGGGTGAATGTGGGGACAGGAGTTATTAAACCAATTGTTCCTAGAGCATTGGATGACACATCTTCCACGACAATCTCGAGCAAATCAGATCCCTTGCAACAGCATGCCATAGCAGGTGACTCACAAAGCAATGTCAATAACTGGATACAAACATTGGCAACTATCGACAACTGCCATTCATTAGACCCCATCTTCTCACAGATAGATGTTAACACACTACAGGTCGATCCTCCACCGACACATGAAGAACCAATCGATCTAGAGATGCCTTTCTTTATGGCTGACCTCGACTGGGATAATGAACCTGAAGAAGGTACCCATACCAATGATGACTCAGATTTTCCTTGGGACCTTGAAACAGAGGCTGCGAATGCTGAAATTGAAGATCAAATCTTTGATAATGACCTAGCCATTCTGCATGCCCTAATGGCAGTTGAGCTCCCAAAAGTTGAACCTCCACAGTTGCATAACAGCAGACGATCCCGCAAGAAAGCTGCAGGAGGAAATCGCAGAAGAGCCAAGGCCGAGCACTTCAATGAATTCGAACGAGTCCAAACACGTATGTGGAATTGTATCTTGCAAAGGCAGTCCCCTCAAAGTCAAAACCACCACCTCTTGAATGGTCCCCTGAAGGACTGGAAGGAGTATGTGCAGCACATGAACCCTTACTTGGAAACACCTTGCCAGTGGAAAAGTTACCCCACAGTTCCCAACGTAAGAAGTTTCGGAAATATAAGCCACATGTGCGGATGAAGCTTGATCCAGAGACTTCAGAAAAAGAAAGGAAAGAAGAGCCTAACAAATTACTAAATGCAACTATGCCACCCAGTACTCATGACACATCTCAGGCTAGTTCAACCCCATCAGAGGCCGATCTTCGAGAAGTGCCGGAATACTTTAAGAATTATACAAGTGGTAATGCACCAATAGCAATGCCAAGACCAATCAGAGAATCTGAAGTTCAAGAAACCGATAGCATTGGAGAAACTCCAATCTATGAGGGACCGGAAAAAACATGCACAATAAACCTCGCCCTTGAAGGGGAGGAAGAAAAGTTGGTTTTCATTGGGAAACAGCTCCGTCAAGAAGATGAAATCAAACTCAAAGACCTCCTAATGGAATACCGTGACTGCCTCGCATGGTCATACAAAGAGATGAAAGGAATTTCACCAGAAGTGGCAGTTCACACGATCCCTATAAGGGAAGGTGCTCGCCCTAAGGTATGTGGACCTTATCGCACAAATCCTAAATATGGCACCATGGTTTATGATGAGCTGGAAAAACTCCTAGATGCCGGATTCATCTACGAGATAGAGCACACTGATTGGGTTTCACCCATTGTCATTGTACCTAAACGCAACAAGAAGCTCAGAATATGCGTAAACTTGAAAAATGTGAATGCCGCCACAATTAGGGATCACTACCCCCTACCCTTAACAGAAACAGTGTTGGAAAAGGTGGCAGGATCCGAAATATATAGCTTCTTGGATGGCTTCAGTGGCTATAACCAGGTACAAATTGCTCCTCAAGACCAATCAAAAACCGCATTTGCTACAGAATGGGGTATTTTTGCATATAGAGTCATGCCATTCGGCCTTTGTAATGCCCCGGCCACATTCCAGCGAGTCATGTTCACAGCTTTCAAGTCATTCTTGAATAAGTTTTTACAGGTGTTCTTGGATGATTTGTGCATCCATTCAACCAAACAGGACCACTTCAAATGTCTGGAAGAAGTACTAATCAAATGCAGGGAGTATGGCATCTCCCTAAATCCAACAAAATGCCAGTTCATGGTCACCCACGGAGTTGTTTTAGGACACATCGTCTCTCAACATGGGATTGCAACTGACATGGACAAAATCAAAATCATCATGGAATTGCCTCCTCCTACAAATTCCAAAGGTGTACAGGTCTTTATGGGACATGCCGGCTATTATAGAAGATTTATATTGCGGTATGCCATGATAGCTAGACCACT
This sequence comes from Dipteris shenzhenensis, assembly GCF_047967505.1. NCBI lineage: Eukaryota > Viridiplantae > Streptophyta > Polypodiopsida > Gleicheniales > Dipteridaceae > Dipteris > Dipteris shenzhenensis. The sequence continues at coordinate 23,977,910 of NC_141598.1, read as the reverse complement.
TTACAAATTATTAGTGGAGTTCTTATGGACCGAAGAGTGCGACCAAGCCTTTGAGCTTTTAAAGTGGCGCCTAATCACAGCACCCATCCTTCTATCTCCCAATTGGGATATTGATTTTCATGTTCATACTGATGGATCCAAGTATGCAATTGGGAGTGTGCTTTGTCAACCTGGTGAACATAAGAAAGACTACCCAGTCTACTTCGCCAGTCGACAACTCAATGATGCAGAGATCAACTATACAACCACAGAAAGAGAAGCCCTAGCAATGGTGTACAGTGTAAAGAAATTTCGGCACTATCTCCTTGCAAATGATTTTGTCTTCTACACCGACCATCAAGCATTGCTTTATCTTGTGAACCGTCCGTGTACCACAGGAAGAATAACCAGATGGCTCCTCTTGCTACAAGAATTCAACTTCAAAATTGTGGTCCGCAAAGGTGCCCAACACTACATTGCCGATCACATGTCTCGAGTAAAGACAGGAGAAGAAGCCACTGGAGTAGAAGATGACTTACCAGATGCCACACTATTTCAAATAGATGCTGTTCCAGAATGGTGTGGAGATATCATTGGGTACTTGATGGCAGGAAGACCACCTCCTGACATGAAAGCAGTAGATGCCAGAAAATTGATTCTAAAGGCTGCACCATATCAACTCATTGCAGGACAACTATACAAGATGGGCAAGGACCAGATATTAAGAAGATGTGTAATGCCTCATGAGATCCTGCCAATCCTGAGTGAAGTTCATGAAGGCATTGCAGGAGGACACTTCCAAGGGGAAGCCACAGCAAGAAAAGTTCTCCTCGCAGGCTACTGGTGGCCAACACTGCGGGCAGATGCCTATGAATATGTAAAAGGCTGTGATGTATGCCAACGAACTATTAAACCACAACACAAAGACTTCAATCTCCTAACAACAATTGTTGCACAACAGCCATTTGAAAAATGGGGGATTGATTATGTGGGTCCCATACATCCAGCAGCAAAAGGAACACAGGCACGCTACATCATTGTGGCCACTGATTACTTTACAAAATGGGTTGAATCTAAAGCAGTCAGAAAGGCAGATGCCAAAAGCACAGCAAGATTCTTGTACAAACATGTGATCACCCGATTCGGATGCCCCCTTGAAATTGTGTCGGATAGAGGCACACATTTTGTCAATGAGGTAATCCAAGAACTCTTGTCTGGCTTCATGGTCATTCATAGAAAAAGCACACCCTACTACCCCCAAGGGAATGGATTAGCAGAATCCACAAACAAAATCATATGCAATATCCTCACCAAGGTAGTAGAACCGCAGCGCTCTGATTGGGCAGAGAAATTGAATGCAGCCTTATGGGCATACAGAACCACATTCAAGGTCAGTACAGGGAACACACCTTTTCAATTGGTGTACGGTCTTGAAGCCGTGGTCCCACTCGAATTTGTAATACCAAGTCTGCGCATCGCAATACAGGAACGCATGGGTGATCATGAGTCCTTGAAAGAAAGGCTCTGTCAGTTGGAAAAGCATACAGAGACAAGACTAGTCGCTTATCATGCCATGACAACAGAAAAACGTCGAAGAAAGGCATGGTTTGACAGGAATTTGAAAGCTAAAGACATCAAGGAAGGCGACTTAGTCCTGTTATACAATGCCAAAGTACACAAGGGAAAATTGAAGTATCTAGGTCAAGGACCCTACCGAGTACGCAAGATGAATCCCATTGGAGCTGTGCTACTTGAAACACTTGATGGAGTCCAATTCAACACAACAATAAACGGGAGCCGACTGAAGCGCTACTACATCAACACGCGAGCCATCCCCGACAAAAACGAAGATTTGGGAAACCAAGTCTTCCTTAGTGAGGATTAGATTGTATCACAAACACTCACTGCATATGCACGTTTTTTGCACGTTAGGGATGTTTGCGTCTTAGTTTCCCTATCAAATCCCACAAATAAGCATATAGTTAGACACATCACATGCACTCACATGATTTTGCATAGGCACATAATAGATTGCATAAAAAATAGTATCACACAGTTTCATTCCATACTCTCAAAGCATGCAATGAATTCACACGCAGTACACAAAGCTATGCCAAAACTCAAGATGAATTGGCAACAGAGTCTGCAGCCTCCGCAATGAGACCCCCGCCAAACATCACAGCCGTCTCCTATATGCAAAAAATATCAAACTTGCATACTAATTATCTACAAGCTCAATGCTACTGGTGCAATCGCATCAAACATGTATGCAAGATAGCAAGAAATGACAGCCTCCACAATGAGACCCCCGCCAAACCTCTTTCCAAGAAGATTCGACGGCAGCGTCCGCAACCTCAGCAACGAGATCCCCTCTGACATTCATAGTCATCTACCCCTCCTTAAGAGAAGATAAGTTTCTTGACTATTGACTACACATTGTGTGGTGCAAAAGAATTACAGCAGGAACGACTCGCATACCACAAGCTAAATAGCCACTGGATTATGCACATGGCATCTCAACTCTGAAATCAAAATAATCCATAACCCGAGGACGGGTAATAAAATGGATCCGGGAGTATGTTGACTCTGTGCCAACATGAACTTATGAAGAAAGAGAAGGTGATACAACTTTGTGATACAACTTTGTGTTACAACTTTGTGTTACAACTTCTAGACACAACTTTATGTTACGACTTTATGTAACAACTTTGTGTTACAAGTTTGTGTTACAACTTCTACATGAAGAGAGAGAATGTGTTACGACTTTGTGACACAACTTTGTGTTACAACTTTGTGTAACAACTTTGTGATACAACTTTGTGACACAACTTTGTGTTACAACTTTGTGTAACAACTTTGTGTTACAACTTCTACATGTAGAGAGAGAAAGTGATAAAACTTTGTGATACGACTTTGTGTTACATGCAGAGAGAGAAGCTCTCCAACTTGTATAAATACCCCATAATGGAATGAAGCCCTCACTCTTGGGGCATTGTGTTGAGTCTACATTGGTATTCCAAGCATTTGTCTCAAGTGTCCATGCTTCCTTGCACTGCACGTCCAAAAGCATGTCCTAACCTTGCAACCCATCTCCCCTCTCCTCCAACCCTGCAACCCATCCTCTCCCTCTCCTCCTCCCTTCTCCCTCCTCCTCCTCCTCCTCCTCCTCCCTCCTCCTCCCTCCTCCTCCTCCTCCTCCTCCTTCCTCCTCCTCCTCCTCCTCTCTCCTCCCTCTCCCACCTCCTCTTCCCTCCTCCTCCTTCCTCCTCTCTCTCTTACTTCACCCATGCTCTTACACCTTCTTCCTCTCCCACTCCTATGCTTTCCTAAACCCTTAAACTCAATGATCTACGAGGGAGACGAGTTCTCCACCATGTACTATACTCTGAACCTTGGATCCTCCTCCTAACCCTAAACTCTTTCTAAACCCTGGAACCTCCTTTTGAACCCTTGAACTCTTCCTAAACCCTGGAACCTCCTTCTGAACCCTTAAACTCCTCCTAAACCCTACAACCCCCAATGAAGGCGAAAGCCTTCATTACCCCAACAACAATGGTTTACGTGCCTTTTACACATGCTTGCATTATGTTTACTCACCACACTTAAGCCTACGTCTCTCACCGGAACACGACTCGAGGTCCTAAGCTACATATATACTACAACGACAATCCCAATATATCTGTAGGTGACAAAAAGCCTCGGAACCCTGCAACATAGAATACCCAGCTCTTCCTACAAGAGCAGTAGGAAAGAGCCAGCCAACACTACTATGCGTCTGTACATAGTAGGGTCTTCCAAAAGCTCACCTACATCTGTGCTCAGCTTCACATTCTGCTCCAAAGGAATTGAAATAGGCTTACAACCTGTCATCCCATATTTGGACAGCATGTCCAATCCATACTGCCTCTGCAAGAGTTGTATCCCACTTGGTGATCTAATCACCTCAATGCCCAAGAAATAATGCAGCTCTCCCAAATCCTTCATCTCAAACTTCTACCTCAATAGCATTTTCACATGAAGGATATCTTCATCACTATCACCTGTGATGATCAAATCGTCAACATAAATGACAAGCAGCATAATACCTTTCTCTGTTTTTCTCACATAGAGTGAGAAATCTGCCTTGGAAATCTAAAAGCCAATATTGACAAGATACTTTCCTATCTTGTCAGACCATGCTCTAGGTGCTTGCTTCAAGCCATACAAGGCTTTCTTCAACCTGCAAACAAACTCAGGATGAAGAGCATGAACATAACCTGGTGGCTGCTCCATAAAGACCTCTTCTTGCAAATCACCATGCAAGAAGGCATTCTTTACATCCATCTGATGTAAAGACCATCCCTTTGATGCAGCCATAGCAATGGCTGCTCTTACGGTTGCCATCCTTGCAACCGCAGATTGGGTTGGTAGTATTTCTAATAGACGATCTACCAGTGGATATGTGTTCTCTTTTGGGAGTGCTGCAGTCACTTAGAGCAGCAAGAAACAGCCTATAGTTGCCTTGTCGAGCACAGAGGCTGAGTACAGGGGTGCAGTAATGGTTGCATGTGAGGTAGCTTGGTTGTTTAAGCTACTTTATGATATGCATCAGTCTACAGATGGGCCAGTTTTCATTTATTGTGACAACATGAGCAGTATACACTTGGCAAATAACCCAGTCTTTCATGCTAGAACAAAGCACATTGAGGTGCATTATCACTATGTGTGGGAGAAGGTTTTACTAGGTCTTATTGATCTAGCTTATTTCAGCACAGAGGATCACGTAGCTGACATATTCACGAAGGCATTGGGCGTAGAGAAGTTGTGCAAGTTCAAAGACTTGCTTGGTGTG